>NC_138656.1:39987136-40342998 GCF_964273445.1 Streptopelia decaocto | reverse complement strand
AATGAGCATCCTCCATTATATTTTTGTTGTTTGCATTACAACAGAACATAGAAATCTCTTCCAAGACCAGTGCCTAACTAAGCAACACAACTTCAAATGTTTGTAGACTAACTTGGCGAGCAACATATGGTGGGACCAGAACTGAGCACAGAGGGGAAGTGAGTTACTGGAGGTCAGGAATTAACTGAGAATGGACCGTTTCCAAAATCTTAAAATTGCACCACACGGCACCAATGCTTTTTGCTGATCAATCCAGATTTGATACCCTTAGGCAATCTTTTCTTTAAAAACATTGTGCTTTTGTATATGAAAATGGTTCTGTATGAAAATTTCCAATATAGTTTCCCTGAGTTTTGATAGAACAGAGATGACATTAGGAGTTTTATTGCTTTGTAGCTTCACATAATGGACAACTTCCTGAGCACACAGCTCATTTTCTAGCTCACTATAAGGGAGAAAAACACTAGTCTTCATTATAGGTGCATTGCTGTACTTGCACCGTTCCCAGAAAAGGGCGTTTGGATGAGATCTGTTCTAGAAGACTGAAGCCTGCACCTTAAAGCATCATAAAAGTGCTCAAAAGAATTTCTGCTTGCTTAACGGTCAGAAAAATGCAATTACTTCTAAAAATCAATAGGTGGCATGTAGTCTTGTATCTGAGGAACACCAGATTAATCAACAGAGAAGTAACATTTAAATTTTCTCAATTTTCTGGTAGGTCCAGGTCAGGGTCTCTATTCAAGATCCTATCCTCAGTTACTGCATTATAACTCTTAAGTAGTCATGTTCCTGTTTGAAAAAAAAAAATCTAAGATGTTATTTATGGTCTAGGGTTTATATTATGAATTTTTGTAAGCCAATATCCTATTTATAGAGCTGAAACACAGATGGTTTAAATAAGAATTGCTCTTATCTCAATATCCTGCAGGCTAGCCTTTCTATTAGGTAGTATGCAAATTCCCATGCAGACACAATTTCAGCTGTGCATCCCACTATTTTCCAACGTGCCACTTGTAAGAACTATTGCAGCTGTACTTTCATAAAGATTTCATAGATTTATTGCTTCAAGAGCTTTTCATTTACATTTGTCTCTGCTTAAATTTGACTGACAGAACATCAGTGCCCCTGACTGAACCTTACAGCAATTCTGGGGACAGACTGCACAAGACCTGTGCTAGTGTACAAATAAAACACGTATTAAGCCAATTCCACCCGTTAGTCACAACCAGGTCTGTGCCACACACACATGTAAGAAAGCACCTTCCCAGAATGATTAGTTTCACAGAAAGGCATTTTTCTGCTTGGTGAGGCTAAACCTAGTGAATCCTCTTATCCTTTTTTTTGCCTTTGTGTAACTGCATGTTGTCTATTAACCATCTGACAGATTCTCATAATTATATTTTTCAATCCACTGGCCATATTTCAAACAAGTTGGACAGCAAGTCAGTTTTGAAACTCCTATTGCATTACACTAAGTGTATTTTCTCCTAGGGTATGTGGGAAGGCATGAAAAGTATTTCAGGGAAGGGAAAGGGGGGGACAAGTCAAGGATATCACAGTTTGGTACCACAGAAGGCATGAGTAGTAAAGAGGACATTTAGGGTTACTGTGTTGAACTGGCACACCAAACATATCCATAGAAAATCAGAGTTCATGAGCTCTAATGTTCACGTGTAGTACAAGACACCTTGAAACAACAGTGGGTCACCTCAAGGTTTTTAATACATTTTCTTTTTCAGAATATAAGCTGTCCCAACAGCTAAGAAAAATTTACTTGCACTATGTGTAGACAAAAGCCAGGCAGTAGTGAGTCACTGTTGCACACCAGGCACAGTATTACCCTTGGGTTGGTTCTGTAATATTTTGTATCCCCTTTTGCTCACAAACTTATTTGGAGTGTTACAAGATGTTTTCTTCTTTCCCTAAGAACACCAGGCTTCTGCTTGGCTTACTACTGTTGTTTGTTTTTGTAGATTAACTAATGGTCTAATGACTTTTCTTTCAAATGTTTAACTCAGTTGTAGGCTTTGCTCCCAAAGGAAGTCTACTTAGTCAAGGTCTCGTATGAGAAAATCCGGGTATGCAATTGAAATGCAGTTGAAACCTGTGAGCTGAGAAGCACAGAAACTGCATACTCTGATAGTTGCTTGCATATGTGCATTTGCAAGCCTATAAACAAAGATGACATTTGGAGTTAAAAATCTTCTGAGTTATATGGCTTCTTATTTGCCCTAGTACATGCATCATTTGATGTCTTGATGCAAGTTCTTCAGTATGGAACTATTCTGACCCTTATTTCCAAGCTGTTTTCTAAGATAACAAAAGGAATTTTCATTTATTTAGCTACATGTCTATTGATATTTCTGAATTGACAGCAATGTTTATGACTGTCATATCTGTCAGCTGGACCAAAATAAATCACAGCAGCTGGTGCTCAACAACTGTCAAAAGTACAGAACTTACGAGGTGCTATAAAGTCAGGAATACAAATAAAATTGTAATTAGATATGCAATATCAACATAAACATTGCTAAATACTTAAACATTTCAATATCACTTTCTAGATATACTGGAAAATGCATAGCACACAGAATGAATGGACAAACTATAGTTTACTCACTGCTATTGGCAGTGTGTCTCACTTTACTAAAACATGAATTTTCAGGGAAATGCTGCTGGGTGACCTGTACTACAGGAAATCTCACATCCAAATACTGGAAACTTACTCCATCCCTCCTGCTTCACACTGATGGCGACACATGGCTGTCCCACATCTATGTTCTTTTGGCTTTGATTCACGCTCTGCTCAATGATTCTCCCTCCATCATTGCCCCAAGAATGTAAATATTTGTTCTGTCTGTATTCTGGTTTATGGACTTAGCCCACGATTGAATATGAAGGCTGTAATTCAATCATAGAAGGATCTGTTGCCATGCATAAACTGGGATTTTATGTTTTATGACTTAGGCTTTGCAGAGCAGCCGTCTTCCTACTTACCTCCCCCTCTCCTTGCCCATGACTTGAATTATAGTTCTGTCTCTAATTGAAGACTAGTATTATCCTATTTCTCTCTGCTGAGAGGAAGACCAGAGCTATCATTCTGAATATACACCAAGCCACAGGAGCCTGGATGAGGTTCTCTAATGACAGGTACTCCTACACAGCACGTTTGCAGTCTTTCTGCTAATTAATTTGATTTCTTTTGTCTAGACTAACATAACACAGCAAGTCATGCTCATTTAAAGGAGGATCGTTAGACTTTCAGTTCACTCCAAATGAGGAAGAAAGAAGAGTCAATAGAGAGGAATCCAGGGGGAGACTGACTTTGTCCTTGACTACACTATTGCTTATGTTTTCCCTTGACTAAGACTTTGTCTCTAGGAGAACCCGAGACAGCACTATCATCAGAGGAGAGACTATAATCAAAATCAGATATCGTCGGTATGTGCACGGCAAGGCAGTGGCAGCTACACAGAAGGCTTCTGTCTACGATGCACTTCAGTCAGCAGCTTTCTTCCTGGCAATCACTTGGCATTTACTGTTCACAGTTTCTGACATCCTCAGAGGGTTGAATAAACATGTAATTAAAAACACACATAAGCTGGTTTCTTCAGCCTCCCTTCAAAGAACGAAAGGAGATTCAGTAGTGTGCCACTGGACTAGTAAATCAGAGGCAAAGCTAGTAATGGAAGCTAAAGATGTAACTAACTCCTCACGATTTGGAAGGTGAGACCTTCATTAGGCAGTTTTGACAATGATGGAAACTGTGGAGCTGAACAGAGTCTCAGACATGAGCTGTCAGTCAAATACAGGACACGGGAAACAGAGTAATGTGTGATAAACAGATGAACTGACTTGAATCTGAAAGTTCAGCCCTTCGAGTCAGGTGAACAGATCCAGTTTCAATACCCAGAAAGAAAAGTGACAAGGAATCATACATCATGTAGGTGCATTGTGGAGTGGAATGAGTCTACACATTTCTTAATAATGGCAGAGAAGATCTTCTCTATGACAGGAGGAGAAGGAAAAGGAGGAGAAGGAGAAGGAGCAGGAGGAGAAGGAGAAGAAGGAAGGAAGCCTACAGAGGCAATCACCAACCTCTTCTTCTCACAGACAAGTGCCAGAACTCCCCTTCTCTGTAGGCCATTTAGGGATAATTTCTAGCTTTGTAACCCCATTTGCATTTATCATTTTTCAGCAAAGAGGGAAAGGTTTCCAACTTTGGGACTTACTGTCTCTGGGAATTTTGTTGTTGTTGTTGATAGTA
Source organism: Streptopelia decaocto (assembly GCF_964273445.1). Taxonomy (NCBI): domain Eukaryota; kingdom Metazoa; phylum Chordata; class Aves; order Columbiformes; family Columbidae; genus Streptopelia; species Streptopelia decaocto. Next base: position 40,338,731 of record NC_138656.1, on the reverse strand, counting down.
ATTGGGGACCCTTTTTATATAAACATAAGTAGAAGATAAACAGCACCTAGAGGGTCTTTATTAACTTAATGTGACCTCATTTTTTTACAGTGTTTGGCCATAAGCTGTTCATACCGTGTCACCAGAGTTAAGATTTGAATATTTTTCAGTTACTTATGCTTTCAATCTCAGTAGAATTAGACAATAAGTAAAAGGAAATCTAAAGTTTCTTCTGTCTAGCTCTTTCAGAAATCTATTCTCAGAAAGGTCAGTGAGGTATCTCGGAAAAAGTTAGCCATATCTGACTACAAATTACAGTGTGAGATGGCAAGCTCCATTACTCTTCCAGGGCTGTTCAAGGCCTCTTCCCCAGCTCTAACTTAGGGAGCACTTCTCTGAATCTAGAGGAAAGAAGTTACACTTCTGGTAATTTTTGATGACCCTATGTTACTACACAGAAGGACAAAGATACTGAAACTCTATTTCATGTCAGTGCTTGATTTGATTGATAGTAATGAATTTTCCAAGTGAAGTGGCCAAGACAGCTTCCCTTTTGATATGACCACAATGTTAGATGCTAGCTAACATTTCCATATGTGACCAGCAAATGCCAGACTGATTGTGAAGAGCAACAAGTGATCACAAAGGTTGCTCATTCAAGGTTTGGCACTTTTTTTCTCTTATTACAAAGTAGTCAGAGAACATGTTGTGCATTACAGTTTATACCCTTTTACTAACCCTACCACTTAGAGCTGTTTCAAACATTTTTATATATATATATTGCTGAAGCAGCGAGGGAGATTGATCACCTGAAGGGTTTGCAAACTACTTGTAATGGTGGTTCGAGCATCAACACAGCTTTGTGTTGGTGCTAGGAGAATCATTACAAGTAGTTTAAATTTGTATGCACCACTCTATAAACCATTTAGTTGGCTCAGCAACCAAATGGCACCTGTACTACTTGCTAAGGCACATTGTGATTGATTAGCTCAAATAAGGTTATCCCAGGGAAAATGTTCTGATCCATAGGTTTGCTCTGGTTCCTGCTGAGTAATCATACACACAACTCACTCATTGATGACTTATTTAGACCCCAAGTACAAACAACATTATACAACTATGAACATGGCTCTTTCTAGCTTTTTGCTATGTCTTGGCTAAACAGCAGGCTTTTGAAAAAATTTATGTGTAATGTGGCATTAAGAGGAATGGAATCTCACTATTAGAACTAGACATATTGATAGCCTCATCTCCAAATTAGAGGAAAAATTAAGTCCTGGCCATTGGTCTACGTTTTCACTTCCAATCAGCTGGACTACTACATTCTGAGCTCTTCCTTATTTTCCTTGTGAAGAAGGAGGTGAAGTGAGTGAAACTAGGTTTTAAGATACTTTCAATGTAAAATCATTAAACCTTCAAAAGCCAGGAAGCCATTTTGCAGAGTTAACATGAAACATCTTTTTGTCTCAGTAACGGAAAAGCCCTAAAAAGTACACAAAAAATTGAACTAGGACCTTCAGGTGTTTTCAGTCTAAAGGTGCTGATACCTCTTCCAGCAAAAAAAAAAAAAAAAAAACAAACAACTTCAAAAAAAAGAGTTTTCATTAACACTTCACCTGATTTAAAAAAAAAAAAAAAATAAAAAATGTTTACCTCTAACCCTTGGGGTCAGCTACCACAATTCATGTAGTGTGGTGGTCCTCAATGGGTCAAGGATAACCACAGCCCCACGGAATTTTTTAATGTTTGTATTTTGAAAGAAGGCTCAGTAAAGAATTCGCCTTAGCAAAACAAAACTATGCTTCCCCTCTTCCCTTACTTAGTTTCAGAACAACAGCTTCTGCTTTGAGTGATTATTTCAGCTCCTATAATTTTTCTCCAGCACAAAATTGTAGAGAAGGTCCATACAGATCAGACCAGTGATTTGCACAGCATAAGAACATGAATAATGTCAGAGCATCAGAGGGAATGGAACGGCAGTTAGGAAAAACACTACCAAAATGCACCTAGCAAAGACAAAGCTAAAAGAAGCTCACCTGTCTGAGAATCTGCTAACTTGGCAAAAAACATTTTACTTAGGGGACCCTAAGAAGCTCCTAATTAGCACAAAGACTGAGGAATACCAACTGCCGCTTGGCAAAACTCCGCTCATTAAAAACACAGGCCATGTTTGTGGGGTTTTTTTCTTCCTTCCTGCCCCTGAAATCCCACACTTGTTCTACATAAAAGGCTACATGGGAGCAAATGCACAATTTCCTATCTACATGTTTGTTATAAGGCTAAAGGGGAGGACTCAAGCTTATCTAAAAAGAAAACAGGAGTGAGAATTAAATCCTTAAACTGTATGCTTTAAGCAGAATACACAATGGCACCACAGACTTGAACAGGAAAGAAAGCAAGAGAGGTACAGTTGAATTAATAGAAACAGACCTAAGAAGGCAAGCTACTGAATGGATCTACAGCATAACTGTACAGAAGACCTAAAGAGCCCATCTAGATACCATGGTTTTAACAAGGTCCTCTCTGTAAATATTCTCCACTTCCCTCAAAATATTATTTGTTTAAAGCTGCTTGCCAAATCCATGGCAAAGCATCTAACAGAAACCAGAGATGAGATTTAGAGACACTTTAGAAATAGGTGACAGGGACATACCTGTCACTTAAATCAATGTGAGTAATCCAGAAAAGTCCTGTTCCCACACCTACAAAGCCTTCAGTGTCATTTTGGACGGCAACATTCCTTACATGTTTATACACTGGTGCCTCTGTAGGGTGCCCAGACATAGGACTGGGCAGGTGGTAATGCCATCTCCTGCCATTCATACGGAAGGCAGACAAAGCTTGGGAACCACTCAGCAGCTCCCCAACTGTCCTGCTTTGTCAAGTGTGTTTCACATATACCAAACAACACCAATAAGCAGAAAATTAACAGCATTAACTACTACCAGTCATCCAAAAATTCAGCCAATGGGGCATTCTATATATCTTTCTAATCATCAGCTTAGCAACAAGATCTTCTTAAACTGCCTTCATCTGAATATGAGGAGAAACTTCTTTACTTTTTGGGTGCCAGAGCACTGGAACAGGCTGCCCAGAGAAGTTGTGGAGTTTCCTTCTCTGGAGACATTCAAGACACGCCTGGACAGATTCCTGTGTGACCTGCTCTAGGTGTACCTGCTTTAGCAGGTGGTTGGTCTAGATGATCTCCAAAGGTCACTTCCAACCGCAACCATTCTGTGATTCTGTGATCTTTATAGAATCATGGAATCATATAATGGGTTGGATTGGAAGGGACCATAGAGATCACCTAGTTCTAACCCCCCTGCCATGGGCAGGGACACCTTCCACTAGACCAGGTTACTCCAAGCCCCATCCAACCTGACCTTGAACACTTCCAGGGACAGAACATCCACAGTTTCTCTGGGCAGACTGTTCCAGGGCCTCACCATCCTCATGATGAAGAATTTCTTCCTTATGTTTGATCTAGATCCACCCTCTTTCAGTTCAAAGTCACTACCTCTTGTCGTATCACTATGTGTCCTTGCAAAAAGTCCCTCTTCAGCTTTCTTGTATTTCCCCTTTAAGTACTGAAAGGCTGATCTAAGGTCTCTGCAGAACCTCCTTTTCTCCAGGCTGTACAATCCGAAGTCTCTCAGCCTGTCCTCATAGGAGAAGTGTTCCAGCTCCCTGATCATCTTCATGGCCTGCCTCAGGACCTTCTCCAACATCTTCCCCATTCATGAACATAAGCTTAGAGCTTCAGTACCCACATGAACTGGAGATAACTCCATTCACATTCCCCCCATTGCAAACTAAAAACTCCAGAAAAGGGTAGTGGAAAAGCAGAAAGCACAACAAGGCATTACCCATACTTTCTGTTAAAGCTGGGTTACTCGGTAGGGAATAAAGGTAAAATTCCTGGACCTAAAGGGAATTATAATACCACACCCAACACTGTTTTTCTGTGATTAGGCTTAGTGATGTGGTGGGTGAGGTCTTCATTTAAGCTCCCTGAATTTTATCATCCTTCCCAACACATAAAGAAGGTCATTTGTTCTAGGTTTTTAAATCCAAATGAAAATAATCACAGACAAAAAGAATGAAAACCTTTTTCTCAATTTTAGGTTCTGATAAGAATACTGCAGGATGTGGGTTCAAATATATATTCCAGTTACATATACTCACTGTAGAATAGTGCAATTTCACTTTCAGGTGAAGTAATGGCACAGAGAAAACTCTATATCTGACCTTGAGAAACAACTAGAACAACAATTAATGTCAGCTGGATATATTTCTAATCACAACCCATGTCCCTCTGAGATAAAGCTCAAATCACCTCATGCTGTCACCTAGTCCAGGATGCAGTTTGGTTCACTTAAACTGTGAGCTGTAGTCTCCCTGCTCCTGGTCCCCACCAGCACCACCTTTCCTGTGCCCAGCACACAAGCATGGTGCTCACACTGACACACACACACTCCTCGGTCACTCCGTGCCAGTACTAACAACCACACAGCCACACAGTCAGCAAGGCGAGTTTGCTGATCCACCCAGAAAGGTATCCTTCTTTTTTTTGTTTTGCCAGCCGGCTCTCCAGCTGCCGGCAGGATCAGTTGCACCGCCGGGGCCCCCATGCCATTGCTGGGGGCTGCTCTGACCTGCCAGCACCAGCCCACGGGCAGGCTGCCTTCCACCAGCCGGGCAGCCACGCCCTGATACTCCTTCCCAAATGGGGCCTGGGAACACTGTCACCCAACTTACCTGTTTCAGGGTGGAGGAGGCTAATGTAACTGGTAGGGTGTGGCTGATAAAGGTGGCGTTGACTGACAGAACTGCATACTTTTGCTTCCTATATGAGATGGATGGTCCTTTCATCTAAATAGCTTGGTGTTAGAACTACAGTTTATACCACAGCAGTGAGACGAAATAAAATAAGAATAATAGAATGTGATGAGTACTACCATTACAGATGCCCAAGGGCATCTAAGATGTTTGTCAGAGGTAGACCTTATGGGAGATGTATACTCCTCCACAGTGGCTGTTGGAAGCCAGGTGAGAGATACGGGGTATTCAAACAGGCACTGATTCTTGCAAGTGTCTTAAACACTACAGTTCTTACTTATGACTGCATTTCCAAAAGAGGTATGCACCATTTATCTCAAGTCCTCAATGGATATGGAGTACTTAAAAAGAGGATCTTTTATCTTATCTTGAAAATGTGCTCTGCAACTGTAGTGCAATGCTAAATATTAAAGATGGAAAAAGAATCATGAAAATGAAGTCTAACTGCTGCATCCTACTGTCTGACTTTTGAGTGTCTCGCCTTTTAATTTCAAAGGTTTCTTCCACCGACGCCTTGGGGTTTTAAGATATTAAATACAATCACTGATTAGACTGCATCGGAATAATCTATGTGATATCTGAAGTACTGATGCCTTCTCCTTCACTCTTTCTCCTTTAATCATATGGCCCCCTCAGCCTCTCTGCCCCAACACCTACCCTTGCTGGATTCATCACATGTGATCCAGAATCTAGCACTGAAGATTGCAGCAAGGTGACTCTTCTTTTTGTGAATATGCTATGCACCCATGCAATTAGTGCATTACAAAATTAAGAAAACCTGATTTTAAGGACAAACAAACAAGTGATGTGGCTTGGTGAAAGAAGTTGGAGGGAAATAGTTTTCTGCTCTCTTTCCAGGTAACAGATGAGCCAAAAATGCTCATGAGACAGAATCAATCTACTTGTTAATAACCTGAAAAAAAAAAAAGTCTGTCAGAAGTTATAACACAATTTGAATGCAAACATTTATACAAACTCCTTTTCAGAACAGAGAACTGAAACCATAAGAAAAGTTGTTCAGCTGTTCTGGCTATTGAGTTCACATGATTTTTTGCCCTCGTTAAGCAAAAGCATAAGTTGTGCATGTACATGACATGGTAAGAAATGGAGTGAAGATCCTAATACATGAACAAGAAAAAGAAGAGACAAGTTTTCCAGGAGTATTCATTCAGCAGAAGGCTGAAACAGCATCTGACCCTTCAGAGTCTAAGGTGAAGCCTTCAAGGCCAAAGAGCACCAGCTCATATCTCTGCCACCCGGTCAAAGGGTACAAACACCACGGTGACCAGCCAGGCAAAGGGCACAGGCTCAAGTACAGAACCTGTACATTAAGCTACTCACCTGTTACTGAACAAAGAGATCTTCATTCTCCAAAAGCTTGGATGATTTTGAGTACCACATGGGCTAATGTTTTCCAGTTAAATACAGTTGCTTGTATGCATAAATTTACTTACTGGTCAACAGAGAGGACTAAAGCTCTCATATAGGTATGAGCTCACACCATTTTAGTAATTAGGACAGCTTTAAACTAACACTGTAGAAGCTAGGCAAACATTTTATTCAGGTCCAAAAGCCTATTGAAGTTACCAGACATTAGAAGAAAAGTGTGGCAACATACCCTACACACTAGCAGGTCAAAAGCATCAGAGAACACACCATACCCACCTGTAATTATGATTAAGAGGTGGAAATTGTATCACGTTGATTAAATTTACAGTTCGTGTCAGATGGCATTTAAACAAGGAAAGCTGCGTGCCGTGTCCTATTTTTAATCAGTTTTCTCAAATAATATTTATTCATCTTAAAGGAAGCCCTAGGCTCTGTTCTTCACTGACAGCCTGCTGCAGTTTTTTATTCAGTCAGTTTTCATACACATACGCCAAATTGTATATTGTTCCTCTGTGCATTGATGTCTCTCACAATGGTCAGCACAGTAACTTGTCTGTCTCAACATATCCCACACTAGGACAAGAGACTCCTCATAAAAAAAAAAAAAAAAAAAAAAAAAAAAAAATCCAAAAGGAGAAGTTAACCCAATTTGTACGGAAATCTCAAAGAAGTCCCCTAAGAGATCTATGCCCACCACACTTTGTTTATGGTATGTTGAGCACATTAAGGACAAATAAAGGTTCTGGTTTTGGACTCTAAAAGCACAAATATGGAATGGAAAGTAGTAGGTTAGGTGCCAGTTCTGGGCACCATACTTCAGAAAAGCCATGAAGATTTCTGGAGGGAAGGCAAAGAAGAACATTTATATATACAGAACTTATAACTTAATGTGGCAAGATTGCAGAAATCAGGAACCTTCAATACAAAGAATCAAATACCAGAGGAGTGATATTAATAGTTTCAAATGCATTAAAGGCTATTGCAAAGAGTGAAAAAAGTATGCCCTTACCCTTCGTAGATGCAAATGCAATAATGTCAGCAAACAAGATTTCAGACAATATTCCTATTAACAAGTGCTGTGATACGGAATTGATTTTCCTAAAGTTGTAGACTCATTAATAGGATTATTAAGGAGAAAGTGACACAAAAAGAGAAAAAAAAAAAAAAAATCACCACCTCTGCCAGGAATTATGTTAGATAAAATGGACTATAACAAACACATGAGCCAGATGACTTCTTGAAGTCCCCTTAATTCTCTTTTAAGTAAATAAAGAGATACATATATAACAATTATTGTACTAAAAAGAACCTTATTTTTAATGGATTTTTGTCTAGTTTTCTGTCATCTCTCATCTCATTTATCTAGGCTTCTATGTTTCATGCTAGCTATCATGGAAAAGACATCATAATTCTTTTTGCAGTACAGCTTAAGGTACATTTGCTAGGGGGTTGCTAAGCCACTACTCAAAGCCAGCCTTATGTTTAACACACTCCAACTTGCTAATTGTGAACCTAGCAGGTTTATAATGCAGATACTATCAGATTCTTTCAGAATTAAAGACTCAGCTTGATTTATTTTGCTGTAGGCAGAATACATAACATTTTTTTTCATGTTCCTCTGTTGGCAAAAGAGGTCAAGACTCAGAATTCTACAGAACACCTTGGGTTTTTCAAAATTTAAGTTATTTAGAAAAAACATTTCTAGTTGATTTGTTGAAGAAGGTGAATGTCATCTATGAGTCATTAGAAATAATTCCTAAAGCATATTTAAATACCCATAAAACACACACACAATTTTCCACATAATGCTGATTTGGGCACAGTTTTACATTGTCTTTGAAGACTAATTTCAAGGCAGAGAAGTCAAAACTCATAACTATCAGTGTGGGAAGATGATATTGTTACAATATCATGCCATATCATATTTTTTCCTGCTGGTCCTTTCAGAGCCGTAGCAACAGACATGTTGAAGTAGAAGTGGGGCAATGGTACTGCTGCACTGGCTGATGGAGTGACCAAAGTCTGTAAACAGCAAGTGAATGGGGCAGCTGAGCGCCTTCTCATCCAAAGGCCTCAGGACAGAAGGACAGGCCCAGAAATACCCACGTCCTCAAGGAACTGAGGCAAACCACAGAGGTTTGCACAGACCAAAACATCTGTATTGTCCTCATGACAGCAAACACCCAAATTTCTCTCTATCCATAATACCTGTAATTAACAGGTGTGGAACGGTTTGTCAACAGTTGTCATAATAAAACTATAATATTTGTCCTACAAACACAGCAATACCCTGTGAAGATGTACACACTGTCCAACCCCCCCTTTCCCACAAAACCCAACAATTAAATAAATGACATTGCCTTCAAACAGAAACTGATCACACACTGGAATAAAATTCCGGTTTCCCATCTGCCTTCTTTATTGTCCTGAAATTGACATAAGTTTTGAAATCTGATTTTCTTACTGTTGCTAATTCCCTAAAATTAGCCTACAGGGTAAAGGCATCTCCTCAACATTTTTCCAATGAGGAAATGCTCCCCTGCCTAGATATAGTCCTGCAAGGCTTCATACAGTAGGCAATACTGCAATGTTTTCTACCAACAAGAAGGCCACATTTTCACTGTGTCCAGTAAGCTCAGGGAAAAATAAATAAACAAAACAAACAAACAAATAAATAAATGGAGGAAGGATTCTCTGCAAATATGTATTTTAATTTTTTTCAGAGGATTTATCTGACAAATAGTGACTTCATTAGAGTAAATTAAAAAAAACATAATATTTTACTTCAATTGAGCCAATAATTTTACTCTGTGGGAATATCAATACAAAGTCCTTGAGGTTTAAAATACACAGTCATTTAGACCAGGCAAGGCACTGATTTTTCACACAGTTCAGGTGGCCAAAAATGTACTGCCATTAAAATACTCAGTTCCTTTGAAGTAATCAGGAAATGCTAACAGATAAATTATTGTGACAGCTGACAGATGAAAACAAAACAAAACAAAACCAACCACACCAGAAATGTTTACCAGGAAGTAATTTAAATCAATAGATTAACAACATTTATGTTCTTGGAATATCTTGTAATTCCAATACAAATTATTTTTCATATCTACTTAGTATCACATTTCTTCTTTAGTTATTTTGTATACTTTTAATCGTATTTTACTTTTAATCAGTGAACCTTTTTTTTTTACTTCTTTTTTTTTTTTTAAAAAACTTTTAATTAGTTAACTGGCTATAAAGGGGAAAAATGGACAAGGGAAGAGAAAGTTCCACAAACATCTGTTTGCTGCGTAGTGTAACACTCCAATCAAACCTAGTCTACTTAGTCCTAATCTAGGCTACAGGAGTCCTTGACTTTACAAAAGCACAAGTATCTGAATAGGTTCTATAAACTATGGCTAAAATCCCTCAAAAGTGTCTGTAATGTGGAACTTTCCCCTTTTTTTTAAAAGATGTCCAGGCCAACTTCTGTAAGTCAATGGTAACCCTAAGTTTTCTGCTTTCTGCTTTTTCTTGCTTTTGCAATTTAGCAGAACTGCCCAGCAGTCTCACATGGGACATCCAAGAATTGCTCAGTCTCCCATTACATACCTTTCTAAGAAGTTTGAGCCTACAATAATTAAATATCGACACACCACAGATAACTAGCTCATACTGTTTTCTTTTTTCACAGCCTTAGGTATCAGGGTCTAGTAATAACTTATTAGAAGACCATCATGGGTAAAATATTGAGGTAAGGGAAGAGGAAGAAACAGCTGTAATACAACTTTTTGGAGGGGGGTGGGGAGGAATGTAAAGAAATAAGGCCTTTTCATTGCATGACTGCCATATAATCTAAAGGAAGAAATATGAAGGTGTAGACGGAATCACCCTGTATCGCATTGATTTATACTCCTGGCTTGAACCAAATCAAGATCTGATTAAGGTTTACTTCAGAGATGCCAGACCATGTGAACTCATTAGATTCAGTTTTGGTAATGGTGACAAATAACAGATTTTCTGAAGTTAATGGTAATTTTCTCACAATGTGTGCATTAATTGTAGGCTTCATAACACGAGTTTCTTGTTTGGTACAGTTTCCTGGCTGGAAGGACCTAGTTACTGCCAGTTGGCTGTACCAGGCAAACCATTTAAGCAAAGAAGGGCTGATCCTAATCTCTCCTCATGCAATGCTAATACAGTATCAACGAAGAATTCAGTATCTGTGTTGCTTTGTGTGTATAGCTCCCAACTGAACTTTAGACTTGTAAAATTGATTGTTATACAGAGCTTTCTCATGTTGAAGTAAAATAATGTTCAGCAATATTTAAAAGTATCTGGGAAATCCCAACGGCCTCTGAAAAGCTCACCAGTTCTGAACTGTGACATTCTGGTTACTGGCACCTATGTAAGAGTTTGACAGTAGAGGGGAGGGGGTAAATTTTGTCTAGCTGTACTTTGGATCTAATTACATCTCCTTATAGCTCTGAGGATTTTATCACCTTTAGTTCCAGAGTGTAATTTAACCTATGGATTCAACCCTCTTAGAGATCCTCCCGAGCCTTCAGCTCCACTGTTTTCATTACCGAAAGAAAATCTCAGAAGATGCATCCAAAGACAAGAGCATTAAGCAGCATTTTGCAGCATTTCCCAATCTCTCTTCCACCATTTTCCCCCAGCACTTCTGTGGCAGCCTGAACTCACGCAAAGCAAAGTTTTGGAAACACTCATTTCCTCAGTATTTTCTGAATTTTAATAATTCTCTACCTTAGCACACTGGCTTATGTATACCACAAACCTAATCCCCAAACTCTCCTTGTTCACATCACAAAGAATGTAGGTGTCTGCCTCACCTATGGGAATTCCTGATACTAGTCACCTAAATTTTAGGTTCTTCAACAGTCCTTACAGTGATGCCTCTGCTGAATTATTTAGATTGCTCAGTTCCACATTCAAAAGCAGCTGCTTTGGAAAATCAGGGCTTGCACTTCCACAATACTGTGCAGCTCAGTTCACAGAGCACTTGAAGCCACCTCAGCAGGTCATCACAAATCTGATCACCTTAGCTATTAGCCCCCTGGTTTTCTGCAAGTCTTGTCAAGTCCAGACTCTGTCAGCTTCATCTACCTTCACAGCTTCACAGGGCCGTTCCTGTGATCCTTCACAGCAAGGACCTTGTAAAATTCTTAGTCTTTGTAATGCTGAACAGAGGAAAGTCTAAGTACTCTTAAGATACAGATTTCAGGCAAATTGTCAAACACAAAACAAAAAGTTTGTGGCTCCATGCTCCCAAAGTAGTACTCTAGACACTGTTACTCGTAGAATTCATTTGACCTTCATAATAGGCCAGTATTCTGCATTGTGAAAATACATGGAAGAAGGCAAAGGCTACTTTTACACTTCATGTATATAAGCAGTGCCAGAGGGGTCAGAAATATTTAGATTCTTCCTAAATTTCTCAGAGGTCATGCTGAAATATCTAGAATAAAAGCAAGAGGCTCCTTTCATTAGCTTAAGAATGCTCAAGGTTTTATTGCAAGTTATATACATATATACAAGGTTGGGCTAACAGGTATGTTTTAAGTAAATGGTAAGCTAATATAAGCAGGTGACTGACACAAACTGGCAACATCACAGTGTTTCTTGATTTGCGATCTTTTTTTATGGGACAAAATAACATAATCCTATGAGCAAAAGCAGTGAAACAAAAAACAGGTAAATTCTCTCCCCATACTCCCAGCATGTTTTGGAGAGCAGCCCAGTAAACAGCAGCAAGTAAAAGCTACAGATGTATAACCCTCCTCTTCACAGGTACCAATGTTGGCTGTCTTGAGTGCAGATTCAAAAACATGCCAGCATTTGCCTTTCTCGCTTTTCCCCTGCACATTCCTTCTGCAGACCTCTATTACACAACTTTGTATCAGGCAAAGAGTTGCATGTCACAAGATGATCTGGGGAGAGACTGCTGTCTCAACATAGCATGAAGGTGACTAAATAGTGACAAAGCAAATCATCCCTCAAAGTTAAGTCAATAGTGAATAAGTAATGTTATCTGTCAAGAGTTAACATGCGATGAATACTTGCGAAGGTTACACAACATAAAATCTACTAGCAGTTAGATGTGAGTTTCCTCACAAAGGCTAACCAAGGCAGCCTATGGAGGAATAAATCCCATGTGACTTCTTGACAAAAAGCCTTAACAACAACCAGTTGTATGTATACACTCCCAGAAGAGGATTACATGCCAAGACAGTGTGAGTTTACAGCAAGATATGTTACAGTAAAGATGTCTTTTGCAAGTATTTCTTAGGAAATGTGTCAAATTTCCATTAAAAATATTTAGAACAACCAGTGAATGAGTGAGGGCACTAGTTTACAATGAATAATAAAAAATTCTAAAGGTAGTTAAAAAGACCGAAACACTTGTTGAACACCACCCCCCACCACTTCACTCTGAATCCATAAACACTTTGGAATTTAACTTGTAGTTATATCGGACAGACCACTGAAAAGCTTAACTCACTTTTCACTTTTGTCACTATTTGCATTTTGCTTTTTTTTCAGTTACATAAAAGCATTAATATCTTTGGATTTTCTTCTTGAATATGCTTTCAAGTTCTCATCTATATTTCTAGTATGGCATGACATCTGTCCTATAAACTCTGTGAAAACATAGCTTATGATGTTTAAAACATTCTATATAATTAAAAGAAATTAAGAGTCCTCCTAAAATGTGCAAGCAGCAGTTGTATATTCTGAAATCCAGGCTGTAAGTATACATCCCTTAAATTTTCCTAGCTCATTGAATAAATAGATCCTCTGAGGTTTCCCAGATAAGATATATTTTAGATTACTTAGGCTATCCAAAGAATGCTTTTGCCTCTCTTTGCAATTAGAGCTGAAAGTGCATTTATCTTGCTATAAATAAGGTGACTCTTAAAGAATGAAGTTCAGAAGTTTTAGTGTCAACCCCTTAGTGGACATATCTTTGATAGGGTAACACCATATCTCAAAGTACCCAGGCCAGTTTCACTTAGATTTGAAATTAATAATATATGTAAGTCAGAAAAACTGATTAAATAATTCTAGAATTAAATTATGAGTTTTATCATAAAACATAAGGATTTACATAGCTTTTTTCAAAGTTACCATTTAAATATGTTAACTCAGAATTAACCCTAAAATAACATAGAGTAAAAAGTGTAACTGAAATGTTCCAGAACAATCTATGTGTGCAATAATTCAGCTCATCAGAAGCAAATTATCTATTCCCTACTTTATATGGCTTGGGTTTAGATAATCTGTTTTAAAAGAGAAAAGTGCAAGGGCAATTAGATGTTGTTGTCTCTTTCTTTTACTACAGCAGAAATACATTTTACAGCTTTGAATGACCTTGTGTAAATCATAAACAAAAGCTTTGGATGTCCCAGGTTAGAAATGTTAAATAATGAAGACAGCAGAGTGGGCAGAAATTCCCACTATATAGAAGCTGTGGTTAGCGGTGCCTTTTTTTAAAAGGTATAAAAGCACTTTTGCATTGTCTCAAAGTGATACACTCTTCTGTTCCTCTGCGCATGAATTAATTTAGTTCAATGTGTGCAAATCTGCAAAAGAATTCACTTTTTTTTTTTTTTTTTTTGCATCTACATCTAAATACATGGCTTTTGCATCCTGTTTGTATTTGCTTAAGTACACATATAGTACACTGTAATAAGCTGTTTCTAAGACAAGCATTTTAGCCTTTTAATACATTTTTTAAGTGTTGAATGACAGTAAAAGTGTTTACAGCCTGTAGAGTGACCCATAACATTCTGTTCAGGCAATGACAGCATTATACGATCACAGAATGGTTTGTGTTTGAAGGGATCTTCAAAGACCATTCAGTCCAAATGCTCTGCCATGTTGCATGGACACTTTCCACTAGAACAGGTTGCTCAAAGTCCTGTCTAGCATGACCATGAACACTTCCAGGGATTGAACACACACAGCTTCTCTGGACAGAATGTTCCAATGCCTCACCACCCTAATTGGCCCATGTCATTGTCCAGAAAATTTGGGAATTCTGGTCTTTGGGCTATCTCTGAAATAGCAACGTTATTCAAGGATCTTCCACATTTAGCCACTGAGCCTGTCTATCTAGACCACTACAGCTATCCAGTATTGGCAGGGTTTTCAAGGCACCATGCACTCTACCTAAGAATATTGTCAGCTAGAGGACATACGATGTTTTGAACACATACGTCAACATTTACAGCACAATTTCTGAGCCAGTTTCCCAAAAGAAAGTCTGTAACAGGATGAAGACACAAGCTGGCGGCTACAAGCAACGCCAAGGGCAAGACGACCCCTTCAGCCCAGCTAAAGTGACACCACAGACAAAGCCACAAGCAGCATAACAAAGCAGGAATACTCAGTGGACCATTAATACTTAATTAATAGAGACTGTCAGACTCTGCCACCTGAAAGAAATTGGTCTTGCAAAGAAAGCAAAAGGCCATCATAGAAGCTTTAGGGAAGGTTTACAATAAGCAAGAAGATATAGTGCTTACTTAAAAGCAAAACTGAAGCATGACTCTCACCCAAAAAATTCCACCAGCATTGCAGAGTAACTGCTATGCTATCTGTGTTAGTAGTTAGTATAATAACATGCATCTAGCTCAAAAGTTATAGTGCATTTGGTGACCTAATTGAGGTATCAGCCATAAATGTGGTAAAATAATCCAGTTTTTGAATGTAGTTAGCATTTTAAAGGAAAAGTGTGTGTCTTGGGGAAAAAGAAAAAAAAATCTCATTTGGGGCATTTCATAACCAAAGTCTCTTGAATTACAGTTGACTTTTTACTAAGAAACTAAGTCTCTCTCTAACCAATACAAATCCAATCATTCATACTCTCATACGGCAATAAAAAACAATGTTTTTTTTAATGAATTCTTTTGTGTTGTCCTGTAAACAGTAAAGATAAATCTAAAATCATAATAAATACACAGAAAAAAATACATTTAAATACTGTCAATAAAACCAAGCTCCCTGTATTTTACACATTCATAAAAAGTATCAGCTTAAGTCGATCACATTCAACTGCTAAACAGTTATTCATATGAGTAAATGAAGCCGGCATCCAAGTGGGAACATGAACTGGCAACTTGCTGCAGCCTTGAGTTACAATTTGTATATAATGGAGCAAACTGCAAGCACTCTGATTGTAGCCTATCTATGTGGATGAAGCTAAGCAGAAGAGTTCGAATAGGCAACATTTTGTTTTAATTAGTGATAAAGTAAGATAGAAGTTTCTTCAACCTGCAGGTGAAGGTGCCCAGGACAGAAGAACTCGGCTTCACCATGACCTGAAGCCTGGACTGCCAGTGGAGTTAGATACACAACAGTCTCCCTTGAGACAAGAATCCCTTGATATGGACTTCTCACTCATGTATTTACAGTTCCACTGTCTGAAAGGACCAGCTAAAACCAAAGTAAAATTTTCCATCATTGCTGGCATTCTCAGAGATTCCACAAGACGCTGGACTGTACTATGGCATGGTTACAATAGAGAGGCATGGACCATAATAAAAGGATAACTCCGCTGGCTGAGAAAGGTCATTTCCAGTGATTCCACAAACTTTTAAAGATCATTTTGGGTGGGAGAGGAACACAGGAGAAATGAGATTATTCTTGTCAGCACAAGCGTGCTGAACAGTATGAAAAAGATTTATTCAGATCTGAACATCTCAAAGCAGATTAGCGGCTCACATTGACGTTTTATATGAACAGAAGAAATGGGTATCTTGGGGTGACTTCATGGATAGCATAAACATCCATAAATTTCATACAAACAATGATCCAATTTTCTAAGATATTCCAAAAGTGAGAGCAGCTTAGGAATAAACTACTTTCCTTAACTGTCTTTTTATCAAATCATTGTGTTACCATACACAGCATGAACAGCTCACAGCAGTAGTTTGCATAACCAACAGGGACTACATCCTGAAGTTCTTACCAATTCCAGTAGGAATAGACCACTGGCCTTTTCTGGTGTTCAGCTGTACACAGAGGAGCTTTCCACTTTTGCAAGATAACTTGCATCTTGGAGGTGATGAAAACATTTGCAATAGTAGTTTAAGTGTTGCATTGTGATTATGTATCCCCCTCCATTTGTGATATTAAAAAAAAAAGAATAAAAAAGAATTCCTGTATGCATTTCAAAACAAAACTATTTCATTCTGTTTTACTGATTTGTAAGCAGCATTTGTGTCCATGTAAAAATGACCTCTTAACATGTACTTAGGAGTAGAAAGTCTGTGGCCTTTTCTTTCTCCAGAATTCACTCTCGTTGAAAAGTTGGCCAAGGCACAAATAAACAAACATTAGTATACACGAGACTGGACTGGACTGTCATTGCTTCTCAACAGTAGAGCCTGCCAATACCAGACATGGATCCAGAGATATTGCTGGGTTTGCCTCTTCCAGAATAACTTTTCGAAGGAGCTACACCCTCATCTAGCTTGCTCCGATTCTGAAAATCACTGTTTATGACTGTGGCTACAATAGTTGACCTAACCAGAAGTGCCAAGATACAAACCACAGACTTTGGAAAGCAACAGGATCCATAAGCTACAGACTTCTTATTTTGAAAATCTATGGTATGAGAGTCCCAATCCTAAGCCACATGAGATGGCTATGCCAGGATAATAGTTCAGATTCTGCAAATCACATCCATATTGTTAAGTCTTTCAATGTCTGGCATAGTTTTAAATGGACAAAAAATATGTTTGTTGGATAAAGTCTGAACTGCTAAATAAATAGTGATAAATTTCCTAATACTACTGGGCAGAGTGTTCCTGTGAGTACAACGTGTGTTTATCAGTTTCTCGCTGAGCTAGTATTGACTTTCAAATTTCCTTTAATCCTATTATAGTAAACACAGTACAGGTCTCTGGCAAACAAAAGTAACATTCTTCTTGTAATATCATATTCTTCTTTTAAAGAAATCTTAGAGATGTCCAGAAAAGAACTAGGATCAACTTGGAATGATACAATAAACTTGTTTCCAAAGAAACTTAAGTTTCATAAAATACTAATTTTAAACTGAAAAAAAACAAAAACAAAAACAAAAAAACCAACACAAAAAAACAACACAAACAACCAAGACTATTTTTATAAAGAGGTGACTGGCAATTTCTGATAGGTACTCAAAATAGTGTTTGCATGTATCATACTTTTAAAGTCAGCTATTGAAACATCAACATAAAAATATTTTTTCTAGTTGGAAGCAGTCTACCTGAGTTGAATGACAAAACAACTGGCATTTTGGATGTAGAATTCAGAAAACAGTAAACTGTAGGTTGTGAAGAAGCTTTTTCAGTGCTCCTTCAAGAAGAAAAAACATCAAGTGCAGATGACTTAAAAAAAAAGTGCATAAAGTAAGCCAAATGGGATTTATTATGGTACAATTTGTATTTAAGGCTTCTCTTCATTTGGGAGGAATTTACAGTAGACAAAAGTACATTACATATAACAAAAATAGCATACAATGGTGCTATTTTCACATATTTTCTGTGATTTTTTTGAATAAGGCTATAAATTTTCCTAATAATCAGTTTACGTGACGTTTGAATCTTCAGCTTCAGATACCCTTAAGAAGTCACAAGTTCTGGGCTATGCCTTTACTTAGGGATCAGCTTCAGTAAGAAATGGAAATATTAAAGAGGCAGATCAACAATTTTTCCCTGCCTACACAGAATCCAAGGTACTTATAAGTAAGTATTCCCTCTTAAGAATATCTGGGCAAAAGCTGTTCTCACTGAAGTATTAGGCAAAGTTTCCATGGGCTTCATTAATTAAGAATACAGACCAAAGTCAATAAACATGCTTAGTATAAAGCCATTGTGTGTGGTAATCTGAAAGGTGTCAGCCAGAGAACAAATTAAACTGAAATACAAGTGATAGCCATCTCTCTCTTTATTAGGAGACTTTGCTGGATGAATTCATTAAGTCATGCAACGCGTTCACATATTCCCTGTCTTCTCTGCCTGTCAACCTCCTCTTGTTCCTTGCAAAGGATACTGCGCTCCAATTTATGTTGACGGAACAGGAACCAACAAACGATAGATGGATCATAACAAAAAAACATGCCTAGAGCAAGGATGCCTGACATCTGAGAGCCAGGCTGTTTTCATTTTGGATAGAAGCTCTGACCCACTATTTACACCCCTGTCCCAAGCTCTCTCACGTATTTTTAAATGACAGCTTTCCAGATGTTATCTATATGGAGACTGGCCAGACTTATGGGCAGGATCCTGCTCAACTCTAAGCCAAACTAGTGTTTTGGCCTCGCTGGAAATGAGATTAGGTTTGAGATTTGCACCACAAAACCAGGCTGTTTCATGCCAGAAACGGTCATGCAGAATTTTTACAATGCTGCTGTTTTTTTTGTTAGCACTACTGTAGAATAACATGTTATTTAGCATTATCAGAATAGCACTTTAGCAGAGTAATAGGATAGACTAGACATGGCTAGAATCCACAGCAAAACTGCACACAAACCAAGAAGGGCAGCTTGTAGCCCCAGCTCAATACAGTTTTCCAATTCTAGCAAGTGTTTGTACAAGACAAGGTCAACAATGTGTCCCGCATGAGTTGTACAAATGCCGTTCCCAAGTTTAAAGAGAAGTTTAAAATTTAGGAAATGTTTAAGTTTTACTGCTTTTAAATCCACAGTCTGATGTTGTATTTGTGCGTTGCCCATCACACTTTATAAAAATTGGTTCCAAAATGAAATTTGGAGGGTAAATAATATGTTTTCCTTTCCCAGTGTACTTTTCTTCTCCCACTTCCTTAACACAAAATAGGCAGAAATGAAATCTTTATGAGACTTTTTGTATTTGAATGTTGGTTTCATTACAAATTATGGTTTCTTAAAATACTGACTTCCCAAGTAATAATTACTTTAAAACAGTCTGGAATGAGAAATAAATTTACCTTACTCTTTCTATAAAGAAGCTTGTAGTAAAGACAGTAGCCTCTGTAAGCACTGTAGTCTCTACAAAAAAACCCTGACTTTAGTGAATCCCCCTTAGTTTTATGACTAATTTAAATATGCCACTATAACTCTCATATATACTATGTAGACAGTAACCACAGAAAAAAATATACAAAATCTCATAAACAAGGTTATGCCTAGAAGAAATAAAATAAAATAAAATAAAATAAAATAAAATAAAATAAAATAAAATAAAATAAAATAAAATAAAATAAAATAAAATAAAATAAAATAAAATAAAATAAAATAAAAGTGAAAAGCAGATGCTGTAAGACGACTTTTTGACAAAGGCAGGTTATAAGGGAAGTTGCCATGATTGTATCACACCAGATATTGAAAGATAGATTGCCTTCTGTTTTAACATCCCGAAGCAAGACAGATTCTTATGGGCTGTTTCCCTTGCTGGAACAGGTTTCAAAAATCTTTTTCAAAAACTGGTAATAAAAGACTTAATGCACTGAGAACAAGAAATAGCATAATTTCAAGTGATGTATCTATAATCTGCACAACTCCTGTTAAAATCCACACTTCATCCTGCAGAGAAGATATTCATTGGAATAAGGTTTGGAGTAGACAACTTCTAGCAATAGAAATGCAGTCATTTGAGATGGAAAAGCTCTCTTGTTTTTCAGTTCCTGTTGTTCTGAATAACGCAACATTTTATGTGATCTAAAAGCAGTCTTGGACCAGTCACAGTGATCTAGTACAAGGAGGAGCTTTATATCATTCATGTTATACACACGCAACCCTGTAATTTCCATCATGATCCCTGTAAAAATGTGTTTAAAACTGAAGTGTCTGTGGGAAGCCCAATGTTTGCAGTAATAATGACCATCTTCTGTTAATGACGAAAAATGGTTTGATTCCTAATTGCTCCAATAATGTATTTTCTAGTTAGAAATGCTTTCATACGAAAGATAATTGCTTATAATTAACAAAATAATCCTTCTATTTAAAATAGTTTTCACAAAAGAAGCAAACTAAAGAAAAACAAGAACGTGCAAGAAGTCAATCAAATCAGCAAACAACAAACAACTGAAAAGTTTTCAGTTTTAGACTGGAAACTGCAGGAAAGAAAAACAAAAAAAAGTGTCATCATTTTTTAAACAGAAGCTTTCAGTTTTAAGTGGATGCTTCTAAACATCCCTCTGGGCATCACACATTCCCACCTGCTTGGGGCAACTGGACTCCAGTGCCAGAGGATGTTTCCCATCATATGCTGGGACCCTCTTTCTCCAAAGCGCTGTTTCTGCTGCATTATGGGATATGCAGTCAACCAAGATGCTGCACCCAGGAAACACAGCACAGCATTTCTAAATGCCAGTTTTTAAGGTTCAAGTCAACAGTTATCACCACTCTCAAATGCAATGAGGAACCAAAACAAGACCTGTGAACCTTTATACGCAGAAAGGCTAAAGCCAGTGACAGGCGAACAACCATGAAGAAGCACCTTCCTAAATGCAGCTGCTGTGTTCACATTCACCAGACAAGCGCAAGGCTGCATTATCCAAAGTTCCCACTCAGAAAGTA
The DNA here is from genome assembly GCF_964273445.1 of Streptopelia decaocto. Classification (NCBI taxonomy): domain Eukaryota; kingdom Metazoa; phylum Chordata; class Aves; order Columbiformes; family Columbidae; genus Streptopelia; species Streptopelia decaocto. Next base: position 40,317,973 of record NC_138656.1, on the reverse strand, counting down.
GTCTGCTATCACTAGCCAGACAATTAAAAAAAAAAAAAAATAATAATAACCATCTTCTTTTAGAACTGAAGGGAGCTCAATGTGTGTAGATACAAGTAGGACATAGCTTGTTGCAGGGTTGTGCCCTCCTGCTGAGCCAGAGGGAGCTTCTCAGGAACACATGTGTGGGCAATGGTGTAAGAAGCAGGGACTAGCCCACACCCCTGGGAAAGACGGTCAGGATCGGCTTCCAACTGCACGGTACACCAGTACTTTGCTGCAAATGGACCAGGGCTGTGTTAGCAGCCAGCACAGCCCAACAGGAACAGACATGCAGAGCAAAACAGTTAAGCATGGAAGATTTTCTATCAACACTATATGCATTTTCTGGGGTTTTACTTAAGGCTTACTCTGGTCTGGTCCCACAGACTGAATTTCCAGCAATGACTCAAGCACATCTTCTCATTTAGATTCATTCTAAAGGAATCCAGCTGGCCCACCATGAGGTATATGGAGATGGACAGTAAGTGGGAACAACTGGAAGACTGGCGTCAAAAGTACACCCCTGACACGAACCACAACACTAATATAAATGCACAACCACACCCACGAGCATCTGTGAGAGTGAAATGAAGTAAGACCTTGTTGTGCAGCTCTTGAAGAAACTCTTTGGACGTCAGTGAATCTGCACAGTGACTTGAACTGCTCATTGAAATAATTCTAATTTAAGCATCAGGAACTGGTAAATTCTAATTTACTGATTCCAAATTGGAATTTACCAGTTTCTGATGCTTGAGTTAGAATTATTTCAATGTGAATTTGGTAGTAGTGTGTGTGGAAGGATGAAACTGAGCAGTTGGAATTTACCAGCTACCAAATTTATCAAGCAAAACCACAGCAGGACTAAACTATTTATTTTAGAAGAGCATGATTTGAGTCTATTTGATTTACACGTTCATAAGCATTGACAAATATCACTGAAACCAAGCATTTTCTAATAGTTCAGTTGGCATTTCCCATATTAATTTTTATGCTTATCTGATACTATGGAAACAAACAAAAATCTCCTGAGTTTTATTCTTCGACTTCTCATACCTTTGTCCTTTTCCATAATGAAAGACATGTTTCATGACAGCACAATCTATTTGAAAAATAAAAAAGCAAATAAGTCAGTTAAACCAATCAAGTTCAAAAGCTAGGGTTAATTGCACTATTTTTGTGGCACCCTTTTAGAGGTCTTACTGATGTTTTCCACTGACACATCTTTCACTTATTTATCATCCTGCAATGAAAGGCTGGGCAAACCTCGCCGTTACCAGATGCATCTCCTCGCCGTGCACAAGAACTCTGCACAAAGAGTGGGCTCCAAGAGATGCGAGAAGGCAAAATTCTACCTGTTAGCTTTCTCACTCATCCTGCAACAGAGATTTAGCAAATTTGTCTGTTCTCTTGAGCTGCACAGTAATCACGCACAAAGGCTTAGAATTTAGGACTTCATGTCTTGGATGATGGTGGTTCATGAAAACAGTGCAATAGAAGTACAGAGAGAGGTCCCTTGATCAGAGCCTGGATACTGAGACTGAATTCTCACGTCCTCGCTTTCAGTAATAAGCAGATTGCTGTTTCTTACATCTATTTAACTATTTTCTTGGGGTATTTCTTTAAAATCTTAGGATATTGCTATTCTTTAACTTCTGGAAGGAAATGAGGAAAGGCTGGCCTGACAACCTAGCACCAAGTTCAGCAAGCAAAGTATCAGCGTTAAAATACACCAGGCATTCTAAGCAAATACTTAGGGCAGTGTGCACTTCTTGGAGTTCAAGCAACAAACTAATCCCCTAGGTGAACACAGTATCTGTATTGTATTGACACTGGTGGGAAGACGAGACTCTGATGCGATGTTGATTTCTCCCTGGTTTAGCAAGAAATAGACTTGAAGTGGCCTGATAACCAGCATGCTAACTGGGGCTCTGCACGGACACTGCTTGGTCTTGCACCTGCTGCTTCATGATTCTCAGGAGGACAGTGGGATCCTTAACCAGGGGGTCTTCCTTACGGAATCTCTGCCATGGTCATTTGTCAGGCTGAAGTTCACCTGACTGCACTCATCGGGCTTTCATTCAGTTTATGTCTCCTCTTTTGAAGAAAAAGAAGAGGTTTAACTTGTTATGAGCTGTTAATTTTGTCCTCAAAAATCCACCAAAAGTTATATAACCACTTTCACAACAGTGTGCTAAAAATAAGAGCTGTTCAGCCAAATGCCACTGCAAGTTTTTATAAGACCTGTGACTCCAATTCTGAAAGACCTGTCAAAGTGCAAATATTTCCTTAGCTTTAGCAGAAAGTCAAGCAGGAGTTCCTTGTGAGACAGACATGGGGTTGTATTATTATAATCCTCATTTGTAAGGGGAAAAAACAGTGTATATATATATACACATAAATCTTTCCAACTCATGACCTAAAGTAATGCTATTCTCTCTTGGAGCTGATCCCTCGTGGGGTTTCATAATCACAACCCATCATTAACCCAAAGCAAAGAAAGAAAGGTACAAAGGGGCACAGGTTTCAGGCACGAGATTAATATTTTTTTTTTCCTGGTTTGTTTTTTTGGGGGTTCTTTTTTCAGTTGGGAGGTAGCATGGAGACGCGATGCACGACGCTTCAAACCCAAAGTGATTTGGCCATTCAGGTAACATGCGAAGGCACTCAGAGCAAAGCACCGAGACCCAGACGCAGCCGCCTCTCATTACTTTAGTTACGTGCCCCTGGAAACGCCCCACGGGCGGGCAGCGGGACACGCTGCTCCCCGCGGAGAAGTGCGGCCGCCAGCGCTCCGGCCGGCGGGATCGCCGGCAGGGCGGGCGCCCGGGAGGGGCGCGGGCGGCGGGGCTGCGGCGGGCGGAGGCGCTGCCGGGCGGCCCCGCGCTGTCGCTGTCACCGCCACCGCCGGCCCGGCGCGACACCCCGCTCGCTGCCTGGCGGAGGGGCGATAAGTGTAATAGGGCAGGGAAGAAGGAGGAGGAAGGGAGCAGAGCGACCGCAAGAGAAGCGGTGCCCGACCGGGACGCTGGGCGCCCAACGGCCGCCCCATACCTGCACGGAGGCGGGGAAGGGTCTGCAGCGCGCTCCGTCCTGCCAGCTATAGATCCCAAGGGGTGATGAAGCTGGGTGGCGGTCGTCGCCTGCTGCTACTGCTGCTGATGGTGGCGGTGGTGCGAAGCTCTCGCTGGTTGCAGACGCCCATAGGCGCTCAGTGGGGGAGAGCGGTGCGTGCAGAGAGCGAGCGGCTTTGCCGGTCCCGGCAGCGAGGGGAGCTCGGCACTGGCTCGGCGCAGGCACTGGCCGAGGAGACGCTCGGGCTCCAGCTTTCGATTGGCTCCGGTGGCCGCGCCGCTCACCCCAGCCTGCCCGCCCGCTGCCTCCCGCCCGCCTCCCCTCCACCGCCCCACACGCTCCGCTCGCCCGCGGCTCCGCTCCTCCCAACCTCGCAACCTGGTGGGCAGATCTAACCCCCTGCTTTTACTCCCCCACCCCTCCGCGCCTTGCCCTAATGGGACGTCCAGTCAGGAGCCTTTTGTTTATGCAGGGACATTCTCACCCTGGATCTGACAAAACACACTCTCTTCCCTTAGCATCTTCCTCCTTTGGCTGAAGGACCTCCAACTTAAAGCATTCATGACATTTTCTGTCATGCTTAATATTCAGACACGTTTGTTCTCAGAACATTTTAAAAATATCCCTAGCTGGTAAAATTAAAAGCATGCAGTGCCTGATCACCTGAGGGCTAAATCTGAGGTAGGACAAAGCATTCTTTGCCTGAGTTTAGTTTGCTTTTCTTACACTGCTAGGGTTCCTAGCCCTGTCTTGGTTAAATACACATCAAATCATGGCACGCACAGAAAATAAAATCAGGATGCTAACCCTCTTCTTCCTGAATCTAGGGTTATTCAATGGCAGCGGCTGTGATTGTCATTCCTCAGTGCACCTTTGATGTTGGTATTCTTTTCACTCAGAATGACTTAAGTGGCCTGTGGAAAAGGATTTTCCCTCCCATAGATGTGCTGTAGTCTTAAGTCAAATCTTAGACCTGTCTTCTGGGCAAAATGGCAATCCTTTGGTTTTGCTATGACCCTCTGTTTAAACAAGAATACAGCTGAACCAGATAAATAGGCCCTGTGGGTTTTCTCAGCACAGGAAGATGTTGTAATATTTCCAGTAAACATGTTGGCAAAATTGCTTATTAAAATTAGGGACAACAGAATGATCAGTTATAATAGATGCACTCTTAATTAATTAAATGACCTGTATTTAGCTGGTGCTGTTGAATTAAGTGACATCTATGCCTGTTGATACATCAGGTGCCATTAAAAATCAGCATTTGTCCAAATTTAGCAGATTAGCATTTCAGAGAACAGAGCTGCAAAGATACCTTGGCATGACAGCAGCGTGTACATTTTTAAATGGTAACCTCCATAACTTTTAAAATTGATTCTGTATTTAATTATTTTTTTCCACAAAGTTTTATGCTATTTTTCCTTCTCTAGAAAGCATACATACTTTTGTCTCTTTGAGGCATACAGAGCTAGTTAAAAAATGTTTTTGTTTATTTTTTCTTGTTGTTCATGCAAAAGTCAGAAAAATAAAAACAGAAATATTGAGAAATATATAAAACCAGATATATTTAGTAATATCCATACTTGGTGTATAACTCATCCCTCATTTGAAAAGCTTTATTAGCAAAAATGTCCCTCAGTGAATTCAGTGGAGCTACACCTCTGGAACACAAGAGTAACTGAAAAAAATCATGTTCCTTTTTTTTATTATATATTTTTCCTTCACATATTACCTATTTATTTTTCCCTAGGAGAAGTGGAATTACTAGCTTAGAGATTAAGCTACATTTCCAGCCCTGGCCCAACAGTCACAGCAGCCACTGCATCTCCATCACTCCCATACATCTCTACAGCAGGCATATTCTTCCCACACGTTCCTGATTCAAACGACTGGCCGATAGTCTTTCAGCATTTCCTAAGTCAGAAGGTGGTGCCTTCCTTCACCTTGACTTTTTCCTAGGAAGAATGCTTACTCTTGAACCATGCTTCATTTTCAAGCCCTTTTTTCAAGCTCCCTTTTTTCACCCTTCACAGACAGATGGCTGCATTGGAGGAAGGGGTACGTCACTCAGCTGAGTGGCTGTTGAAGCGAACACCATGGCAGGTGTTCCCTTAGGCCTCTTTCTAGTTACTAGTTTTCAACCGTATTATCTCTGCACAAATTTCATCTTTGTGTCACTTTGGGGAAAAGCTCTGAACTCACTGTAGAAGTTTTCCTATAATAAATTCTTTGTGCTTTTCCTTATAACATAAGAACTTTCCATGGTAGAGATGACTTGTGACTTCATAAGATTTTGTACTTCCAGAGTTGCTGCTTTCCATTAGCTGGTCTCAACATTGTGTTTGTTTCCTTCTGTGTTAGTTTGGATTCCTTCACAGCACTGATTAGGTTTCCCTCTAGTCTTGTTCAATTTAATAGCTTTTAACCTGTCTGTTTTATTTATGTCTGCTTAAGTGCTTATTTAAACTTTTCCCTTATAACTATAATGACCTTCCACAGGTTACTATAATCCTAGAAGGTATGTGGGGAATTTAAAGATTTAAAAGTCGTTTGACTTTATAAATAATTTTTATTTTCCCATTACAAGCTTTATTTTTAAGACAGGAAGGTTACATTTTCTATTTCATCAATATTTGTTTTTCACACTTTTTCCTTCCACATATCTAGTAGTAAGGCTAACTGAGACATTTGGATTCAAAACAACCTTTTTTTTTTTTCTTTTTTTTTTTTTTTTTACAACTGTGTTAATGAGAACTGCAAAGGGCGTTGATCTGACTTAGAAAATAAGTAGCATTTTTATTCTTTGCTCTGGTCTACAACCAGAATTTTATGCCACTAAAATACTTTAGTTAGGTGTTCAGGTTTTGTTTGATTTTTAAAACTAAGATAATTATATGCTGCAGATAGCAGTTACCTAGCAATATCAGTATAAAGCACATTCATGTTGATATTACTGCATCTTTCCTCCAGTGTGAGTGCCTGACTTCTATTGTAGGCGGTACTTAAACTAACAGACTAACCTTTTAACGTCCCCTGGCAATTACAGAGCCTGTTATTCAGCAAGCTGTTGAAGCATGTACCTACTTTTAATCTACAGATTTCATGACTATATTCTACTTCTGATGTGGCCATGCTTCAGGAATGACTGTAGTCCATGTCTTTTGTCTCACTCTGAGACGAAAAACGAACAACTGGTGCCCATCTCCTTCACAGCAAGGACCGTATCTTTGTCCCTGCCTTTACAGGAACTCTGTTTTGCCTTGCAGCCCTGAATGAAGAGCTTGTCTTGATCTGCGAATACATCTGGCAGAAGTGTCTGGAGAGCATGAAGGGCTTAAGCACAGCCCCAGAGCCAAAGGAGGCCTGGGAGATGGTACAGTCCATCCCATACTCCAACCTCATTCCTGTCCCAAGATGTGATACACAGAGTTTCATAAAATGGAAAAGAATAAACCTGAGAGATCTGGTGATTCAGTTATACAAATTTTCACTGCTTATAAATTGAGGTATCTCCACTGAATGAATAAATTGATCACTTGCAGCAGGTTAGGCACATATCTTCCTCTCTCAGGCCTCTGTATCCAGGCGCTGGGCTCAATACCCTCCTGTCTGAGGGCTGGCATATGTTTCTGATTCAGGCACAGGGGGCAAACCCACAACCTGCTTTCACTGCCTTGCGGACCCTCTGGTTCTTCACGGTTCCTGCCTCTTGACTAATCTGCCATATCTCATTCTATTCTAACTCGTCTTTATCCAAGACTTTTAGTACAAGCTCTTTGATTTCTTGACCTTGCTTTTGATTTGCTCTTTGGTTTGGAGTAGCCTTGATTTCTCTGTTTTCCTGAGCCTACTTTCCATCTGGAGCCTTGGGCTGATCTGTCCTTGGTGACTGACTCCTGGTCTTGTTTCCTCAGTCTCAGTGGCTGGACCCACCCCAGCTATAGTCACTTCGCGCAAGTATTCCACTTGCGGCTCCTTAATAACTCCCTTTTGAAGCCACCTTGCTGAATGGGAATTATAAAACATGATATCCCACTGCTGACGCAGGACTTTTGGCACATAGCTTATCTGCATGATAATTCAGCCGCCTGTGGAATAGGTCATAGTGGCAATATTGGGTCGTGGCTTAGAAGAAGCTGGGAGAATGCAGGAGAGTGTTGTGTCCCCTTAAGATTAATCACGCTTGTCAAGATCTTCAACAGCTCATACTGTTTTCATAGACAATTAGGCACCTAAATGCCTTTGGACATAGTGCACCTGTTTTTTAATTTGGAGTTCTTTTTAACATTGTGGATTCCAGCCAGAAAAGCACTCTAAGCAGCGGTAATTTGGATCGTGGTTTTTTCAGTACTTTATCTCTGCTATGAAAAACAACTCTAAAATATGTCTCTACCTGAGACAGGGCAACATCCCATCTTAGGACATGAGTAAATACTTATCCAACCCCCAATAATGAACTGCATTAACATGGATAAAATTGTTCCTGTCAAAAATTTAATCTTTGTATTTCACGAGAGATATGAATGAAACTTTCTCAGTCTTGCCTGATTCTGACTTCAAACATAAATTACTCTGTTCCTTAGAAGGAAAAGAAAGTGCTACTACCTCCCTCTACCTCAATCTTCTTTCACTTCATTCTCGGTAAAATTTGATTTGAGCCAAGCTCTATCCAGGTTCCCTGAGCCTATCTGTATGCTCCAGAAATCGGGGCTTTAGGTATTTGAAAGTTGCCTGTCCTTCGTATGTTTTCTTGGAGGAAGGTATTGCTCCTTACACGTCTACCTTTGAAAACTCTCCAGAAGGCTCACAAATTCAGTTTACCAGATTTTAAAAAAATGAGTCCACACAGGGCCTGAAATAAATTTCTCCTTCACTGGATTTTTTTTCCAGCCCAGGGGATGATTCCTACTTTGCCTGGTGAAAGCTTAACAATACATGCTGCCATGCTGGTTTTGAAGAGATCACAGTAAGAAAAGTGGTAACTAGTGAAGAACAGAAAAAAGCAGGGGGAAGGAGGGTGTGAAGTGATAATTCTCTCTTAAAAGGGCTCCCTTTTAAGACTGAGTGGGTCTATAGATATTTACTGATCTTTCTCAGAACATTGTAGCACAAAGTGTACTTCTCAACACTGTTCTTAAAGCTGTGGCTCATTAAGTCATGAACGCTTTACAAAATCCTTGAATTCTCAAAAATAGTTTGAGGACCCCAAGGCACCCAGAATCATTTGAAATTTGCTCATCTAGAGTGAAAGCAGTGATCTCGTATGCCAAAGCATTACATGTGTCCAGGCCTATATTATCTATTTTATACACTCCGCGACATATATCAGTATTTTTGCTTGGCACTACTTTCAATGACAATTAAAAGAATAAACTAATGCAAAGCTATCTGAGATCTGTCATTTCCTTTCTGTAAATTAACCTTAGACACTCTTTTTTTACCCTGCTTTGATGATGCTTAGTGGTTTTAGAAGAGGTGATCCTGCCTAAATCCAAGATGAACTGAATGAATGAGGAGACCAATGAGAGAAACCTCCATTTCTGTTTTCTCTGGTTAGATTGAGAGACTACCTAACCAAAAAAAGAGAGATGAGCAGCAGAGAGCAAAGTCCATTTGGGATGAGTTCTCTTCCTTCTTCACTGTCATGAGGGGCTGTAGGGACATCTGGATCTCTAGGGAACATCACTAAATAGGACCAGATAACCCCAAAATATTAGACCTAGACCAGCTCTGTCATGTATGATTCACTTGCCGTATAACGACTAATAAAGGCAATATGTGTGGAACTAGGAAGGCAGCCAATATAGCTTCTTCTAAGAACTGTGAGTAATTAACTGGGTCCCTGGTTAATTCCTTTCATGAAATTGTGTTGAGTGAGATTCCTACAAGTGGTGCTCTTTGTGTGACATCTCCCTTTACTCCTAAACAAATTCATGCAATTGGAAAGGAAGAAAAAATAAAATACAAAGTTGCAAAATCTTGGGGGGTATTCTTTCTCCAGTTATATCAGCTAACATTTCCTTGCTTGCCCTTAGTTCCTAATCACCTGGTGGTTTTCCTCTCAAAACCTGGTCTATAACCCAGCCATAGATATTGTACCCTTGAATAGCATGTTCCAGCATCTTGTTTTAGTTTGAGGTGTTTCAAATCTCTGGTGTTTCAGAAGCAAAATCGTTCAAAACTTCCCTAAAATGAAAGCAGACTAATTAGTTGCAGCATGTCACAAAGGAGAAAAAACTCACCCAAAACACCATGTTGTCCTTGTTTGTGGGCCTCATGTCAAATCAACTATGAAGAAGAGAAAAAGACGATTCTCAGACTTTTCCCTGTTACTTCTCTTGAGGCAGCCCATTGCTGTCCACGACTGAGACAAACTTAATGAGCATTTTCTTCCTTGCTAGGACAGAGCGAGCAGGCTGTGGGACATGTTTGAGTTGCCCAAAGCAAATGGAGCCCAACCCCACTCCAAGCAGTGGAGGATGCTCCAAGCAAACAAATAAAGTGCTGGATGGTTCCTTCTGACAGCAGGGCAGATTTTAAGTGACAAGAATCCTGCCAGGGATATGTTGAGGATGCAATACATATGATAACAATTTAATATGTACAGCACTCAAGGGAAAAGTATATTAATACCACATGGTGCAATTGAATTAGATATTTTAATTAAACCAAAATTTATCTCACTGATAGTGATTGATAGTGGATGTTTTGGGATATACACAAGCATTTCACTTAAATCATCAGTTTAAACAAAAGGATAGGATACTTTTTCAATATTTCAAACATATTGTGAACATGTCAGCTAAATGCTATGGAGAAGCAATACTAAACTGCTACTGAATGAGGTAATGAGGTGACAGAGCACAGAATACCCTGTAACGTGACATTTGCCACATATGACTGTCCTTGCAAGTCCTGTTTTTTAGGAAACCTTGTAAACATAATGTCTGATCTACATCCTCTTATGTTATTTTCTTAAGATGCTTTTTTTCATATTTGTATGAAATAAATAGATGTGATCAGGGAACAAGAAAGCTGAATGACAACAAAATTTGTATCACTACAAAAACATTCACATGTTTTGCATGAACAGGAAAGGGACAGAGATTTGGACAAAACAAGTGGAATCTATGATTTTTTGGGGAATCTAGTAATATTTCTGCCTTTTTAAAGTGAAATGTACCAGCTTGAATAGCACCAGCTTGTTTCTATTGCATATACACAGTAAGTTTAAGAAAAAAGTAAATAAAGATTTGTCTTTTCCTCTTCTTGGAGAGGCTGGGAGTTTCTTGAATTTGAGCTGGCTATGTTCTTTTTCCCAAAGGTACAAACATACAGTTCAAACAGATAAGAAAGCAGAACTACCAAATAAGCTACGTCTCAAGAGCAAATTTGATGCCTGAAAAGCTCTGTCAAAAATGGTAGGAGCAAGACATGCCACCTTCCCACTCCGGGCCAGAAGTCTGGGGAAATTGGGTCAGTGTCCACAGTTCTGTTGCCCCAACTTACACGAGAACCACTCGCTGCTCACCCAACTCGCCTGCTGCCTTGTGGGAGGCTGAGCTGGAACCTGATTTAGTGCATATGTCTGTCCTTCCTCAAAAAGCAACTAGCCTTTATGAATATTCAAGAAAACTATTTAGTTTCTTAGTGATGGACTGGGATTATTGCCAGAGTATTAAACATCAAAGGGTGGGTTGCTTCAGGGAGCTATACCTCTGGTAAATATACATTTTATAGATAGATAGATGTCTTAGTATTCACATAAATGCATTGTGAATGTACAAGCTTAAGTACATCAGGAAATCCATCTTTATATCAATAACATATAAAATATCCTATATATTTTAATTAATGTTAAATTATGCAGGGTCAAGTAGGGAATCATCCATATACAACACAGAGCAGTTGGGGCAGTGCAAGAACACTTACTATTTCACAGGGTCTGCAGGTGTCTTGAATGCTGGACAGTACAATTTGAAAAGCACCATCTTTTCTCCAAGGGCTTATTATGTATTTATTACAACCAGGTATTTATAAAGCCTCCAGCTCCAAAGTACTTGAGGATCTTCAGCAAGTTAAAAATGACAGTACTGCTGTGTGTACTTATGTCTCTTTCATTACATGATATATAGGATCTGAGTAATCCACTTTTCCATATATGACAATAAACCTGAGTAGAAATAAGGAGAAATTTGCATGCTGAAGAGAAAAGATTAGACCACTAGAATCATACAAGAAACAAGAAGGCAAGATCTCCTCGCAATTATCTTTCTTCTAGCCCTAGATCTGTGTTTTCCTAAATCAACCTTATAAGCCTTCTTGTTGAGGAGTGGGTTGTGTGTGACAGACTGGCATAATGCATACTATTGAATTATATTAAGTCAACTGATGTAATTAGAAAAACACCAGACAAACTTCTGAATATATGAGCACAGCTTCAGGTCTGCTTTCAATACCATCACTATCTCCTTAAATGTTCTATAAGAAAATGGACTTAGTGCCACTCCCTCTAACCATTAGGAAACTCAGAAACAAGCATCTGGGACTTAGTGTTTGGAGATAAGGGTTAGGACTTCTGCGCCTCCTGAGGTGCTGTGGGTAACACAGAACAGCAATATTACTTCATGCAAACTGCTGTGTATATGAAGTACTATCTACTTAATTCAGGTATCTTTGCCTTCTGCAGGGAAAAAATGCACTGCAGATGAGCAGAACTTCAAAGCATAGCTACAGCAAGGTGACTTGCACACATGCCTCCTCATTTTCTCGAGTAATATACTTTCCTAAATCTAGGGGCTGTTGGAGTGGGATAATCGGGAACTGAAGCAGCCAGTATGGCAGGAAAACAGGCATGGAGAGAAGTCTGCGAAGGCTCTGGTTATAGAGAGATGTGACAATTACAAAGTGACGCTGAAAGAAGAGATGGAGCAGCAAAAGGTAAAAGAGGCAGCATACCACCTAGAAAAATGTGTAAAAAGAAGGGGATATTGAATGTCTCCAATGTATCATGCCACTTTCCTCTGGATGTTCATTGCACTGGTGCAAAGTAGTCAGAGAATATTTTTAGGACTTTAAATTATTTAAGTCTTGCTTATGCACATTTTAATATTCATTTATGGTTAAGTCATGAAGTTTTATTCAAGCAAACATCTGTAGATGCCACACTTCAATCTGAATGTGCAATTATTTGCACTGGATGTGTTATACCAGTCATCCACCCAGGCAGCATAAAAGATACCCAGTAATCATTGCAATAAGAATATCAAATATAAAAAAATATCAATAGTGTCAGGTATATTTACAGTAAATTCTTTTAATGAAAAAGTAATTAAATGGCTCTATATACTGACCAGATCTGACTAGCTTATGATTTGAAAGTAGATATTGAATAAGTATTGAAAAAAAGAGTCCCAGAGTAAATTGTTTTCTAGTTGTTCTTTGTTTGTTTGTTGTGGGTTTTTTGTTTTGTTTTGGCATTTTTTGTTTTGTTTTGTTGTTGCTGTTGTTGTTGTTGGTTTGTTTTGTTGTTGTTGTTTTGTTTTGTTTTGTTTTGAGTATAGCATCTTCCCCAGCTCTTTGGAAATACGCACAAGCACACATCACATTCATCTCATGAGTCTCTGTATAAGTTGTTTGGATCATAACTCGTATCTCTGCTACAAAAAAAGAAAAAATTGGAAAAAAAAAAAGAAAAAATATAAAAGATAAAAAAGGGGGGAACACAATATACTTTATTTATATATATAAAAATATATAAGAATGTAGTTTAAGATAAATTATCAGAAGTTATATCAAAATTTGCCTAAGCTTGGCTGGGGTTTTTCTTTGGGTATGAGACTACCGTACCAACTTTTACAATCATACATAAAAAGAGAAGACATAAGGTGTAAGGCTTGAAATTAAGTACCTCACTTTTCATTGATTTATTGCCAACGAAGGCCCTAGGGGAACCTGGAAAATCTTGCTAATTCTGACCTTAAATCCATAGTTCTGTTTAAGCAGAGGATGATCTTTCTTACAAGATAAACCAGCCTAGATTCAAAAGTTTGCCATGATGGAGGCTCCAATTAGTCCCTCCCTAGCTATGCAATTCTAACAGCCCTCATTTCTAATCTGAATATTTCAAAACACGGCTTTCTGATACTGGATCTTGTTATGCCTTTGCCTGCTGGATTAAAGAGTTCTCAAAGCATTCCTGAAGCAGTTTCCTGAACGCTTTCCAATTTTTCAAAATCCTTTTGAAGGTGTGGATGCTGGAGCTGGACATGGTATTCCAGCAGACAGTTGAGTTTCATTACCTTGAAATAAGGATTAACTGGGAAGTCAAAACTACATAACTTGGTGTAGTGACATTTCACCTTTGGTGACCTGGGTTTAAATTTGTGTTTGGTCAGCAATGGAAATTGTTTTGCTAATCTTATCCTAGCCCCTTCTGACGTTTTTCCATATCAAAAAGGAATCGCTTTCATTGGCATAATTTTCTGTCCCAGCTAAGGACAGGCCTAGCATTGGGCTGGCTGAATAATAGGTTTGAGCATCAAGGACACACTGACAGAGCTGTGTGTGTCCTGTGTGCAGGCTGTCGGCTCCCGTGCTCCTGGCCACAGATACATTCTCAACAAATGCTGCCTGTACATGAACTGCAGCCCCTGGCTTTCTGCTGCTCCAACCGCAGGCACAGCCAGCACAGCACCTAGCAGGACACTTTCTCACCCTTTGCTTGGTGGTCCTGCCTGAACAACAGAGGAGGAAGCAATTTTCTTTACAGCCTTAGAATGAAATGATATTTCACAGCTGCAAAATTATATAAAGTCTTGAGGCTTACAAGCTGAGCAACAGGAAGGAACCCAATTTTAAAACCACTTTTGCACTATAGAATATTGCCAAGCAATATGCAATGGAGTGAGATGTTTCCAAATGCTTTTTCTTTAATAAGTCAAAAAAACTATGACCACATACCAAGTATTTAGGCAGTGATGTCTTCCAGACTACGAGGAGACAGAAGGGTAGGTCAGGAAGGAAAGAGATACAAATAAATACTATCTTGAAATAAATGTAGTTGGTGCAAATTAGTATAACATAATTGTACCTATATGGGGGCTTAGATAGACTCATTAATATTTAAATACATATGCATTAGCATATGCATAGCTATATTCATGACACAGAGCTTTTAAAATTACATAAAAACTTTTTTTCACTAGAAGCTAAAGTTAAGACATAACTGTTGGGATTCATCTGACCTAACTTTACCGTCTAAAAAATTAGTTATCTACTTGAAGTTAGTAACGTAGGTCCCCTTTTATGACTGGCAGAGAGAAAAAAATATCTCCAGAGAGTTATTGATACCATAGCCTTACATGCCTTCAGAAGAAATTATTTGCCCTATGAAAGTGCTTCTCTCCAGTGAGTATCAAAAAAGCCATAGAAGTCCTTTCTATTTGATATCTAATTTTTAGGAACCTGAAGTTAGGTAGTTGTGGTGGATCCCCCCACCCATGCAGATTAGAAACGTATACAGGCATTGGTGGCTACGCTCAAAGTATTTAATCAAAGCAATAAACATTCATCAGTTTCTTCACACCATTGTTTTAACACAGTGGTGCCCACTTTTGTGGAACAAATAGGATGAGGAATTGTTTGAAGACATGCATGAGAGCCCTGAAAGAAAATCTATGCTAATTGCAAGAGATAGTGCTTTGGCTGATGTTTGTAAGATGTGATACTAAACTCCTAGTCCAGCAGGGATATCAAGGAAGAAGGAGTTAATACAATCATAAATTTATTAGTGAAGAGCAGTAAATGAACTCCATATTTTTTGGTGTCAAAAAGTCCTGTAGGAAAAATAATTTGATTGTTGAGGGGTTCATGCCCTTTGGTAGCAGAAGACACGTGTCTCACCTAAATACCCTACAAATGCTGGCATGGTACTCTTGAACTAAGCAAAGCAAATTAATTATTAGTCAAAATCTGAGCTAATGGTAGCCTTGGATGAGCTGCTTCAGAAGGATACTACCATGGAAGAGGCGGCAGGGGGTGGGGGGAAACAGCCTCTGCCTCTGCCAGATTTCTAACCTGGATGTTTCCATTGCTTTGCTAAAGACAGAGCTGAGATGTGGAAATTTGTCATGGTCCTGGGCTGGAAGCAGCCCACCTGGGCTCAGTTTCCCTGTCCCACTGCTTCCAGGAGCAACAAGCTTGAACTGCTAACATTTTCCCTTGGTTCTTTCTTCATCTCTCTTATGTTCCTGCTCTCTCTTCCTCTCCTGTCCATGACAGGAATGCCTGGCTCTTGTCCTGCTCCGCTAGCCCTGGAGAGGCAAAAATCAGCTTTGCTAGCACAACTGAGACCCCACAAGCCATTGCTGGTTATTAAACCCTGACAATCTTGTAGTGTGCAGGCACAACATGGAGAGTTAAGCATGTGGCATGAGGTGCTCTGTAGAAGAGGCTGAAATATTCTTGCATGCAGAAACAATGTTTTTATTTCAAACTGATGTACTCTATGGTGAAACTGCAACTTTTATTGCTGTGCAGATGACCTGTAAATTCCACTAATCAGTTTTAAAATCCCAAACAAAATGGTGTTTAGAGTCAAAATATAAATTAATATGAAATACATTTACAACTTCTTGTTTTGTTATGAATGTTAATTTCATTGCTTTCTGGGGAAAAAAAAAAAAAGAAAAAAAGAAGAAGAAGAAAAAAATAAATACTAAGACAAAAATAGATAAGGAAATACATCATTCAGTTTCAAAGTTTCTATTTTTTCCCAAATCTGTACAAAACTTCCTGGAGAAAACACAAGATGACTCTTCAAGCAGAAACATTCCTCAACAACATTTTCTTTTAAAAAGCTCTTGATGAGATGTATTTGGATTTCTGACCAGTTATTGACATAAATCATTTCATCACTGAGTACTGTAAAAAGGAGCCTCACTTGGTGGAAAAGAAATAACATCCAAGCAGCCTCATCTGGAAGAGTATTAGTGGTAGCAGAGATCTGCAAGGCATTCATTTGGTTAGCAGATCTTCAAAGTTTGTGAAGTAGAAATAGTTCCTGCTTCAGAAGGAATAAAGGTAAAAAATAACTTATAATTCAGATTCGAGGAGGAGTGTGAATGACTTGCTTACTTTGTTGCCAAATAATAAGTGACAGGAGATAAGGGTTCTCAGGACTGGAATAGATACTGAGAGAGTGGTCAAACACTGGAACAGGCTTCCTAGAGAGGGTGTCAATGCCCCAAGCCTGTCAATGTTGAAGACACCTTCTGACAAGGCCTTTAATAATATTATTTAACTTTTGGTCAGCACTGAATTGGTCAGGCAGTTGGTCTAGGTGGTCATTGTAGGTACTTTCCAATTAAAATTATTCTATTATTCTATTCTATTCTATTCTATTCTATTCTATTCTATTCTATTCTATTCTATTCTATTCTATTCTATTCTATTCTATTCTATTCTATTCTCTATGCAAAACAGTATATAAAGCATCTTTGGACTTTTTTCAAGGAGCTGTACATTTTCATATATGTGTAGAACTGTCACAATTACAAAGCCAACAGTGTAATGAACTTTATATGTGTGTTCACCATTCAAACTGCACTGTAGTTTTCAAAATACACATCTGTATGTGGTAGCTTTTCAGAAGCCATAACTGTTATCTTACTGCAAGCTGTCATTTAAGACAATAATAAAAATGCCCCAGCTGGAAACAGAACCAGGGCTTTGCTGAGCACATCTGGGAATACCACCTGTGCTGTGAAAACAGTGTAAGGAATAGTTTTCTATTTCCCTGTGTACTACTAGTATGTGATCAGTTGAGCAGAGAATGGGAGGTCAGATGCCCTTGTGGAGAAGTGCAAAAGGCATGCTAACAGAGTGAAAGAGAACAAGAGATGGACTATCAATAAACTCTTTCAAGGATGTCAGCAGCATCAGATATTAGTGATCTAGCTTAGATACCTGAAGATAGAACCTATGTACATGCACAGCCACAGTATGGAGGCTCTCTCCATAGTTTAGACTCCTTACTTACTCATCTGAATTGGTTGCTGGAAGACAAAGAAGGTAACCAGCCTTTTAACAATTTAACTTCAGTTCTCCAGCGTACAAACTGAAAAGTCCACATGCCATGAATCCTTCAAGAGAATGCTGTGTGGCATACTAAAATAAGCCAGGCTCTCCACTCCATCTAGAGCCAGGTAGGCTTGGTTTCCAGCTTAATAGACTCATTAGACAAAAAAAAAAAAAAAAAAAAAAGTATCATGGAAATGGATTCGTTTTCCTTAAAAGACTAATTAAATCTACAGTTTTGGCTTTACTCCATCTAGTGGCAAATGGACAGAAAGTCTCCTCCCTCCTTCCACACAGGAGCAACAACGTGTGTGCTATGGCTAAAAGTCCGTGTTGGACGTGCTTGGCATTGTTTGTAGTCAGTGAAGCGCAAAAGAAGTCGATGAGTGGACTTTGACGTGTTCACCCCCAACACAACGAGGTACCCATTAGGCCACAGCACCCGTGGTACAGGAGCCTGGTATGGGAACTGTTAGAAAGGATGCAGGAGGAGAAAGTGCCTGATGTGGATGAAAAAAACTTTTCTGGGTGTGTGTAAACAAAAGGTGGCACATTAGAAATGGATTCATAGCTTCTGCTAGACATTTCTTAGGCAATAGAAACTTAACAGGGAAGAGACAGATTCATTCATAATCAAATATGTCCTACAGTCCTTAGTCAAAAATCTTCAATCAAATCTTAGGTCAAATCTTGTTGTGCTGGAAACAGGACTTGTTCTGTACAGAGTCTTCTAGGTATTCATGCAACAGTCCTTGCTTTAAATCATGTTTTCTTTGATGCTTTACCTGAGTTTGCAACCCCTGAGTGTCCAGTTGAGTTTCCAAATAGGACAAAAACGACAGGAAGGTAAGGCACATCTCTGGCTGGATCCAGGTCTGTGCTCAGAAGCAAAGGATCCTCTCTGGGCATATCAGTCCTCACATCAACTTTCTCTAATACATAGTTGGATTTTGTGTTGGATTTAGATACATTAAATGGTCTGTGCAAAATGTATCCAAATCCAACACAAATGCAACACCTGAATTTTAGGAATGTTCAAATATCATTGGGATCTGTAAGCTTTAATTAAAGTTTAAAAATTGACTACATATGTGTGTGCATGCACACACAGAGACATGCAAATACACACTATGTGTATTACTATCTGTATACATATACCTAATGTAGCTGTTTCTTAGAGATATTAGCAAAGGATCTGGGTCTCATTCTGTTGTATTTTGTATAATGGACAATTAAAATGCAATCCTTTTGAGATTTTGGATGAAGGCATATACAGGAAGTCATCCTATATGACCCCTCTACCAATCAAGGTAAGAAGAAAACTATAGTGAGATAATTCCTATAAAGCATCACTGAATCATGCCTCTGTTTTCATTCAAATCATATAGTAATTATTAAGTGATGATCTGGTTTAGAAGAAAGAACATATTGTTTTTGTACACTGTGCTTTGTGTGCTGCTTGGGCTAAATTAAGACAAATAATCAAGACAATATTTTGCTTTGATATCAGTAAATATTGGCATCAAGAAACCATTGCCCCATTATTTTTAATGGGAAGAATTCAGTCTAAACCTTTTTTTCATCAAGTTAAGGAGGTGATGTCATATGGTAAAGGCTGGATATTCAAAATAAATCACTAACAAGTCATTTTGGCCGAGCAGTATGTGGATCAGAAATGCAATTGAACACGTCTGGAAGAAAATGCATTATTGTCATAAGACTTCGGAGTCAGAGTCTGTTGAATTTGTGTATCTTGCAAACAGTTACACAAGTAACCAGACATTTCCTGCACAACTCGACATTTTTCAGAGAGTGTCCTAGATGTTATAGCAAATAACCTTGGGTTACACACTGACACTTGATTCAGCACCCACTGCTGAGTGTTTCTTCCTCTTCCTGCAGAGCCCCACACAACACCCTTGTCAAATACGCGTTATAAAATCCATTGCAACATCCAAAGTGAGCCAGCGACTGAGCATTATGCATTAGTGTGTTCCGGAGCTGCGTTCCCGGAGACACAGCAGCAGCTAATAACTACAGGCCTTTTTTCTCTACGTCCCTCGGGCTGTGATCCTGAGTGTCTTGAATGGTTTAGAGCCCAGGGAGTTAAAGCCTGTCACCCAAAGGCAGCTCTGGTCCCCCGTGCTCATTCCCTTCATTGCACACATGTGCTCCATGTGGGGATCACCCTGGCTTCACACCCACCACCACCAGCCCAGGGGATACAATATTTTGTCCACTGCTGGGCTTGAGTCTACACATAGCAGATCACAGATGTATAGGTGTCTGTCTCTGAGGCAGATATCCTGGAGGATGACTTAAGCTCCCCATGGGGACTGCGTGAGAGAACTGAATGCCTCATAGGCAGTGTGTGATATCAAAAAGTTCTTAGGGTAATTACAAAAGCTCCTGCTAGCTTGATCTGCCATAAATCCTAAAGGTTTTATCAGCAGGTAGTACATAAAAATAATTACTCTTTCTCACAGATCACCCATGACTTTTTCCCCTAATTTCACTAGCTAGCCATATGAATTGACAGAAAACAGAGTATCAGTGGAGAATTTAGACCTTTTCCTGATGACAACATAGCAGAGATGCCTCCAGAAGAAGAGCTGTGCCAGTATAAGCTTGGTTTATGTAAGACTCAATTTTTGCAGTAGGGTTACTGAGGATCTACCCTGCAGAAAATCAGAGCAGATGTGTAGTGTCTGTGTAGAAATAGGAGTCTTCCTTTCCAATCAACCCTGCAGTGATACCTCAGGCACCGATTAGACCCCAGGCAGGGCATTTCTCATGCTATAAAGTCTGGAGGTGGGTGCATATTTTCACAATCAAAGTGAGGCTGAGGAAAACAAAAAAAAAAATTTAAAAAGCTGGCATGTCTCCAGGAAGCTGTTTTTCATTTCACCTGAACTGTTTAGAACTTTTACAACTGAAAATTGCTTCTTTCCATCTGTGATGCATTTGCTTCTTGGAAAAGATGCACAAAGCCAAGACATGAAAGACATTTGAAATAAATGAATAAACTAATGCATTCTTTGGAGAATCCATGCTGTTTCCCTACTGCTCCCCATTTTCTTATGAAGACCTCTCAACAGATGGAGGGCAGCCGCAGTCTCCTCAGCAGTAATGAGGGATGGAAAATAATTCCAGTAAGTAAACTACAGTAGCTCATATATCTGCACTCTTAATAAGTTCTGTTTCTAAAGCTCATGACACAAACCATTTCAGTGAGGGGAAGACATCTTTCATATATATGTATTCATCAGTGTTATAATTTCCAAAGAATAGTTAACCTGATATGATAAGCTGTGGATAAGACAGCCTGATATAAATGCAGAAGTGGCGTGGAGGACATCATATGAGGCTGCAGCACGCACTTCAGCGACAATGTAGGTCTGTGTTCCTGCTGACACTAAGGTAGCTGAAGACTGACTGTTTTATATGGCTTGGTGGAGAAAGAGATACAACAACACATTTCTCTAGTCTCTCTATAACTTCCCACAGTTTACAAGTACCCAGTAACAAGAGTAAAATTGCAATGGTGGCTTATAGTCAGCTTCAGACCGCCTCCTACTGCTCCATGACTAGTATCAGCATCCCTCTTTGAAAGGCAGCACACATAAAAACTTACCCAGAGACACTTCTGAACTGAAATTATGTCAGGTAATTGAGGAATTTTCCACTGCCCTTTGATCCGAAATGGTTGTAGTAAAGCAGAGAGAAGGATCTGCAAGCAAGGATGGCAGCGAGGGCAGATACTTGCTCAGAAAGAATCTAAGCCTTCTCATTGACCTCAGCTGAAGGCAGTTGGCTCATTCTGTCTGCAAGCCTTACCCTAAATTTTTCTCCCTGGAAAGGAGTTACCAAGTGTCCTTTCATGTGCTCCTGCTAGTGACAAAGATTGGTTGGTGACAACTATCAAATTCTGTCTGCCCAGACACAGGGATCTGTGTGGGCTGAGGATTTTGCTAGATTTGCCTTCAGAAAGAAACTGTTGCATTAGCAGGCAATAGAAAAAGTTCTTGGGTTGTTGTCTCTTAAAGTGATTAATTATTCAATGGGACTAAAGTGATTAATTATTTAACGGGACTTTTCTTAATTTTTGCTCAGCAGCTCTGAAACAATAGAAGGAGTTATTTTGGAAAATTGCACACTGTTTTACTAGCTGTCAGGTATGTTGATTTGCAGCTAGATGGTGGCACCAGCCTCCATGGTCCACCAAATGGGAGACCACATTTTCTTCATGATTTGTATTGCTGGAGCTACGGTTGGGTTGTATGTGAAGAATGCGGGAGAGGTGCCAGATCCAGTAAGAACCTGAGGAATCCGCTTGTTATTCAGGTTGAAAGCTTGGCTGGTTATGAAGAGCACATAGGAGGTTTGCTCCCTCCTTTGTAACTACTTGGGAAAACAGAAAGCATGGGGTCCAATCTCCTTTTGAAGCTCATACAGTACTGTTAAAATAGACTCAAGAGTAAGTCTTTCAGTCTAAAATCTTTTCCTCAGCTCACAGGAATTTTGGATATACAAATTATCAGGCTCTGAGTGGGAAAAAAAAAGAAGAGAAAAATCACAAAGGCCGGGCATTTGATCCCAGGCCTAGTGATGCAGTGTGCTGTATGCAGATGAGCCTGCAAACCTCAGTTCCATCATGCTGTGATAGTCAGGCTCTCCTTAATGTGTTACACAAAAGGGCTGCAGCACATAAAGCCTGGAACACATCACTGTACAGATCCCAAGAGGGTCCTGTGGAGTCTATTACTTTGATGAAGTGGTATTTAAAATTGCATTACCCAGCAGTTGTTTAACCCTCCAGATGTTGCCCCCATGGAGTGTTTAATACGACGTGAAGTGCTGGTAGGCTAGGCCATAACCTCATGTCATCTTTTCAGCAGGTCACATCAGGTCTTACTATCTACTGCTAAATCTGTACAGGATGACCTGACATAGCAATTTTCTTCTGCGCTTTCTTCCAATAGTGGGCAGAAAGAAAGAAAACAAACAAACAAAAAACAGAAGAAAAAAAATCCAAAGGAACGGGAGAAAGGAAAGAGATCTGAAAGTGAACAAACTCTAAGAAACTTTTTAAGCCAGGTTCGTACTTTTTCCCAGTTTGCTTGAACAGCGCAGCTAACGCAGCCTGGTGCTGCCATCTGCTGTTTCTCCTGCTTTTGACATCGTCCACCTTTTTGAACATATCAGCAAGAAGCAGCTAAAAAGAAGTCAACATCATGAATAAATAAACCCTGATTCTAAGGGAAAATAGGCAAAGAGCCTATAACAAAACAAACAAACAAATTTTTTTTTAAAAATCCCACTTAATCTATAATTTCTGGCAGCATTTTTTAATCTTTGTACAACATGCTAGTCATTATGCCTGTGGTCACCAAAAAGAAAAGGCATGTCTGCAAGTTTAGTTAATTTTGTTTCCTTATGATTAAGTCAGCTTTTAGAAACATTTCCTCAGAAATCTCATATGGCTTATGGGTCAAGGACCTGCTGCTCCACAGCGTTTTTCGTGGTTTAGATATTTGGTGCCACAGGTATTTGTTTTACAGAGCTGACTTCCAAAATCAATTAAGATCAATGGACAGACTTGCTTTGATTAGCCCGGGGCATTTGTTAGATCAGCTCTGCAAAGAGGAAACTTTCTGTCTGAAGGATGGATGTGCTCTAAAGAATGTCTGGGACTGCAGATTGGGGTGTCAGCAGATTTTCAGAATGAGAACGAAATCCCTGCATTGACCAGAAGGAATCCAGCTGCCACATGACTGGCCTCATCACCCACCATTGTGCTGCCTGGCACCTGGCTGGTTGGTGGCTCTGCCAGCAGCTGTGCTCACACTCAGTCCTGCCAGGTCTTCAGTTACAGAGGGAGAGATGGAAATGAGGAGTGAACTTGTTTTTGTTTCATTTCAGCACAAACAGACTTGAACTTTTATAAACTAATGGCATTGACATCCAGGATGTTGAAAACTAAAACCATTTTACCATTATTACACAAAAATACATTTTTCCCCAATCACCTTTTTATTTTTGTTTGAAAACCTATTTGCACTTCTCAGCCAAATCTTTGCCAAAGATTTCAACAGGGCTAAGATTTCAGTCATTGTTGGCCAGTGCCAGCACAAATGTTACTATGATGACATGTACATACAACTGGTGCTTAGAGAAAATAACAGGTTATTGGCATCTCTTCTAGTGAACTTTTTGAGATTCAAGTATCAAAGATGTAGACATGTATTGAACTCACAATGCCAGCATAAATAATCTCTTGACACACGACTGCAGCCACAGAAATCAATGCCAGCATTGCTCTATTAAATTTGAAAGGATTGACCACTTCCTCTTGTTGTTTGAAAACCCTGCATAGGAATGTAAAGAAGATACTACAGCATGTCACAGCACAGCCATAGATGTTTGTTACACCAGACTCTTGACAGACATGTTTTCCATCAACTGGCCTCACTTTCTGCTAGCCTAATAAAGTCTTATGGAGGAAAATCTTTGGTTTAAAACTACTTGCGGCTTTTCCTTGCCTGATAGTAATGGCAGCAGCAGAGCAGCATTTAGTGTCACTATAGGTCCTGGAGCTCAGGATCTTAACCAGAGTTGTGCTGTAATTTCTAGCTCTGAAGAACACTCCTTCTCACCTTTGCAGGTCCATCTCCTTTGTCACTTACCTCTTCCCAAAATGCAGGCCTTCGGGAGTCCTTTGGCAGCAAGAACTAGGGGTATCTTTGCATCCTTTCAGGACAAAGGAGCTAGATTTGGAAAAAGCAGAGGGTTTTTTTGTGTTGTGTCTGTGCTTATGTGAAAAGACTTAAGCTAGCCACATGAACAGACACATGTTTACAAAGGGGCAGACCTCGTGCTGCAGGTGGGGTTGGTAACAGTGGGAGAGAACGGGCTTCCATCCTGGGAACTGCATCACTGATTCCAGTGTGCATGGGAAACCACCACTTCACTTTGGAGACTGAAAATGTGCTACCAAAGACTCAGCAGACCCACTGCTGAGTCTTAAACTTAAAAATGCTGCTAATACAGTCACACTTCATTGTACTCTCTCCCCTTTCCTCACTTCTTTTCTTCTTCTTGAGCCCAAATGTCAACAGTTAACATAGGCACTAGGTGTGATGCAAAATGTAAAGTGTATTGGCAATAATATAAACCTGAAATTCAGATATGTGGAGATATATTTAAGGAAAGAAAACTTCAATATATTTGAGATGCAACTGGTACATGAGTGAATGGGGAAGAAATAATACTTTCAACTGCTCTTACCAGACTCCTAACCCTGGAGCCAGTTGTGCCGGCAACAGGGTGGTAAATGTAGGTCTGGAGCTGGAGGTTGTGTTCAGGCCTCTTGGGACCACCCCAGAAATAAAAATCATTTTTATTGTGATGGTGTGGATATAATTCAGGTTGCTTGATTGGTGATATTCATGTGTTCTTGACTGGTATTTTGGGGGAGAGAGAGAGTAGGCGCAGGGAGCAGCCAGTTGTAGGGTGTTTGGCAACTGTAGGTCAAATCAGCATTCGCCTTTTCAGGCCAGGCATACTCCAACAGTCAAAGCAACCAGAAACAGGTGATCTGACCTTTTAAAGTCAATAACATCATTCTTCCCATGCCTTCCTGGGGACGAAGAGTATTTATAAAAACAGCCTTTGCTGGATCATGTTGCACCATTCAGTTTACCTTTGGGTATCACGATCTTATTTAAATTGAGTGTGTATATATATCAATTAAAGAGAATTCAATTATTACTTTATCAATTTTTTTTGTCTCATCTGACCTGACAATTCCCATTCTAAGACCCATGTTTTTGGTATAATCCTTGTCAGAGTATCATTTTCTGAACATAAAAGCTTCAAAAGGTTTAAACTGTTATTGCCACTGTCCTGTATCTAGTAGAAGAAAAATACTTTTACTGCAGAGGAAAATGACTTGTTTCATGCTTCTCACATATCTTTATTAAATGTTTGGACAGATATGCATCAATTTCTTATATAAATAATCTATGGCTTTTTAGTTTGCAAATGCTGGTTGAAAGTTCACGAGAGCAGGCTTTTCTGTGAACTTTCTATATTTATAAGTTCAGTCACTGCAATAAATCCTGAGACTATTGCCTGCTTAGCCGCATTTTGCCCCGTACCCCAATGGCTAAAACAGAGAAGCTGAGAGCTCTACATCTGAATATTTTAAAACCTCTGAGCAGCTTGATTGGAGTTAGATTTTCTTCTTAAATAATGCAGGTTGTTCTGAAGAGAATGTATAACCACAATTATCTGATAGTCAAATGCTTGGTGGTTAAGGTACAAAGCTCCACTACCGCTAATAGAGGTTTCATTTGAGCAAAGCTTATTGCAGCATTTTGTAGTTGCTAGAAAAAAAGTGTTCTTTGTGCGTACTGTAGTTCAGAGCTGTAAGGTCTTTGTGAATGGTTACTCTCAAAGCGCTACAGAAGTTCCCCGGTTCAAGGTGGCTCCTGGCTCCTCGGAAAAATGAATGTGGGGTTCCAGCCTGGGAGGAGAGAAATAAGTGAAAAAGGAGCATCCTTGGACTAGGCAGGAGAGGTCTGCCTAGTGCAGCTCTGCAGCTGGGACCAGTCAGTGCTAAGCTGGTTCAGGAGGAGGAAGAAAAGTGAGTGCTGACCCCAGAAAACACAATGAGCATTCATGAATCCAAATTCTCAATCACAGTAAAAACTCCTCCAGCCCTATTTGTCAGAGCAAACGCATTTTCAGATTATAAAACCAGGAGTCGCCATGTGGTCACCCAACCACATAATTTAGGACACAGAACATCCTTGAATTTGATCCAGTTTAAACTTGAGTACATCTTTTAGATTAAAAAAACCCAACAACATCTATTCTCGATTTAAAAATTACTAATGGCAGAAAAGCCACAATAACCTATTGCGATCCATGCCAGCAGCTAAGTATTTCATTGGTGAAATGTGCAGCCTTTTCCTCCTGTGCTTTTTTCCAACTCCAGCCACCAGATCTTTTTATATCTTTATTTGCTAGATTGGAAGAGCCCTAGTCCTGAAGTAAATACTTACCGTCTATAACCGGTAATCCTTCAACCTTTTTGTGATACACGTAGAAGACTGCGTATCTACAGCTTCTGCCAGAAAGTGTTTTCCAGTCTTTTGGTTGCTCCCAGAGTTGTTGCCTGCACCCCCTCTGGTTTCCAGGCAGTCTTTTGGAGTGCCTGAAGCAAATGCTACGCTTCAGTGCTCGACACACATACAGAGGAGACAAGGCCTCCCTGTCAAAAAAGCATATTCCCAGGAGTTACATTAGTTTTCAACCAGTTTTACTCCTGGAGTTGATGTCCAGCTGATGCCCTGGACCTGACCCGCTGTGTCCTGTTTTAACTCACTGGTTCCCAGTGGAGGATGCTCCCGACAGCAGGTGAAGCCCCTACACCTTGTTCCTCTGCATCTGACTTCACTTTTTCCCACCGGATAGATGACTACTGCTCAGTTATCCCATCAAATGACCAAGCACTTCAAACTTTTTCTTTTAGAGTTCCTTCAATCCTCATTACATATGCTATCCCCCATCTTTGTAACATCTGTCAATGTTTTAAGTGATGGCTTTGTTCTCTTACCCACCCTTAATACTACCACTCATACTAATAGTAAAATTAGTAGTGTATTTTTTCAGGATACTATCAGAAACAAAGCTACTCCCTGCTGAACTGTTCAACTGTAGAAATGTTAGCTAGTATCATCGTTATTCTCTGGAGCTTCATTTCCCTGGAGTTGCGCGTTATTATTTACTTCATGTCCAAGGTATTATATAGAATTATTGTGCTGCATTTTCAGCTCAGAGAGGTCTCAAGTGAGGTAAGGAAGGTTGGCAAGTAGAAGTCATTTTCTCTGCTTCTATCATGCTTTTCAGGTGTAAGAGCCAAAGTTATTTACTAATTAATCAGCTCCATGAACTAACTGAAATAATATATTCTACCTGTACTAACTCAAATAGCACATTATACATAGGTGAAATGAAAACCACGGCGAATGTAAATAAAAGTTTCACAAGAATTTGTGACAGACCATGAAGAAGACCCTTGGAGGGAAATAACTTTCTGGTGTCTTTCTTTATTCATAAAGGCAAATTCACTCTCTTTCCTCCTGAAACTCATTCATACCAAATCTAGGATCTACATGTCAACTCCAAGTCTTCTCACTTTCAAATGCTGAGCTTCTTTTTATATGTTTGATAAGTCTTTATTAAACAATTCCCATCAGAGTGCCAAAAAGACATATGTGTCACATAGAAAAAGTATCTCACAGCTCCTCTTTCACACGGACTTCTGCAAAAATAACCAGCTACAAATATGCAGGGATACATATTTTCCATTATTCATGCTGTAGAACCCGCCATAGACTGTGGGACTGTTGTACGGAATCTAAGCTTTCACAGAAAAAAATATTACCAGGCGGTCTGATGGAGAGGAAATCCTTCCCAAACAGGAACTGAACACGAATCAAGTCAGGATGACTCAGATTGTTTTTGTGATTCTGCAGAGAGACAATCTGAGATAATAGCTGGGTTGCGTGAAGTATTGCTATAATTTATTACAATAAAAATTCAAAATACAATGACTTATATTCATATTGCTATTGTTAGTCAGGTATTTATTTTTTCTACGTATATCAAGAACACTTTAATGCTTATATTTCTAGACTCTCCATGTGAATAGCCACACAGAAATTTATTTATAAATGTCTTCTGTATGCTTCATAGGCAATATGTAAAGCTAATAAACATAGGAACATCCCTTTTGTAGCTTGGTAAAGTACATTTTGATAAGAAGATAGCACTATCACAGCAGGACTGAGTTACAGCAGTAGGCAGCCAGCCTTAGGACACCGAGGAATTTATGATACGATTGTTATATGTGGAATCTTGAAGCTTATGATAGAACAACATTTCCTTTCCAGATGGTGCAAGAAAAGGGAGACTGGGAAAAACAAGCCTGAGTCTTTGCTGAAATATATAAATTACATTTGTTCTGCTTTTGATACAAAGAGAGAAAGAAACCCAGGCTATTTTTGTTTCACAAAATAGAATTACTGCCCAGGTGCTGCAGCTAGCATGGTGAAGGCAGCTCGAAGTATCAGTACAGCTAAAGGACACCTCTCATATTGGTTTTGTAGAAGCAGGTTAAGTACGTGGTTTTAATTTAACTAACCAGATCCCATGACTCAAGGTGAGAAAAATTCTTCTTTAGTGCTGTACTCCATCCTTTGCCAGAAAGCTGTTCCCAATCAAAACTATAATTATCCATTATTTACCAGTTTAGTCAATGGAGGACAAGTTGTTCTGAAAATATTTGTTTAAATCAGCCAGCCAGGCAGCAAAAAGAATGAGGAAAGAAAAAACACAACAGAAATTCTAGGGAAAACTTTTCTGTTGGCTTTATCAGGATTTGGCCAAGATCTGAAGTCAACAGATGAGAATGATAGCTATTAAAATAAAGGAAAGCGACTAGAGACTCTAGAAAATGAAGAAGCAGAGACAGGAAAGTAGTGGGAACTTCCCAAGTTCCCATTAAAGAGGGCAAAATGGAGGTCCAGCGGCAAACCAGCAATGGAAGGGAACGAAAGATGAGAAAGTAAAAGATGTGTGACCATTGATCTTAATGGATAGAGATGTCAGACATTGGCCTTGTTGGCAGATTTTCCTGAATGGGTGTTAGAGCCACAGGCTGGGTTCAGTATGGCGCTGGGATATTGAAATAGCTGGAAAATTCAGAGAGATTATTCCTGACTGAAGTTTTGGGAAGATCGCATCTGGACAGTGGTAAAGGAAAATATTTATCTTTCATTTTAAATTAACTTCAGTTTGGAAGTGATTGGGTAATTTTTGTTACAAAATCGTATTTGGAGTACTCCCTCTGAGAGAATATTTTCATTTGTAATTTTTATCCTGACCAAATGATTTTATTAGAGCATGATGAGTGTAGGGGGTATGTATCAGTAATGATCATGAAAGGACAAACATCGCACAGGCAGAGGAACCCACAGCAAGCCTTATAGGATTCAAGGCTTGGACAGGCTTCCTTCTGTCAAGGAAGGACAGAATCAAGTTTAACCACAAAGAAATCCAAACATTAAAAAATGTGTCTGAAACAAAGTGACTAGCAAATCCTCCAAAAATCACTTCACGGGGAGAGTAAATGTGGAAGGCATATTGTCTTCTTAATCCATAACAGATTGACATATCTTTTGAAGAACAAACTGCAATGCTTTCTGAACTATGAAGCCTTGATGGGAGACCAGACATGAATTTACCAGCCAGGGAAAAGGTCCTTTAGCCATTTTCCTTTTGGCTCATCCAGACCTTCTCACACCACTTCCTTGCCTGTTTTTTAAATAAAAATATCCACATTTGTAGCTAGTGGAGAGATGGGTAGATGACCAATAGATGTGTGGGTAGTAGAGAGAGGCCACTTGGTTTGTTTTTTTTTTTCTCCCCCAGTTTTCTGGTTTGTGATACTTTCCTTATCATGTCTCCCCACTGATGATCTGTCTGTCTTGAGTCAGCTTCCAGTGCAGTGAATGGTTTCCATTTTTAATTTACCATACATATGTAATTATAATTTTCCCTGTGGACGTGGACAAAGAGCTTGCAGTCTTGACAACCATGTTACAAATAATGGAAGCACATGCTGTCAGTGCTTCAGGTAGTAGAACACAGGCCCCCAAACCTTTCCAGATAACCTTAATATCCTGGTCTTACAGACATGAATCAGTACAGAGATGACTCATCAAAATAAATACCAGTTATATGGCCCAGATCTAATTTTTCATGGCCTCTACTTTCCTGCAGCACTTTCAGGACCTGGTGTTGTGAGTTGCAGCATTCTTCTCGCTTTTGGGTGTTTGCCTGTGTCATTGTGTGCCTCCTCCAAGGACCTCGCACTGCTCCAATGCCCTTCCCAGTCTCAGGCTCCTCCATGGACACAGGCACCATGGTCTGGTTTTCCGTGTGAGCAGTGTATTGGTCTTTCCTCCTCTATGTATGCAAAAAGGGATTATTTGAACAGAACCAAGGAGTAATCTTGCCAGAAGTTCTCCAGATTCTTGAGGAACATGACATGGATAGTTTGACAAAAGCTACCTTTGACGATGGACAGACTATCACAAAGTTGTTTCTTTTTCTAGTGTAGAACTGAATTTGCTATCACACTACATCATTACCTCCAAAGCAGTAAAAGATCCATATAGGAGTGCACAAAAAGTCACCTAAGGCCTTACTACCAGAGGAAAGAGTAGTTGGTAGCAATCTCCCAAACAGTCATGTTTCAAAAGCATCAGCCTGTAGGAGTCACAGCAATGTTCAAAACTCCAGCACTTTCCTCAATGTGATCAGGTCTTCCATCAGCAGCTGAACCAGGTTTTGAGCCAGCAATGTTTCCATACAAATTAATAGTAGCAGAAATATAATAATAATAATAATAATAATAATAATGATGATGATGATGATGATGATGATGATGCCTGGCCCTCCCTATCACTGCTCCTCATGGAAGGTTTTCCAGCAGAGCTGTGCCAGTTGCACACAGAGCAGGCAGATGCGGAGCACAGCTGTTTCAAAGGACGTGCTGTCAGCAGTGGTGGCACTGCCACATGAAATGCCAGTGTGGCACCTGAAGACTTGCTGTAGGATCCTGTGAAGCGGGAATCTTGTCCCTTCTGTGACCAGAGATGTGCAACCTGCGTCTGACTGTTCCCACTTACTGCTCCACACATACTGCACCACACAACCATGCTCATTCACCTCTACAAATATCATGTTGCCAGTGACTAATGTATTTTATTTTCTTTGTGACGAATGTCTCTGCATTACCAACGAGGAACATGCTGCCCCACCATACATTTTCAGTTGTCATGCCTGTTTTTGTAAAGCTGGGATGATGGAACAACAAAAATCACCTGGAATGAAGAAGACTTTTGACGAAGAGCTCGCAAAACCCAGCTGTGGACAAGTCACTAATGCCTAAACAGATGTCAGCACAAGCTGGTTAGGAGTAAGCCCAAAGCAGGTGTGTTTCCCTGCTCTGAGAGGTGTCCTCCCCTCTCTCAGCTGAATGCAGCCCCATCTCGGGCACCACCAGCTGAGCGAGGACACAGCCCCAGCTGTGGTAGTGGCGTGAACGGCAGCAGGACATGGTCACGTTTCTCAGCCTCAGCTGCATCATGCGAGCTGGAGCCCAGCAGCCAGCTCAGCTCAGAGCCACATGGCAGTGTGACAGCCCTCCTTGCTCCCCTGGGCATCCAGTGCTGCTCCAAGCTGCAGGAAAACCACAACCAGACCCCAAGTTTTCAGTTTCTACTGCCTGCCCAGCCACATCATCAGACCGTCTCATTTTTAGCAAATGATCTAGACATCAGTGAATTCTCCAGATATTAAAAGAATATCCTTCAGCCTGCTACGCCACCTCTGAATGTGACCCCCCACCTAGACCACAGCCCTTCAAGTTATCCTTCATTTGTTTGTTGGTGTGCTCCCTTAGATCTGCAGATTGCTTTGATTATTTGAACATCTGGAAGTTGTCACATGCTTTTTTTGACCCTGACCATCTGAAATATTACCCAGCAGGACTTGGGATGAGACACAGTAAGGAAACAAAAACATCCTACTCATACGAACATGTGGCAGGAATTATCAAATGACACCATCCCAAAGAAGAATGCTATATATCCAAGAAAAGACAAACTTTCTCTTCACCCTCTAAAGCTGGGACAATTGCTTTCCATAACATCAATTCCAGACATAAGAAAAAAATTACATAAAAATATCTAATATATTTTTCATTAAACATGATGTTATTAAAGTTGGCTATTACTAATGGACAAAAAGCATTTATTTCATCCTCTGACTTGCAAAGCTGAAGAATATCTCCCCACATAGATGATTCTCCATAGAAAAGCCACCCCAAAATTGTTCGGCATCTGAGGTCATTAGGGTGCATAGCCCTGTCTTGCCTGTTGTCTTCACAGACTGAGTGCATGTTCTTTGGTAAAGATGGAGTGGGATATGCAAAAAAACTGAGATGGAAAAGGCTGAAATAGAGAGTCTGAGTTTCTCAGGAGACACAGAACATGGACAAGGGGCTCTGGCTCTGGAAAAGCAGCCCAAAATCAATGCAGATGAACACCATGTATTTGCAGCACTCATAAAACGTAATTCAGTTATGCATGCGGAAGCCCATGGTCAAGCACAGTTTTTAGATTTGGGTTCTCCTTCTCAGCAAGATACAGATAGTAAGTGAAGTGTGGAGAGCCAGCCATAAACACTGTACAGTTGCAGTTTGACAGTGGTTAACCACTGATATTTTAGCCTTCACCAAGAAGTTCCTCCTAAATGCCTAACTAGATGGAGGGAGGCTTCCTTCTGGGCAGCCTGTTTGCTCACAGGTCATACGACTGAAACCCTGTTGCCCTGGATGCAGCCAGGGGAACAATCAGGAGCAGTACTCACACATATACCTTCAAAGCCCACCTTCCCTGTAGGCAGCCTGCTGGAAGGGGGCTCT
Source organism: Streptopelia decaocto (assembly GCF_964273445.1). Taxonomy (NCBI): domain Eukaryota; kingdom Metazoa; phylum Chordata; class Aves; order Columbiformes; family Columbidae; genus Streptopelia; species Streptopelia decaocto. The sequence goes on along the minus strand of NC_138656.1, from coordinate 40,285,239 downwards.
CTGCTGGGGTCTCCTCCCAGGGACATGCCCAGGCTCTCCCAGGCACTCACAGTCAAACCTGTGTAACTACGTCTTCCATCAGACCTCAGCTTCCGTATGTCTCCCGAGTCAAACCAAACCTTGATGTACCAGCTTTGCCCTGCAGATACTGTTTTCTTCGTTTGGAGCTACCTTTGTATTTGGTGGCACAGCACTGTGATATTTCACTATTTAAATTGGTGCAGCCAAATCAAGACAAGCCAAATGAATCTTGATAAGATCCCAGTGACCTAGAAGGAATTCCTTGTACTACAGTGACATCAGTTTCTAGGGACTGTCTTAGCAGAGATGCTCTTCTGTGATGTAACGTAACAAAAATATCCCATGTCCTTTTTTTTTTTTGGAATATGAAGGCAGCTGTTTTGTCGGTTTTTTTTGTTTTTTTTTTTAAATTAACAGCTACTGTCAGGTGGTCCATGCCTCTGTTTTAGCTGCGGACTGCATGATCAGTAAATTATGTGTTAGTCTCATCAAAGTCTAATGAGGCAATCCATTGTGTTATCAACCTCAGCTCAGGACAGATCATCCCCTGCTCGCCATGTGCAAACAATTTCCCGTGTCCCTGCTTACCTCAACCTGCATTTTCTTTTCAGGAACCCACACGTTCGACAGGGAAAAAAGCTACAAGCGGAGAGGGAAAGGGCAGGGAATGGTTGTGTGAGAAGGGGCAGGATCCGGCCGACACCTCGGGCAGCTCAGCGGCTGCAGCCGGGGTGCTCGGCCCCATCCCGCCTCCCGCCCCCCGCCCCGGGGTCCTGCCCCACTCGTGGGAAACACCGTCTCTGCGCCGTGCGGTCGGCGCGGTTGCTGCGCGCACCCGCGAGATGTCAGTGCTGCCGCGCCGCGGGGCCGCCCGGCCCGGCCCGGCCCGGGGAGCTGAGGCTGGCAGGAGCGGCGGCACCACACGCAAACCTGGAAAATCTTGCGGTCGCTCGTGTCGGACGCAAAAACCTTCAGCTGGTGCCCAGTGACTTTCCGCATCGCCGTAGCTGAGCGTTTAGAGGAGAAAAAGAAAACGGGGTTTGTATGTTTCCTGTGAATATCAGTTCTCAGCGCACAGACCAGCAAGACTTGACCAGGAAAAAAAAAATACACTGAAAGATGTGGCATTTTATCACGTCAAAACTCTCAATAAAAATAAAGAAAAAAAAGGCAAACCTTGGATAACACAAAACTGGTTTGCTTTACTATAGTAAGAAAATGGTTTTGACTAATCTTCTTTCTTTTTGATTTTATGCTATATTGAGATTTCTCAAATAATGGGCTATAATGAATATCAAAAATGTCCCATCCAATACAATTCTATAATTAATATTTTTCACGTTCAGCATTACACAAGTCAAAGTAAGCAGTACCATTCAGAAAACACATTTTTCCTTAGTAGAATTAAAATTTTGACAGTATTGTACCAGATGAGCATTGATATGCTGGCCATGCTGGTGCTTCCATATCAGTACCAACAAACAGAAATTAATAGTATCCAGGAGAGTTGTTAAAAGGAGTCATTTCTCCATTCCATGAAGGACTGGTGCTGAGGGCTGCAGACAGCTCTGCTCTGACAGAACAAGAAGCAGCAGGAGGCAGCTGCTGCTGCTGCTGCATGCACAAGACTGCAAGGCCTCAGTAATGAGGAGTAATGAGCTCCAGCCTGGTACAGGAGCTTTCAGGAACTGGAAAAGGATGCAGCTTCTACAGGCAACATTAGACTCATTAGACTTCTTCACTATGTCGGGCATGTAAGGGCTTTTTCTTCTTGTGTGTTTTTTTTTTTTCTTTTACATACTGCAGTTGGGGCAGCACATTCAAAACCTTTGCTTACATGAAAAATGAAAACGGCAGGCTCTGCGTGGTTTGAAGGGTACACAAATCAAAGGCCTCCTGTCTTCTCGAGGCTCAGACTTTTATTTTGTAGTGCTGAGCCCCAGGTCAGGCAGTGCCACCAAACATATGCATGTCCTGTTGTCTCCCACTCCTCTTCTGCTTACTTCTGACACTTCACTGGTCACAGCATTAAACACACAGAGCAGGAGGTTGGCAGCTGTCTGTGAGTGCTCTTGGGATACAGAAAGTAAGTGATAGCCATAATGAGATGCTGGTGGTGGGCCGTGGTGTCACTATCCCAGCTGTTATTTTTATGTTCTTTTTCACTTTTATCACTCCTTCCTTTCTTTCTCTTTCTCTCTCTCTTTTATTCCTCGAGGTCTTCTGGCCTCCCTTGATTTTTTCTTTCTCATTAAAGTGATCAAAGCCATTGTTCCTGGTCTGTGCTGTTGGTGGAAAGAAGTTGCCTTCAGAAGTTTTCTAGAGATGGAGGTTCATTCCCAGCATGTGATGTGGTCTGGGGCAGAGAGAGCACCAGGAGGAGTTGAAACCATCTTTCAAAAAAACTCCCACCTGACCTTATTATACCAGAAATGTGCCACAAGTGACATCCAGCTAGTTACAATCATACCTGCTGAGCAAAGGATAACCACAGGTTTCACATCTCTCAGTTCAATGGAAGTATGCTGGGAGTTCGGGGCAGGAAGAAACAGTGGGAGATGCCAACAGAGACACCAAAAGTTCAGCAGATGCTCAGCAATCCTTGCAGATGGGAATCCCAAAGTGCAGTTTTAACATGGCAGTGGTGTTCAGGTATAGAGTAGAGGTCAATTTGGCTAGTGTTCCAGTCAGCTCTGACCAACAGCAGAAGAAATACCTAAAATTCAGATCTTCCATGTTTGTTGTTGTCGTTGGTTGTTTTTTGTTGTTTTCTCTGTTTGTTTGCTTTTCAGTAATACACATGGATACAGAAAATGTAGATGATACAGGTCTGTATGACGAGAATTGCACCAGGAAGAAGCTCTTTGGAACAAAATGGAAGTCTGACATTTCAAGTGTTCTCATTACAGGAAGAAAACCAATATATAAGTGAAAATCTCCCCCTCCCAACAAATAAACTAGTGAAAGAGCTGCTGCAGTTACTACCTCATGCCTGGGGTTTCCAACAGTGACAGAAAAGGATGAGGAAAATTGTTGAGAAGGAAAGCAAGAGAAGATTTGGCAAGGCCTTACTTCAGCAACAATAAGGTTGCTGAAGTAATTCAGGTGGGGTGGAAGAAGAAGAAACGGAGCAACCCAAACTGACTTAAAAATTAAAAACTTCACTGTTCCCTAAAACTGACTTTCTGGAAACCAATTATCTCATTAATTGAGCGTTATCTACTTAATTGCCTGCACTGTATCTTAATCAGCTTGCTGGTAGTGTCTACTTTTAAAACATCAAAACATAAGTCTAGCCATTAATAAAATTCCACATTTATGCCCCTACCCCCAAAAAGCTTTGTGTGGTTATGTCTGAATCCCACCAACATCTCAAGACGAGGGGAATTTGGAGCAGCAGTGGCTGGAGGAGGAGCGGGGAGACCTGGGAGTAGGAGGGTGAGGAAGGGGAAACGCAGGACTCGGGAGAAGGACGGTCCCCGGAGATCAGGTCATGGTCAGAGGAACATTCTGGCTCTAGTGCTGGCCTGCCTCTCCTTTAATGTTTTCTCTTTCTCACTCTCTTTTTTTTTTCAATTCCAGGAAAGATAAAACAGAGGAGGTAAGCGTAAAGAACTTTAGTGGGCACCAGAAACATGCAGGAGGGATCAATGGAGGGAGGATCAGTGGAACAAAGGAAAAGAACCTTAAAAGATGAAAAATCCTAAAAAATATGTTACTGGGAGGGAGGGGGGGCTGGAAGAAAAAGGGTCTGAAATAAAATATGAGCAGTATAAAGAACAGTGCATCAGAAGAGATGAACTCAAAAAAAGGTCATAGATTTCAGGTTATACATTCCTCTCAGCAAAAAGGTGGGAAAGTAAGCCATATTAAATATGTTATTGCCACACATCTTTCACAAAGGAAAGGGAGAAAGAAGTAAAGAGGTGGATAGGAAAGCTATATGAATAATGAAATGCTTCATTTAGGTGACATACGTGCGGAAGAAGCTGCAGCACTGTTAAGAGGAAAGGTGATAAATAGTATAATATCTCTTTTGAAAGCTGACATCTGTGATGAGTCTAATGAGAGACTGCAAAGTCTAGTCAAATCAAAAAAAGATACAATGATAGTGAATGTGGCAGATTATATTTTGGGAGTGAAAGATAAGTACGATAAAAATTGCATAAATGTCATTAACAAGGTAACATTTAGAATCGTGTCTTAATATTTTTTTATATTTACTGTCTGTGTCCACACTTACAAATAAGGATTATCATCTAGCATTTGAGTAGGTTCCCAGAGTTAATTGTCATGGCAATTTCTCTTTACAATTTATGTTTACAGATCCCTTATGGCAAATAGTGATGCTGTTACTCACTCTCATTCATGCATTTGTGTTAAAGAATCAGACCAGTAGGTTCCTCACTCTCACTCACACATAAAGATACCAACAGGTAAAAGGACTAAAAGTATTTTGTATGTTAGAATCAAAAAAGAAAAAAAAAAAGGACCTTGGTAAAAGAGAAAGACGGTCTGAAAGGCAACGATGCTACTCAGTGAACAACTGAAGACACCTCACTGACCCAAGAAAAGTTAGCTGCACAGAAAGTGGAACAACCAACTATATTTTACTGCAAAGGATCTGGGCATAATCCAGACATAATACAACAGTAATCCTCTTCCCTCCTCCTGCAAAACCTGGGTGGGAGCGCTGCAGCCTGCTCTGAGCACTGCCCTCTGAGAAATCTGTAACACCCTCAACCTGGAGGAGAGCAATTAAGTCTCCCAACACTTCAGAAAATGCCAGTAAGAAAACAAAAGGTGGCTGTAATATTGCAGCAGCTATTTACCTATCTAAGCAAAAAGGTAGGGAATATTTTACTATAGTGATTGTAGCAGCGCCATAAAAAAAAAAAAAAAAAAAAAAAAAAAAAAAAAAAGAGAGAGATTTAGTTTAGATATTAGGAAAAATACTTAATAGTGGCAGATAATAACTGTCTGGAGAGACTCTGCATCCCTCTAGCTGACGTCTGTACAAACAAAATCTATATATTTTTACACATCGCTTGAGGACTCCAAAGTCTAGAACAACATGAGAGGGAGCCCGACCTCCAAGAGATCTTCCTCTCTTCCCCTCTGCCTCTCTGATTTGGGGTGTCAACCTATCTTCAACTCACAAGAGACAAAAGCATTAATGTCCTCAGCCTAGTCAGATCAAGAAGCAGACTGGCATGACTCACAACCACTTAGTACCTTGCTCAAATGACTTGTAGACAAAGAATATGTTCAAAGAAGTTTTTTATAATTTCCCCTTAATATCTTGGGATTGAAACCTTATTTTAGATAGGTCTCTATAGCTATTAACTTTATTTTAGCAAAATAGCTATGTTTTATGCACTTACTAAGTCCAAGGGTGTTAGTTCTATGCATGACATCTTGAGCTACAAATGAAATTACAAAGATGGTAATTTTAAAATTAAATTCAAACAGCTGTTAACCACTTGGAATAAAGATTGAAAAAATGGAAAAGCCACAAACTGGTGATTTCCAGCTCCTCAATCCAGTTACTTAGAGCCTTCTCTCACTTTAAGTGTCTGCTTTGGCTTTCATTTGATTTTTAAATAAATAAACACACACCCTAAATGCACTCCTGTAGGTCTCATTTTCTGAAAATGATATTGCAGTCCTATTTCTTATTTCTTGGATGATTATTTGGCTTTTATGTCTCCTTATTTTATACAATTTTAGGGGTGCAATTTGAAAAAAAAAATTCTCTATATTTGGTGTTAATTTCTTTCTAGCTGAAAACATGTTGTTGTTGGGTTTTAAAGGGCCAGCCACAGCTGGTCTTGTCTGATTTTTTGGGTTTGGATTGGATTTGGATTGGCCATGACCAACAGGCTGGCAACTCATCAGCTGCCTTCAGCTCCTCTTGCTCCTAATTACTCAGTGTCCCAGTTCTCCTCCCTTCTCGGTTCCATTCTAGTCACCACAATTAATTCCCATTTCTTACTCCTGTATTCACCTTCAGCTCATTAATTTTTGGCCAGTCTCCACTTCAGTTCCAGCTCAGCATTTTGCAGTTTCTCTTGTCACTGTCTAAGGCCTTTTTCCTCCTCCTTCATGGTTTTTTTTCGGTTTGGTTTGGTGGGTTTTGTTTGGGTTTTGTTTGTTTGGTTGGTTGGTTTTTGTGTTTTTTTCTTTTTTTCTTTAGCTTATTTTGTTCGTCTTTGTTTGGTTGGGTTTGTTGTTTTTTTTTTTTTTTTTTTTTTTTTTTTTTAATTATTGAAGGATAGTTTTTATTTGCATCTTTTGGAAGAATGGGTGAATGTTTTACTGTGCTCAGGTAGGTATCAGGGACACTCCCATCTCTCCCACTGTCCATTTTCCATTGCAGGCTGGTCTGGAGCACAAAACCATCTCAAGGGGACAGCAACATCAGTAAACACTTCCCTGTAGGTTGTTTTATGCACAAGGATGCTTAAGAAAAGAGACTGATGAACCACAGCTCTCAGACTGAAGTTCCCAGCTCCAAGTGGTTATTTTAATGAACACTACAATTAATATCCCTCAATGGAGACTGTTTTCAGCTTTCTGGGCAGAGCCAGGAGGCACTGGTTGATGACTCTTCATGGGAGAGAAGAAATGTGGTCCCTCCAAATCGAGATTTTCTCTCAGTCCTTTTTTCCTCAGCAGACTCATGGCCTCACTGGAATTCCTGATGGGTGTATAATTGTGTAAGCGAAGTCATACTTTGGCTATTTGGTAGCTGTACAGACATGCCTCAATCCAAGTTAATCTTAATTCTTGGAAGTAGAAACAAACATTTATCTTTTCTCTGTGGGGAAGTAAAATGATGTTTGTGTCAACTTAGAGTTTCCATTCCCAGTACTACATCACTGACAGATGACAGTGATCAGGTGAGGTATCAAAAGATTGCAGACAAACACTTCAAAAATCAACTGGTTTTAGAACAGATTCTGTTCCCTCTGTTTGGGCCAAATTCATTCATGTGTAACAGTGGAGTTGCATCACTTGAAACTACACTCAAATGAAACATTAATACAGCTCTTTGACTACTTTGAAATCCTTATTAATAATGCATATTTTTACTTAACAGACATTGTATTAAATCTTGTGCAAATACAGGGAAAGGCAGCTATTCAATAGAGACCTCATATTTATTGAAAAGAAAGAACTAGAATAAGTACAAAATGGGTTCAGGAATACAAATTGTCCACATCTTTTTATTGGCCAGTTGGTGGTGTAAAATGATTTGGAAAAAAATATTATTCAAATAAATCTGCGTGAAATACCTAATGTGTGAATTTGAAGCGTTAATTATAAGGGAAAGATTATTTAAAGCAGACACTAGTACCTAACTAGTTAACTCCCAAGACAAAGCAGGCAACATACCAGCTGATGCAATTGGTGGCAGCAGGACTTTGGAAATAAATATCTCTGTTTGGCACTGAGAAGTGAAACAGAGCTCAAATTTCCGTGGATTGCCTGGCCCCAAGTTCATGCCTCAGAGCACACATTTCTGTGGCAAAGGAAAATTAAATCTCAGAGTTTAAGATCTGGGGTTCAGTGTGGCTATTTATTAAAATTCATCTTGTCTCCCTAGACTGTGAATATTTTGAGTTGACCTAGATGGAGCTCTTGATAAAATCATGCTCTCATGGGGCATTTCCAGTGTTTTCTGATAAAAGCTTAGTAGAATTGTGCTAATAAAAAACTGAGACACTTTAAAGCAGTGATTATCATTCTAGCTAAAAATCAGAAATACACTGGCATGTGAAAACAAAGGATGATCAAAAGTTCCAAACCTCCAGAAACCCCACCCGAGCAAAAACCTGGGGAAGAGCCATTCACAGTGATTTATGATGTGTTTGGTCCTGGGCTTGTCCAGACTCCCTCTTTAGAGATGCTGCCATCAGGGCTACAGCTGCACCAGGTGAGGACAGGGCCGGGGGAGCAAGCGCTCCCTGCAGAGGCAGCTCAGATCCCCTCTGCCCACGGTGGCTTTGTGCAGGAGCCCAGTCTCTGGCAGAAACAGCTCAGATGGATATCTGATGTTAAATTAGGAGATTCTAGTATTAATGTATTCAAATTTATTGCCTGATTGTGTCTATGACTGTCCCACTTTTTTTGTGTGTGGGTGTGGTTGTGCATTTTTAGCTTTAGTAGTCTCTTTGAAACAAGATTCCTGTTTCTCAATATCAAACCAAAGGCAGTATGGCAGATGGTAGCAAATTTGGCTGTCCTGAGTCTATCCCATGCATTGCTAAAAAGGCTTATTTGTCCCATGCAGCATACAATGCCCTGGAGGTATCAGTATTTTGTCATTTGACTTAGTTCTCATCATCGCTTTTCCGCTCATAGCCTCTGCCTGCTATCCTCACATCATCTGTCTCAGGCAAAAGTGCTGTTTTTTAGGCCAAGCAGAGATTTCTGGTTCCAGCAGCTCAGTTTAGCTTCAGAAGCTCCATATCTGCTGTCTCATGGGCAACAGCTATGTGCTGTCATAAATCTGTCAGTAGGTCTCTGTGTGAGTAACCTCAGTAGCAGCCATACAACAGCACTCCTCAATAGAGCCCTTGAATTAAAATGACAGCCTCCTGCTTTACTACCCAAGGTTTGCTCTACAGACAGTACGCTTAGCACTCCCAAACCACTACCCTTTCGGCTTAAAATGTCGCATTGTGTCACAAGTGACAACAAGGAGAAAGAAACACCGTCCTTCCTATTTAGCAAATGCAGCTTTGTGTTCTCAGCCAGCTTTGTTCATGCCTGTTCCCAAGGAAATGCAGCTCAGTCGATCTGGCCTTGGGTAGAGACCATAGGCTGCACTATTACAGAACGGGTCTAGCTTAAAGGAAGGTTTGCTTAATGTGATGATGAGCAAGCTGGAAAGGTTTCTCTGCTGCTAGCTTGATAAAAAGAAAATAAAAAGTAAATGATTATCAATAAAGTGTGTTTGATTAAGTGTCACTGAGAGAAAGAAAATGCCATTTCATGTCACTTTTTAGAAAGCACAAGGTGTGTAACTTTTGGGGATGATTTTGCTCTTGACTAATCTTCAAATTCAATATTAAAATCTCAAACTTCCCAAAGGAAAGAGATTCTGCATCTTTTAATGAAAGATAAAACAACAATATAAACATACACAAATTTACAGAGAAAGGATCAACTTTAATACATCTGGAGTAAAAGGTGTTCTTTTTTAAATATGGTATAAAAATAAATGCAAGAAACATTAACAGAATATACAGACAACAGACAAAGACACAGGCTTTCTTTCTCAATGTGAATACATCAGTGAAATGAAACCTTCTGTGCTAATTTATTGTGCAATAAATGTGATGCCATATGTATATTTATTAATATATGCATTTTTTACATTTCTTCCAGTTTTTGATTGACGTATTTTTTTTTAATAAACTGTGCCTAGCAGAAGCTTTTTTTTCACTGTACTTGAGCTTGCAGAAAATAAAAAGACACAGATCCAGCTTGATATGAAGGAGGCAGTGAGCAGACAGTTTTCGAAATGGAGGCATCGAAAGGCTAGAGAGTCCCTCGGAGTCTGTAATGCCTTAGTATACACAAAAGAAAACAAGTCAGGTCCTTGCTCATGCAACATCTTGTTCTACTGTCCTCTGAGTCAGGCAATCAGTGAGCTACAAAGTATGTGTAATGATTTGAGTCTGCTTCCATGCTACAAGGTGATCCTTTTAGTAGGACTGCACTAGACTGGTTAACCTCTTTGATGTGAGCGATTTCCCCTGAGGAAAAGATAAAAACAAAAAACAAAAACAGAAAACAGAGGCATGATCACTGCAAACCTGTTCATCAGCAACCACTTAGTGTTGCCACATCACTGTCAAATAACTAAGGGCACCAACTGGAGTCTGTCAAATCTTAAACCACAGGAAGCCCTTACGCTGAAACACCTGCACTGCCAGCCAGATCATTTCACAGAATAAGCAAACAAATTTAAAGGCCATTTTTGAATGAGGTTGGATTTGGCTGAGGAGAAAATAATGCTGAGGTTTTTTTGCCGTCGGTCACACCCAGAACTTGAAGAAGGCTGCTCAAGTGAGAGTGCCTTGTGCTACAAAGATGAACGTGCAAGCTACAGTAGCTCTGTCACAGAAGACAAAAACCTACTTTAAAGTTCAGGCAAGGAAGTCAGAGGCAGATTGCATATTGGCAGGAAAGCAGCTTTTCCATGAACGCAGCTCTTGGTTTGCTGAGACCGTATTTACTATTTACCAGGTGCATTGGTGAGGTATGTTAAATGTGACTGCATAACACTGCTTTGAAGATGTTTGGATTTCCATATTGTTATTTTCCTCACCCTTCCTCCTGTTGCCAGGATGCAGTTTCAGTTTTTTAGCAAGTTCTTTTAATAAGGTACAATGACTGTCCCACAAGAGTTAGGTCTACAGCATGAAGAGAATGGTGCAGGGTATGTCACCATAGTGTATTTCAGGCAGATTTGAGCTTTATCTGAGGCAGACAAAAGCCATAAAACCACATAACAGGAATTAGCTCTCCTAAGGCCACATAAAAGGAGTTAGCTGTCTTAGGGCCATCCTACTGTGGCTCTGATCCAACCGAGCCAGAGCTGGCACAGCAAGCTTACATCACTTCTCAAAATACCACAGCAATACCCTGATTATGTAACATAAAACATTAAATAGCAAGTGGCTCTGTCTAACTCTCCAGTTAGATATTTAATACTTACATTTATTGTATTGTTCATTTTAAGTGTACAACTTGGAAAATTCAAACTGATTTCAAGGAGATAACAGTAAGTAATACTGTAACTACGGAGAGATGCTACATCTTCTGTAGTAAATGGTAAATGAACTTATTCTGCCATATCAATGAGTTGTTAAGTCATTTGCTGTATTATAACTCAGTGGAATTACACAATTTACTATCTATCATCATTATCAATTAAATTCATGCTCACAGGGATCTGCAAGTTGTTTTCAATAATTTGCTCAAATGCAATATATCAGAGTGGGTCTTCAGAAAAGGAAGAATGACTATTTTATTCTTTGTGCTCTGAAATAGGAGTTTAACAAATAAGGACAAGTATTTCCCCTACAATACAATTTTGAGGGGAACTCATGATCTGCAATGTTGAGTTAGACTGCTCATCCATCAGGTTCACCATATAACCTGACAGTATTAACACTTACTTCCCCAAAAGGCGGAAAGCATCCTTCCCAGCATGCCCTCTTCCCTTTGTCTAGCTTTAAATCTGTCACTTTCTCTCTCCATTAAATTTACCGCTTCTTGACATTTTTTTAAGCCTTAAATTGTTTTCCTCTAATGTAACTGGTAAGCTGTTATACTAAGGCATCTTTTATTTTTAAATAGTCAAAAATGTCTCAACAGCTGCGTGATGCTGGAATACAATTTAAAACAGCATGTCTGAAATACAGTGTTTTATTAGGTGATTCATGACTATCAGCCTTGGACATAATCTAGGAAAATACTGAGAATACGCTTATCTTTACCTTTGATTAAGTTATTTGTATTTAGTTTTACAGGTCTACAGGCCTGGCTACTTTCTGTAAATATGCATGAGTTCTCTTTAGTCCTGAACTGCACAAACCAGTCAACTGAAACAAACCAGGAGCTTTCTATTAGTTATTAATAGAAAAAGCCGCACAAGCTCTTGTTGTGGGATAAAATCTGTGAAATCATTTTTTATTCTTATCTGCAACAATTTATTGTTTAGGAACTGTAAATTCCCTTGAAATTTTAGACAAACCATAACCAAATTCTAGCGTATCGGGAATGAATTATAATATCACATAAACTAGGAAGTTATGACCTAAGTGCAGGCCACAAACTATTGGTTCATTAGTTGATCTGACTTGTGTAATTGTACTATTTGAATTTTCCTCTACAGACACAGTGAACTGTCATGACTTTTTTTTTTTTTTTTTTTTTTTCCTGTATTCTACATCACTTGCTCTCTGGATTTGCAGGTCTTTGGATACTTTTTCCTCCTAAGCCCTACAGTGAACAGAATTTCTCTGGATTGTCCTCTCCTTCACGTCCCCTCCCTGCCTTAGAGCATATTACACTTCTTAAAGACACGAAGTCTCCATCTGCTCTTCTTTGAGGTATTGGTAGTTTTAATTTACGTTATAGTTGGAAAGCTGGCAACTCAGAAGATAAACACTCCTTAAGAGAACCTCTTCCATCTTTATTCTGAATCATAGTTCTCTGATTGAGAAAATAAGCTTTTAATATACAGAATCCATTGCAGCCCCAAATACAGAATTATTGTCCTTACTCAGACCTGCAGGGATTTGTTATTTTGCAGTTTACAGAATATTTCTATCAAACCTTGTTCCAGAGTATACTTTTACTTTAGATCTGTACAGTAGGGTTTTGTAACTATCACTTTTAGCAGACTTCCAGATTTACTCAATTTACAGACTGATGGGTTGCAATTTAAGACCTGAGCCCAGATATTTCTTTCAGATACAATGTTGAGAGCATTTCCATAAGCCAAATTTTGATTTGGGAAACTACATCTAACAGGCCAGTTTTGAGAGGTGTAGCATACAAGTCATCACACACAGGAAGATGTTTCCTCTGTTAGTGAGATTAAAGAACAATCAGGGAAAAAAAAATCAGAATAAACAGCAGATGTCTGAAGAATGAAAAGGAGACTTAATATTTTCAATATATTCTTGCCATGAACATTTAGAAGTATATGTCCAAATTCTAAAGAAGATTAAGATTTTGGGCTGTAGTGGTGCACATTGGACACATGAATTGAAACTATTTAACAATTTTACTGATAATACAGAAGCCAAAATGAAACCCGTGCACACACCCTGACAAGGGAGTCAGAGTATGAGGGGGCAGCACAGCAGCTGGAATGAACAAGTACATCTAAGAATCCCAAATCAATTGGCCTCCCTACCTTAGTATATTAACTGTTTGACATAGAATTGTCCTCCCAACTGTACTGTTAGAATATTTAGGGGGAAAATTACAAAACCATGTGCTAAATACAAAAGTGCTGACTGACCTGTTTATGCAGCATGACACTAACATTTCAAATAATTCAGCAAGCAAGTTGGCAAGAACCTCAGTATTTATGTGGCTTATAAGAAATCAGATTGATATTTATAAAGGGGTTGGAGCTGAAATGTACGGTAGAGGAAGATCCAGTCTTTTCCTTTCAGAAGACTAATTCTCTTCCTTTCTGCTAAGCAACCTCGATGGCTCAGTTTTCATGTTTCATTATTGCCAGCACAGGTGCTACTCCCCAGGACTCATACTGGTAGAACTAGAAATGACAATTCCAAGCATCTGACTGAGTGCAACAGTCAAACAGTGTGAATCCCGCTGTGAGTGAAATGAGATGCAGAGTGAGAATTGTCTCTCCTTGCTCCCACCGTTCCCCATCTGCCCATGTGCAACACACCTGCATCCTGCCAGCAGCTCGGCCGGTATCAGCAGAGAAAGCTCCCAAGTGACACTGCAGTGTGCCACACACAGACCTGGTACACCAACAGCCCCTGACAGACATACATCTGGAGAGCCACAGGAGCAGAAACAGTAAATCTGTTTCTAAGATTAGGCAGCCCTTGCTCCTCTAGCACAGGCGGATCATTTTAGCACTGCTCAAGGGATCGGGATTCTGCTTGGATTTCCACAGCAGCATGGGATGCTGCTCTCAGACACCCATGCTAGTGCGTTTCTCTTTCAGACACGTGAAGAAGGGGAGAGGTTTGGCATCTGCTGACTTTGGGGCACAAGTTGTCAGCACAGCTGCAGCATTAAGTGGTTGCATGTGCAGGAAAATCCTTCTGCCTGTCGTGGGGATTTGTCAACCTCTGTTCATTTCTTATTAGGGCTGCGCCATTTCTGCGGGTGGCCCATAGCTGGGAGGCAGCAGCTGAGTGGCTCTGTTCCTATTTTGGCTCATTCCAAATTGGTGACACTCCCAATTTCTTTCTTCTTTTGCACTAATCTTTACATTTACTGATAAGGTGCTCTCATTTGTGATTAACCTAAAAACTCTTAGAATCATAGAATAGTTTGGGTTGGAAGGGACCTTCAAAGGTCATCCAGTCCAGCCCCCCTGCAATGAGCAGGGACATCTTCAACTAGATCAGATTGCTCAGAGCCCCATCCAGCCTGGCCTTGAATGCCTCCAGGGATGGGACATCTACAACCTCTCTGGGCAATCTGGGCCAGTGTTTCACTACTCTCATTGTAAAAAAATTTCTTCCTCATGTGTAGCCTGAATCTCTCCTCTTTCAGTTTAAAATCATTACCCCTTGTCCTGTCATAACACGCCCTCCTAAAAAATCTGTCCCCATCCTTCTTATAGGCCCCTTTTAAGTTCTGAAAGGTAGCAATAAGGTCTGCCTGGACCATTCTCTTCTCCAGGCTGAACAACCCCAACTCAGCCTATCAGATGGGCTAGTTTGGACTTGAATAACCATTAAAGTGTGGAGTAACGCATATGATTTTCCAAGGCACCAATGCACTAGACAAATATTTTTAGTACATTTGTCCTAGGCCTGACTTGTCAGCTTTCTATCCATTTCTGCAGGTCTCATTCCAGCATATAGTTTGACTCAGGTAAACGTTTGTCATTTGAAATGGCAGAAACTGGCCTGATACCTGAGCAGCATGTGCTGGCTCCTCACTGGCTGAACTGTGCTACCCCTCAGCTCTTCTCCTCCAGCACAGAGTGGAGCAGCTGAGCTCCAGTCACTGCAGGACAGGACAAGGAGGCCAGTCCTCACTGGCATGTTCTACAGATGCTCTTTTTGATTTTCCTCATTAGCCTGGGCATAATTCCTAAAAAAAACCCTAAAACTAAATTTCTGGACTAAATATTAGTTCAAACTAATTACCACATCTTTCTTTTTATTTACATCATCTCCTTCCTGAAGTAGAAAAAGCCTTAACTCATATAAATACTTATTTTTTATTATCATTTTGTATTTGCCAAATAGGAAGCTTTGTTATTTTTTTTTTTTCTGACTAGCTATTTTTGGTTTAAATTTTAGGAATAATCTCTAAGTAAATTCAAAAGTCTAATTAGACATTGAGAACATGAGATCCCACAGCTGATAGTGCATTGAAGCTCATTCACAATGCTATGCTCAATAAAAATATAACCATTGTCAGGATTTCAGGGCTAGATGGACTTTTGATCTGACACAGTAGGGCCTTGTGTACATAAGTTTTATCTGTTCATACAGAAAAAAATTACTGATTAACAGATTAAATTGATATATTATTTGCCTTGTTTCTCAATAAAGGGACAGACTTTAACATGACAAGAGATTACACTTGTTTAAGCATCTAGAAAGTCTATTCCCCACTGACGAGAACCAAGGAAGCTATTTTTATGAGTTTTAATTGCCATCTTTAGACCATAATTTGCTACATCATATTAAGTGACATTGGACTGAGCCTCTGTGAAAATGTGTTGTGTTCAGTGGCCTTCACATTTCACAGCTCATGCATGAGATGGTCCGATGTTACTGATTTGGAGGGGGGAAACATCGAAGAACACTGGTAAGCAAGTTTTTCCAGCTAAGTGGGAGAATACAGCTGGAAAGGGTATGGGTAATGTAAGATATAATGATTTTAAACACAAAAGTTATTAAATGGAGTCTTGGTTATGAGGTTGTGAGTAAAGATAATTATCATCTGATGGACCGAGTTTGGCCTGGTTTGTACTGGCTGTACTTCCGTAACACATCAGAAACCTGCAACAAGCACAGGTTTTTACCTTCTCTGTAACTGGGCAGCAATGGGTGAAATTCAAATACTGACAATGGTGTCTGAAGCCATGACACCAAAACATGATGATGGAGGGTCTCCCCTCAGGCAGCTCTGAGGAGCTGCATCTTCTTGCCCTGATAACTTTTTTCCTGCTGGGACAAGAAAATTTGCATGGGGTGGAAATGAAATTAGCCCACTCCCCTCTAAATGAGATCCCTTTGTTTGAGGCTTCCAGACTGGTGACTGCAGCTAAACACAAGGCTAGCGCTCACAAAGGTGTCCTGCTCAGACTGCCAGTCTGCCACTGTCACAAATACCGCAAGCACAAAAGTTTTCCTTAAAGGACCTCTTTGTTCCCAGCAACATTATCAGTGCACATTCACCTGTTTTTTCCTTCTGTAATGCTGATGTTAGTACTTGATCTAGAGGAAGTTTCCTGACTTTTTTTTTTTTTTAATATGGATTTTTTTCCATGTAAATGCTTCAAAAGAATTTCAGACTTTAAATGCCACAGAAATAGCTGATTTCCATCTCTTTATCACTGTGGCAAGCGATCTCTACTACTGTGGCAAGCAATGCGATTCTCCTGTTTCCTAGCTTATGCCTTTAGCTTCTCTATTCACTTCCTCAGGGAGCTGCAGGTGACTAGGCCTTAATTATTCCCAAAGAGAAACCAGAGGGGCCGAGCTGGTCTGGGGGAGCACAGACCACACTGTCACTGCTCCCCATGACACCCGTGGGTGCCAATGTTACCCAAGGCAATGTGCGTACCCAATGGCATCATTCTAGTAGTGCTAAAGTGTATGTGCTCTATATTTTCACACAGTACCCGGGAGTGTGAATAAGTGAGGCAAACCAAGAACAGCTGTGCTTACTACTCAGAAGAAAACTATAAAGTGTTGGGTGATAAATGTTACATATCGAAAATGCCAGTTGGCCATTACTTTATCTATATCATACTGAATGCAGACTGGTTTCTAACACTATTCATATTGTCTGTTCAGGACTGCCAAAGGTATTAGCAATTTTGCACTATAAAATCTACAGAGCAAGCTAAATAGCCAATGATTTTAAGCTGGGAATTTAGGGCTTTCATAAATTGCACCAATTTATTTAAAGTTTTCTGGAAAGAAAACTCCCCAATGTCAAAGAAATGCAGAGCTGAGCCTAGGCAGTTTTTTGTGTATATAGCTCCACTTTTATTTTTTCCCATCAGACTAGAATAATGACTCATTTTATTAGGTTCTTTCTGCTGAATCCAAGCAATAGTACAGAGGGAATGCCCTTACAAAGTTTCAAAACTTTCTAATTTAACAAATGATTTCTTTAGCAAGTATAACCCACTTTGAATCATTACTGATCAGGAGCCTCTTATAGTCCCTGTCTTAACAAATCAGGTTACAAATTACAAGGCTATCTTCTCAGGTTCAGTCCATAAACACAACCAAGGTTACTAGTTTTTTTAAACAATTAAATGAAAAAAAAAAAAAAGAAAAAAAGGTCTAATTTAGTTAGATACAAACCCAGTTTGATCTGAGAAATAAAATGGTGAAAATTAGCCTAAAATTTCTAAACCATCAGAGGAGAAGAGAAACTGTAATTTTCATCTTACTAAATCATTCAGAGACTACAGCACTTATCCAGGTTGTAGAAGACCTGTTTCACACTTATTTTTTGTGTTAATCAGAAGAACAGATCTATACCACAGTTCCTCGCTTGGCAGTTCAACAAGTTAAGCAGTAAACTGTAGGATATTCTGAGAAATGTCTCCCTCATCCCTGGTTGTTGGAACCAGTGTACCAAGGTAGATAATTACATATTATAAATTCATCATAACCGATAACAAGAATGGAAAAACAAGGATGCCTGGTGGTAAGGGGTCCTGGGGTAGCAGGTAATGTGAATTCAGTCATTTTGGAGACATTGTTTGCACTTGAGCATCCTGATATTCTGGATGAATTTGCAAACCTCAGAGCTGCCTATCTAATAGAGAACATAGATCTAGCAGTGACATGTTTTACTTTCATACCTGACTTGACTTGACAGACTCCACCCAGATTCACAAGTAGTAGTTTGAGGAAAAACAAAACCACAGTTTTTATTTTATGGCTTGCTCCCTGAAGAAAAGAAATGCCCTCTTCTACTGAAGAAGTGCTAATGCTTCACATGCAGAAATCCTTATTCCCATTTCTAGCTCACAGCTGGTTTATTTGGCCTGCTTTGGATCTGTGGCATCCTGCTATTCTGGTACTTCTGCCCTGAGATTAGCAAGATGAAAATCAGGCACTCCTGCAGGGCATAATGTTCCAGTGTTTGTGCGTAGAACTGCTGGTTTATCAGTAACGTTGCTCTGAGATGGATTATCGGAGAGTCATTTTAATGCCTCCCAGTCTGTCTTCACCCTCTTTGTGCTGAATACAGCACTCTTTTTGTGCCGTATTCTCCTCACATTTGTCTGCAGCTTGCTATTTCTCGCCTCATAGCCACCCATTTACATACCCTTTACCGTAGCCAACTCCCAATCTGTGGGCTGTTCAAACTCCAATGAATAAAGGTAGTTATTGTGGTTTGCCAGGCACTGTGACTGGGAAAAAGCCTGGCTCTCAGAGGTCCAGATGTACTACCTACTCTCTATACTCTCTTTTATTAACACAGGTTCTTTTATCAATATGGAACTTCCTATGGAATTATCATGTAATTATCATGTACAATGTTTTATAGATCAACCTGCTTAGACAACACACAAATCACACTGCAACATGCTACGGCAACACCACCATGCAAAATATAGGGGTTTTTGTTTCAAACATTGGGATAGTTTCCTTTGTGGTTATTTATTTACTTTTTAGTGTCCTTTACTGACTTTGCCCCATTGAATCCAAATTTCTTCCTGATTACAGTGGATTCAAAGCATATTACAGGAAGGCTGTACCTATAAGAAAGTAGTCAAAGAATTACAGTTTTGCTTTAATTGTGAGATATTCCTACAGCCTCACAAAACTTTGTTCTTTCACTATGTTTGTTTCTTTTTTTTTTTTTTAATTATTACTAAAGAGTATATATATTTATTTTAAATACTTGAGGAAATACTCTTGAGCCTCATTATATGGGATGCAGTTTCTGAGAACTGCTGCTTCTCCCTAGAAACTAAAAAAAACAAAAACCATGATCGTTGCTGAAAGCTCTCATATTTTCCAGTTCAACGCACACAGCTCCACTAACCAGGTCACAGAAAAAGCCACAGACACACACGCACACACAGCAGCGTCACCTGCACAATTCAACAGACAATGCAGACAAACTGAAGTATAATCCAAGATCTTTCTACCTCTTTTCATAACAGGTTAGTGCTCGCCCTCAGTGTTGGTGTACAGTTTTTATGGCATGGGAAAATAGGGATGTTTCTGCCCTATAAAAATAAATGCGTTGAATGCTTTAGTTTGACAATGTTAAAAAAAATCCAAAGAAACTGGATAAGTAAAAAGAATCTTACATATCAGGAAACCAGTGGATCTTTCAGCAAGTGGCAATAGAATGACCACAACAAATTTACCAGCCTTAATTTTTTTACCTTTGTGAAACAGCTTTCAGAAATGATAGATTTTTTAAAAATAATTGGTTCTTGTAGTCCATTATCAAAATGAAATCCCAATCAAACCCTTGCACATCATCAGCATGAATTCTTTGGTCTTGAAGAAGCTGTTCTCAACATCAAGGAAGATGGGCAATTCTTATTGTTTATTTTATCCTGTGCCCAATTAAAAAAAAAAAAAAAAAAAAAGGAAAACCTCTTTTTTAGTAAAATAAAAAAGAGACGAACTGTGTTAGACTTAGTATTTGGGGGGGCACCAGAAAAAGGAACAACATGAAGCAGGTTTTCACAGATTCTTTACTATAACTGAAAAAAAAAAAAAAAAGAATAATTTCATGCTTCCTAATGCAAAAAGCACGGCTCTCCAAGGTCCAGTCCTCCATGTGTGACTATTGAGGTCAGCAGGAAAGGGACTAGGGAGGAGGGGTTGTAATGAAAGCATATTATAAAGCCATCATTCCTAGGAAAATTCACAAACTGTGGTGAATACACTTTTAACTGTCAGGTTAGAGAAGCACAAAGGGAAAGTAGGGGTCAGTGAGGGGAAGGGGAGAAGGATGTCCCATCAGGATTACTAGTCTTCAGAGGCAACAAACTTACCACATTGCGTGTGAATTTCTCAAAAGATGTTCGACGATCCAGAGTGTTTTCCAACTTAAATTTAAAATAAAATTAAAAAAAAAAAAAAGAAAAAGAAAAAGGAGGGGGGAAAAAAAGCAAGAAAAATGGAGTAGAAAAGAAGGATTGATGAAACAATGGACTGCAAAACAAAGTTTGTATAAATCAGGAAGCAAACACAGGTATGAAGCTGTAATGAGACTCTGGAACACAGGGCATGGGCAAAGCAGATATAGTATTTGACAAAAATAATTTTTCATGGGGATCAAACTGGTTGAACTTAAAAGAAAAAACTGAAAATAAAAAGAAATAATGAAGTGCACATCTTGTGTTAATGAACTGACATTCACAAACTTAAGGACTTCACACGGACAGTTGTAGCTTTCTGGTATTTTCAACATCTCTATATTGGATCTTCAGAAATCAATGTTTGAACAAAAAACAAAATCACACAGTACTTTCATATAATTTTAGGTTGTCATTATAAACAATAGAATGCTACGGTGTTAATAACTACCTTGTTCCAGTAATGACTGGAGCCCTGATTTTGCAAGGCACAGGGCTCCCATCTGATTCTAGGAGATTAGCATTTAGAGCCCACTAATAAAATTATTTATCATTATGGAAATCTGCATTGTTCCACATACTCTGGGCTGTGTCTATTCAGAACTCATTCCATAATCTGGACTTTTCCAAGCAAATATTACATACCAAGACATGAGCCCGTGTTTGCCGAAGTGTGACATGATCAGTCTTTCAAGTCAGATTCCTAGCCTACTCAAAACTATTCACGTAATAATAGGGAAAGAAACAGAATTAGGAAGCCCCTGTATTTATAGTTGAAATTAGAGGTTATTAATATGAATAAGATTGTTTCTAAACACATTCTGTATCTTTTACAGGTTGAATAAAGAGAACAACAATTATTACATAAGCAAACTTGCAAACATGAAAGACCTTTCTTCTGGGATTTTATTTTATTTGTTTAATGTATTTGTAAAGCACTTTGCAATTTAAGGTGCTTCATAACAGAGAAAACAGTACAATATGGGATGTAAAAATAAAAATAAGTTTTGCTAGGTTAACTTATTGAAACATGCCTGCATGCAGGATATATACACATATATGTATATTGAACTCCTGTGTGTATGTGACCCTCCAAATACGCCAAGCTGGTCACCTACCAGATATCCAGTTGCACTGGCACAGGGGAGAGAAGACTGAGTATTGTTGCAAACATAACCACCGCTTTGCACAGTGGCAAGACAAAGGCAAGATGGACCAATACCTTTTTCTTGGCCTGTAGCAGCTCCTGGTAGGCACTGGATCGTATAAAACGAGGATAAGAATCACTTTTCATCAATTTGTAAATGTGCTCCTGAAAGGGAAAGAAGGAGTTGTTACTCCCACAAAAGAAGAAATACATAAAATGGGAAGCAGTTGCAGGTTTTAGTTGTGGAAGGTACACCTGCTAGCACTATTTCGAACAGGAAGTTGTATGGAATAGCAGGTTGCAGTTCTGAAACTCAGGCTGAATGCTCTCTATCCTTAAAGCAGGAATACCACCTATTTGGTATGTATAAAGAACACACCACATCTTTCTCTAATGAATAGTCCCTATTTCCACTACAGAATTATTTTTCTAAGAAGTTACAACTGCATATTAGTTTAAGGCCCAGCTCCAAACCTCCCTTGCAATAGGCAGTTTAGGTAAGTGACTCAATCAGGAGTATCCAATTTTCTGAATTAGGGACACTTCTCTGACTTCATGGGCTGGGAAAAGGTACTAGATTTCTAATTCAGCACCACAAATAAGTGCTTAAGTTAGGGAGGATATCCCCTAGCTATTCTTGAAAATATCCTTTGACAGGTGTTTATTCTGCTATCCATCTGACAATATAAAAAGTAAATTACATATGCAAATTGAAAAATTCCAGGCTAACCTAATTTCTAAGATTAGGCATATGAAAATTTGGAAATCCATATCCAGAAACCAAATGACACAGGCCATTTATAGAGCTTTTCTTTTGGAGCATTCTCATTTCTGTAAAATATGCAAAATAAAAATCTATGATGTAGGATACTTTATAATTCTAGTTTTAGTCATAATGTTAGGAAAGGGTTTTGCAGAAAAAGCAAGTGGAATACAAAATACTGACCCACCAAAAAAAAATTTAAAAATCCATTTAATTGTATTAGCTATTTTTGTTTTATGTTTACTTAACCCCTACCTTTTGCTACAGGAAACTTGTAGCACAGCAACCAGGAAACAGATATAAACTGTAAAGTAAATACCATTTCTCAGCCTGGTACTGCATAAAACTAGTGAATAGGGAAAAAAATGAAACAAAACAACAAAACAAAACAAGAAAACCACAAAACCACAAAACCAACCAACCAATCAACCAAAAAACAACAAACTACCTTCCATGAAAATTATGAAAAGGCAAAATTAAAGCTGATTTTAATTTTTTATCATATCAGAAACTGTAGAAATGATTCTAAGTGTCTTTCATTGTATTTCTTGCACCAAGCAGAGAAATTCTGGTGTATATTTAGAATTTAGCTGGTTCATTTGGTTGTAGATATCAATAATGTTGGGCATTAAAATGTTATTCCTATGCAAAAACCAGCCCTGCAAAAGCAAGAATAAATCAGGCTGTATTAGTATTGCTAATATACACGTCATTCAGGAATTGAGGCTGGATGTTATTTAGCACAACTGGTCTATTTTTACTGATGTATCACTCTCATTTGACACGGAGTTCCATGGTGCCACCTTTGAAGTACAGAAATGCTTTTCAAAACATTTTTAAGCAGAATTAAATGACCTGCTGACTGCCAGAATGACTTAAAAGTGGTCTCTTTCCCAGTGGCAGGCCATAAAGAACCTGCTGCGGAGGAAGAGTCCTACCCCTGCCAAACCCCTGCTTCTTCATGTTGGGCACTCTGGAAAGGTCCTAAAGTTTCAGGTCAGAACATGGCAGGTCCAGTCTGCCCCCTTTTCCCGGAGAAACAGAGGCTACCAGGCTCAAGGTGTGTGCTGAACTGGATCAAATAAGCAGAGGTCTGACAGGAAGGAAAGTCCTGCTTGCATAGACACTAAACACTCCACGTCTTTCATAAACAAAGGGAAAAAAAAATAAAGGAGAGAAGAGAGAGATCTGGAAGTAAAATGGTGTTTAAATTTTACACCTATTAAAAAGAAATGGATGCTGGCAAGGAATTTAATTATCCTTTACTGACTCAGCTGCAAATACACATTTTTTTTAAACCTTCAGTCTTGCAAGATTGTTTATTTGCATAACTCATGTCTTTGCTGTACACTGTGTTCCTAAATCTACAAGTTGTCAGCAGATGCAAGCAAAAACTGTTTGGCTTAATGTAGAGTACTTCAGAACAGTAGGTATGATATAATGTCTATTGAAAATTTTATTGTTGCATCATAGCAGTATAATGAAAAAGTGGTAGAATTATTCCTCCTCCTATTTAGGGCAGAGGCACTTTCCCAAAAAGTAGAAAGCCCTGATTCAATTCCCTTCTCTCTTTTGTGGGATTTGCAGCAGCATCTCCTGACTCCCAAGATGATGACCTAATAATCAAGCTGTAAGAAATTCTGCAGGGACATGATCTCAATCTCTCCTTTTGACACCATTTCACTTTGCATTAATAATTAAATTTTCATCACTGAGCTGCTGATGAGAAAAAGACGGTACCGGTCCTACTTTCACTGTGAATCCAATCCTTTTATATTGCTTTTCTCAGAAGTCTGCAAAGATGAAATATTAAGGTATAAGTCACATGAAGTGTTGCATTTAATTCAGAAGTACCTATTTTTTTCTCCTGAGGAAAAGAGAGATTTGTATTTTACTGGTTTTGGTTTTGTTTACTTGTTAACTTGTACTTCCAATCTAAAAATATAAGTATTTTCACAAATCCAGTTCTGGTCAAAAGTATCTTTTGATTATGGTATTAAAATTTTATCTAAATCAGATGCCCAAAAGCCAAATAAGACACTTATAGATGGTTCTTTACTGCTTTGATACCGATTATTCAAAAGCAGATCTTCAGGATCTTTGCCCAATGTTCTCTAGATACTAGTTTAATAAGGTATAGAATATACAATGTCCATGAAATATGATACTTATGCACAGGTTATTACAAAATGTAAGTTCTCACATGGGTCATATTCTTTTCATGGTGGGAACTTATGACTTCTATAAATGATAACAATAATTTTGGACATGTATTGAGACAACAGACATTGAGCCTATATCAAGTGAAGTCTTTCTGAGACAAATCTTGAGAACTAGAAATTAATGTGTGTGGCAGGAAAGCTTTTATCTTAATGTAACTGAATAAGAAAATGAAGATAACAGAAACATGAAAACATAATTTTCACTGCAGTATATGCCTTGCTCTATTCGTAGCCCACTTGAAGACGCTACACCAGGCACAGAAATTTCATGAAGAGTTTTAGTAATTCATAGGCCTCATGAAAGAAAGAATGTTACCCATTTGCATTGCCAAAATGGCATTTTAGGAAACAGAGTATTACCATTTAATTCTCAAATATATCTTATTTTTTGTATATAGATCTCGCTAGCCAATACTCTCTTTCAAATGTCCCAAATACAGGATTGCAGACTGACCTGAGCATCTTCAAATGTGTATCTTCCAGGGTCCTTTACATTCTGCGTGGTTTTGTCATAACTTTTTGAATCTAGATTGATAGCGCTGGGTGCACCTGGAGCAAGAAATTCTTGCCAGATTTCTTGGACACGAGCAGGAACTTCACGGATAGGTCTCTTCTTCAGGTCTTCTACTGCTAACCAGAACCTATGGCACAATATAGAATCTTGACTTCCAAACCAGTATAATTGTTAGTGAAGTGCTCATACTCTTCTTTGCTCTTAAAAAAAAAACAAAACGAAGTGACTGAAGTTTTCGTCTAAAACATGCTAAAATAAGAAAAATCTGTGATTTTATGATGGGATCAGCATTCCAGTATGTTATTTCAGGCAATCAACCCACCTTTAGGAGCAGTTATTATAAGTCTCTGAATGAGACGGGGGAAATAATTCATTACTTATGTATGGGTAACTGGCTTATGAGAAGGCTTCCATTTAACTAGCATTAAACTGGGATTTCATTTCACTCGGACCACAGGGACTTACATGGCTTTTAAATCTATTACTTTTTTGACATTTCTTGGAAAGCTAATAAGAACTTATATTCTTGCTATCTACATGAATCTCTCTGAGTCCTGCAAAACTATAAACTGTGTAACTGTAATTTTGTTGCTGTTACTCCACAAATCATGTATAAACTGCAAAAGCATTTGTTTTGCTTGCTATAATTTAACTCCATTCTTCAGCATTGCATTTCTATACACAGTTTTACTAAAACGCTGAATGGAATTACCCACTCTCTCTTCTGCTGCTGAGCAAACATTTGTCAGCCACGTTCATTGCAGGCCAGTTCATTGTATCCTTCTTACTCAGTCTGGAGCAGGATCACTAAAAACGTCTTGAGCATTTTGTGATCACAGCTTGCTAGCTATAAGCTTTGATATTAACTTTTCATTTGCTATTATGATTGCTTTATCATAATTTCTTCTATGGGTGTTCAGACTCACTGCATAAAATAATTCTAAATTCAACTAGGATCCCATGCTTAGACATGGTGCAGACCACTCAGTTCTCCCCCCTCCAAGAGCTCAACTAAAGTTTGACCTTGTTAAATAAGCAATATATACCATCGCAACTTATTTTGTCATAGCTGATCCTATGAAACAGATAAGCTGAACCTTGATGTGAGTTAACGGTGAAATAAGTTGGATTTTACAAGGCTGACAAAGAATTTGGGTGCACCTTGAAAACGTGGAATTACCCTGCTTACATTGTGAGATCAACCTGAGCTCTTTAGCTTAGTTAAACAGGGATGGGACAGGGGTGAGTAACAGTGGAACTGTATTCAGACTCTCCAAGGAGGCAAAATGATACCACCCCGAATCCAAATTCTAATGTATTATTGTAGCAACTCTTAAGAGAGGATAGTAAAGCATAGTTAAGAAAAGCTTACAGTATTCCTCCCACAAAACATTCTTCACCTGAGATTTACATCTCAATTACTCCTTCATAGCCCTCTTTTGAAACCCCTTTGTAGCACAGATGGAAGGAGGCATGCTCATGGCTCACAAGCCATTATGGTCAGCTTCACTCTACTGAGACGACAAATTCAGCTATTTCTACATCCCTCAATTTCCATAGTATCTAAACACAATCTTTCTGTCTATTGATCCCTTAAGATCCTCCAAGAGACAGAGAAGTAATATCATCCCTACTTTGCAAACATATTAATTATGTAATACTGTACAGTGGTTTCTCCAAGGTCACCAAGGGAGTCTGGGCCAACAGAAGATCTTCAATTTCAAAAATTCTGGGTAGCATCACTTATCTCTATGAATTGCAGTGTTAATTGAACATATATCTGCACAAAGCCTGAGGATGTATCCTGAGAATCTGATGGCAATGAAGTAAGAATAGAGGCCTCACAACTCAAGTTTAAAAACTGCGCAGCTCACAAACTCTAATTCAGTTCTCTCTGTCAAATTTGGGCAACCTACTTTGGTTTCCTTAAGCTGCTTTCAACATTTGCATTTAAAAGGGTATATCCTGCGGTGCTAACCCCTTCTGGGACTGACTGATTACTCATGTGTATCAGTCAGGTAAGGAATAGAAAAATGAAAGGGAAAGATGTTCTTTGTAAACACACATTTTCTATCACCCTGCAGACAACCTGAGGATCTAGCTCAAAGACGTCACATTCTTATTTCTTCCATCAGATCACTCCCAATACTTCTGGAAGTCACCACAAACATGACTTAGGATGCTATTTTCTTTTGCAAGTAAACTGTTTCCATATAGTAGGTTATAGTCAATTATGGGGAAATAGATGGGAGATAGATTTAACTTCGAAGAATGATTCAGCTTCTGGAATAGAATAGGCAGGTTGTATAGACAAATTCTTACAGGCTGAACACCAACTCTTTGATAGATTAATTCTATTTTACCCTTCTAACATTAGCATTCAAAAACCCTATTGAAAATGTGAAGTTCTAAATATAGAAACCTCTGTAAATGCTGATTTCTGCTGTATGTTACATGTAGGGTGCTTACTTCACAGACAACACACATTTTAACATTTTAATCTACTTACTGATTTAAAAAACAAAACAAAACAAAAAACACAAACCCAAACAAACAAACAAACCTCCACAACCCAAAACAAAAAAGCCTGCCCCTCCTCCCACAGAGAGTTAAAGTCAAATATGCAAAGTTAAGAAAAGCCAAAAATAAGGCTGTCACCTCTTGCATTTTCAAAAATAACTTTTCTGAATATCCCATGGCAACGAATAGCACAGATTAAGTTGAAGTGGAGTCTGCAAGACCTCAGCACAGGACCTCAGCTGCATTTTCAGGACAATGATATACACAGACTTAATGTTACTTCATGGAACAAACTAGAGCTCAGTCCCTCTGTCCTTGGATGAAACTCTGCATCTCCTGTTGGCAGAGGTTTGCTTTTGCCATGGAGACACTCTCTCGAAGATGCTCAGTACCATTTGAACCAAGACCTGATTGTCTGGGTGTAAACCTCGCTGCTGCCTCTGTCCCTGCTGGGTCACACGCCAGACGTGTAGCTGAGTGAGGTCATATAGCATACGATAGTCATACCACATGACATGGTAAGACACATGTTGCAAGACATCTGGGAGTTATGTCCTCCAGCTGGATTACTTTCAAAGTGAGGGAGGTCTTGCCAGATAAATAACATGGCTGCAACATGGCTTCTGTCCCATTAACTGACCTAAATGTCAGATGCAGCCATCAGCAGATCCCAGATTAAGCTAATCAGTTAAATTTAGAACATAGGAACACAGAGTGAGAGAAAGGCTGTGGTGATTCTCCACAAAATGTGTGAAGTTTAGGCAGAGTGTGGAGACAGTGAAGTGGGAATTACATGGGCTTTGCACCCAGTGCATGTGACACAACAGGTCAGAGGACAGATCTTTCAGCATTGTTAACAAAAGCAAACAAAAACCTTAACAAACTCCCCAGAGAAAATCAGCTAACATTTTTCTAGGGGCGGGAGAGAGTACTCTCTGATACCTACAGTTCACTTTTTTGACAAATAAAACTTCAAGCTTCAAGTAGCAGTGCTGAAGGTGTTCAAGAAAATGACAGAGAAAACCATTAAATATTGAAACTGGTTACCTTTTGTCTAATCTGCAAAAATGGCAACATAGCTGGGACTTGGAGTTCAAGCTTGACTCTTAATAAGAAATAAAGTATAGGCAATTTCAGCCTTGAGGATTAAATTTGGTTCAAGTTATTAGCATCCAAACCAGGGTCTCATAATCAACAGTGTGAAGGATAAACACTATCAGTGCCCATGCTGTGTGGGAAAGTGTCATTATCTACAATTCTGTTCAGACTTGCAGGACAGACATCAAGGACAGTTAATCAGTCTTCATACTCTGTAACATGCAGAACTCCTCCACCATCAGTGAAGACAGAAATATATTGCATATTAAGTAATAGAGAGTTGTGATCAGTAATAAGGAGCAAAAAAAAGTGCAACAGGTTGGATTGAAAAGAAAACTTAATCTCTTGCATCATTCTCTTCTCTGGTAAAAGCACTGTTATGGTGTTATTAAAAGAATAACCAGAACGACTGAAATAATTTAAACATAAAATTAAGCACTATGACTAAACCAGTTTGTAGGCAACACTGCAAATTTTTAGTAGTGTGCATATGAGTTTTTATTTCTTTTTTTCTACAGGACATAATTGAAGCCTCTATCTCCAGTACAGAACATTTCTTCAACTTAAATGGATGAGTCCAAAATAAAGACCTCATCTAAGCTTGCAGGGGGATGGTCAGAGAAAATTTATTGAGAGAAAACAACTAAAAGAGGCTAACTTCTCAGTCACTTTCTTCTTTCTCTGGACAACCAGAACTCAAAGCCTCTTTTCCCTATTTACTCACACGTTAGAGAAGCTAATAATTGAGGATCAAAGGAAGGAAGTAGGGGTCCAGCAGCTTTTCCTTCTGTGCATAGTTGACGATGTCCTGTCACCACTCTCCCTTCATAACTTAGAAGGATTTTGCAGTCTTAGCACTACCTTGGAGATCACAGCTACTGCAATCCTGCATAATGACTTGGACAGGCTTTTAGATTGGCAGGCCTGAAGCCATTTAGATCTTCACAGGCTGCAATTCCTACATAGCAATCACTTGGGAGCAAATGTACAGTCAGCATATGAATATTAACTTTCCAAAGAATTCTGCAGCACTACAGACAAAGGAAGGATAAGGAGAGGAATGGGGATTTTCTACAGTGATGAAAGAAATTAGGTCTCCAGGTAGATTCAGTCTTGCAGTAAGATTCATTTCGCTACCTCACTCTCTCTGAAAAGTCTCTTTTCAGTGCTTGGACAGCCTTGTGACTAAGCTCAGTAGTATTGGATCATGCTCAAACTTAAGTCTTGTGCATTTTAAACAATAGTCACCAATTTTGTAATAGGCAGTGGGAATTTTACAAATCTGTTATCCAAATCATATGTTACTTTAGCTATTTGTTCTTGTAGTGAGCAGCATGCAAAGTGATCCCTCCAAAAAATCTGCATGGTAAAAAGTGATTAGAATTCACAGTCTGTGTTGGGTGAATGCAGAATCCAGCCTCGGTGTCATCAAACTGCAGTCACACTGTAATGAAGCTACTGCACTGACAGAACTGCTTAGACAGTTCTATTCCTTTGCTATGCTTCCCAACACCCTAGTGACATACAATTAATCCCGGTTTATAGGCAAAGAAAAAAAGCATAGAGATTCAGAGTAAGAAGATGAAACCTGATTGTATTCCTAATCATTACAGTTCTTAGTTTTAACTCATGGCTTTTTTCTTCATCTCTCATCTGTTTCTTAAGACAGGATCTGTATCCACTAAGAATGAGATTCTCAGCCAGCTTAGACATCCTTAGTCCAAGTTAATGAAACACCAACGCTGGGACTTTTATCTAGATAACATAATCACACTGAATAGAAATGGTCCTTGTATCTGGTAGACTTATTGTTTCACATTTTTGGCATATCTTTCACCAAAGCAAGGTATAGGACTTCTAATCAACTAATACTGAATCTCTCTGTAGTGTCTGCAGTCCCCTGCTGTATCCTGTGTCCTGTGCTTGGTAGCTCAAATCCAGGATCCCAGGTGTCTGGCCCGCTGTAGGTTTGATGGTGCTTTGTGATTAGATCTGTAAAAGCACTAGAGTCAGCTACTGACTTGAGTTTACTTTGTTGCAAATGGGAAGATGTGGATGGAAAGAAACCCTTTCTCAAGGTGGCTGTCAAATAAAAAAAAAAACACCCCAAAACCCCAAATTGCCACAGTAGGGTTAACAGGTGAGCAGAGAAATTTGTGGTCTTTTAATTTAAGGTTTATTTTGCAGTAATAAGTTTTTAATTTCTGTTGCTGAGACCTATAACATTTTGACTCCTGAACACAATAAGCTTTACAAACTCATGCTTTCTAACCTGACTTTACTGTGTGAGCCTAATGGTGCATTGATTTCCCCACAGTTTCAGAACTCATAAACATAATCCTGAGCTTGTGAGACAGTTTTCCTTCAGTTAATCATCACAGAAAGCACTTTTTCAGTGTTAGTTTGATCCCCTGTCTGATCCTTCCTGGGGACAGCCTTTAAGCTCATATTCACCATTCCTCAGTCATTATATTTTATAATGGCAGTATAAGAATCCAGGGAGAGAGACAGAAGAGTAGATGGCATGTCAAGGAATCAGCTCTGAACAAATTTCTCAAGGGAATTTTTCTGGATCAGTCACTTGCAGTTGCCTGTGGTTAGTGTTGTAAGTAGGATTAGAAGAAAGATCTAGGGATTATGAGGGTAACAGTCTAGTTGGCAGAGAGACAAATTAATCACAGAAAAGCACAGAAACTGCAGGACACACTGGACTAGATAAAGTTCATGTTTGAATAGTTCCTCTGCATAAGGAATTATTGAGATGCTCTTTAAATCTAAAAAATAATAATACGTTTCCTTTTCTTGATATTATTCTGATTTTTAAATTTTCATTTTACCACTTGGATTTTTTAACTAAAAAAAGTCTGTGTCTGTCGTTAACGAAGTTATCTACATACACAGACAGGTCAGGCCATATTTCCATGGGGTTAATGGCAAACAAATCAGTTGGAAAATATCATAAGGTCTAGAGCATCTAATATACACTTGTGACATAAAATTCAACATTTGACTGTGAACATGGTCAGCAACTTAGAGAAGTCCATCTCCAATTATTCTTCAAAAAAAATTAAATTTACAACAAGAAGGTCTGTGCAATTACCCAGAATGAACCAAAACCACAAAATGCTAAATGCCTCCCATAGGATTCTACATAAATGTAACTCTAGTATGAATGTCAATGATGCACCACTTCGGAGTGAGAACTGGCATAGAAAAAAAAGTAGCTTAGGATTTTCCTGAGTTCTAGAATGTCTGCAAATAGCATTTTATACTCCTTATGCTAGTAGTGAATGGGAAGTGATAGAGGTAACATCCGACAAGAAGGTGAAATAAAAAGAAAAATATGTTGTACATGCTTTTGTACTGTGTACAATTTGACTTATCTATAGAAAGGCTGTTATTAATCCCTCCGAAATAATTCTTACAAAAATTACTTGCTTAGAATAAGAACGAGAAAAAACAGTATTAGTCAATGGACGGATTATCATTTTTTAAAATCAAATAATTGTTTTCATTCACTTAAAAGTAATTCTGTATATATCCTTTAAAAAAAAAAAATTAAGCTTCCACATTATCAGCTCCTTTCCATTTTGCAATCTGTGAGGAATTTGAGAGTCAGTTGTCACACTACTTCTACTGTGTCAGATCCATGACAACTAGAATCTTGGCTGAGATTTTCGGAAGACTGATGATCCCTAGAAACCTGACCAGCAGTGAAGCCCATGAATTTTACTTTAAATCCCTTATTTATTTTTTAACAGATTATTTAAAAAAAAAAAATCATCATTCTCGTAATATTTGACTTAATGAAAAATAATGAACAGGCTTTGAACGAGACAGTGTTTGAAACTTGTTTCACAAAATGAGCTGAGAAAAAAAGCTCTTATAGGGGTAGTTTGACCAAAAGTTAGACAGGAATGGGAAATTACGCTTCATGTGAGTCTCTGTTAACTATATCAATCTTTCTCTCAGCTTGAATATGGGAGCAGGAAGCAACCTGCATTAAAGGATTCTGAAAAGTAAGACACAGAAAATAAAAATTTGAAGGAGAAAAAAAATAAAGGTATCAGGCAAAAAAAACCCCACAATGTATCTTACAAGCAATTAAAACCTCCTTCTTATTTACCTTAAGTTCTCTGAACTGAATTCTGACTCCAGGAATTTGAGAAACTGCTCTCTTCCCACAGGGTCTTTCAAAGCTTCATCCATGCCAAACCCCCATCGTTTCACCCTCTGCTGTCCTGGCTCTTTGCTACAGAAGAAAAACCAACAGAACTTACAATCAGCAATACTTCAGTATTCTAATACTCTGTGTTCATAATTTACACTAAGTCCTAAAATTCAACCACAGATTTCTCACCTTCCAGATTGCTCTTATCTGTGCAAAGTTCAGAGATGAGCAACCAGGCCGTTGGAAGGAATACGCATGCATTTACACAGAAGAATAAGGACTTCCAACTAGGAAATGTTATCAGATTTTAAAATATGTCTTTTTTCCCCATACTGGGACCCTGCAAACTCATTACTGTAACATTTTACACAGATTTATTAATCCATAGCTCTTCCCAACTTACAAAACTGCAAAGCTGGAAAGACCAAAAGGACACTGCATTGCCCCTCTGCCTCAGTATTTTCCTGCAATACCTCTGTCTGAAATCGTCACTCTTCAAGAAAAGCCTGTTATACTCCCTTACCCCAAAAGAAGAAAGAAAATTATATACCTTGCCTCCAGTTCCCAGAAAGTGGTGTCATCTGATATCCAAGGATTTGAGGGATCAGGGGGCACAAGAAAAGGATCATATTCCAAATACTGCTCCGTGTAAGCTAATAGACTAGGAAAACAAAAGCACCAAACATCGTCATGTCAGGAGGTGAGGAAAGCTGATCAGGTTACCCCAGTTAACCAGTTGTCTTGCATCAGCTGAACCATGGTAACCAGGTGTGCTCACACAGAAGTCAGCTACAAGTTCAGGATAAAATAGGTTCGCTCAAGCCTTTTAAAAGTGGATGTCTGAAGAAGAAGCGGAGGCTCAGGTCTTATCCAGAGTTTAAGTAAAATAAACTAGAAAATTTCCTAATACTTCCACAAAGCTCCTTTTAGGTGTCCTTTAGGCACTCATAAATTAAATCAAGAAACCTCTTCCATGCACATTTGCTGTTATAAAGGAACACATTTTATAGCCCTATGGTTTTAATCAGCAGTTCCTTTAATATCTGTTCTAGAACACTGCATGCTGTCCAGGTCATATTTATTGGCCCTGCAGCTGCTGGGACTCCTTTTTTCCTCTTTTAGATACAGTTAATATTTTTATTATTTCCTAATGAAAGGGCAGTACTCCCAAGTTTATTAAATACAAAACAAAATATTTTTTTTCCAAATTCTTCTGTATTCGTGAATTCGTCTGACTCAGTTGCACACACTAAAAACTTTTCTTTTATTTTGGTAATTTACATCTCTCATGCCCTTATTCTTGCTTTTCATGTTTCCTTTTGCCTCATAATTATTGAAAAAATACTGACAAGTGAGGACAAATATTCTTTCTTTTCATTTGTACTTATATCATTTTTAGTCTGTATTCCATTTTTACTGTTCAGTAAACACAAATTCGTAACAAGTTATCCTTATAAATATATACGTGAATATAGATATAAATATATCCTTATAAATATATACAAACGTATATGAGAGAATGAAGAAACATTTGCATTTGGCTTAATTTCCTTCAATAGGTCCTATGCAGCTCAATTTTCTGCAATTTTCACTGTCTCTCTATTTGATGTGTAAGAACAGACCGTTCCTCTTCTTTACCTAAGCTGTAGTTAGTCTTTCTGAGGGACATTTTATTAGGTTTCTACCCACTTCCTGACAAATTTTGGTTTTATTTGGAGAAAGATTCCTACTTGTGTTACACCCTCTGACCTGAAGCAAGCTCAGACTCACTTTGATCAAGCACCTGGCCAGCTCTGCAGATCAGTTCCATTGCTTTCTCAGTGATTGTCCTTCTGAAATATCAACACAATAACCCCAGACCTATTTCCATTTAGCCTCCATGCCAACGTGAGGTGAAACTTGTGACCATTTGGTCAGAGACTGTTTCAGTGACTCTTTGGTTTATCAGAAATGTATCGTGGAATATCTGGGCCATCTTTTATCAACAAAAAAACTTCATAGCTCTCACCTAAAGTCAACTCTCATCAGTTATTTTTATGACACCTGAGCTCCCTTGTCTCTCTTTCTTTGAAGCTATTTCATACTGACATTTTCTCAATAGTTACCAGTTTAATTGAAAAACCAAGAGATCTGACAATTTACTCACCTCTCTGCAACTTTTGACATTTTTAATCTGTGTCTGTCTAATTGCATTTGCCAGTACTTAATCTGCAAGAAAGGAAGGCAAAGAGTGTTATGAGTAATTCATTGCATGACTCTATTTCCATAACTTTTTTATTAAGGCTGTAATTTAACCTTAATTTATCCCAGGGCACAGAAGAGAAATACATCTGAGTTAAAACAGCATTTCACCAGTGGATTTCTAAAATAAATGGAAGTTTCCATCAAAGAGAAAGCTCATACAGAGACAAAAAAAGGACCTAATATAACATTTTCCCTAAAGGTTCATCAACAGAAATCCAATTAGCCTTTTTTTTTTTTTTTTAGAATTTTGAACTACTAATTCTTCAGACATTTACCTTCTCCCAATTCTAACACCTCAGGAGCAATTAATGAAGCATTAACAGTAGATAAATGTGCAAACCCATACGTGCATACACAGAGAGGTAAGTATACCCCCAAACCTTGAATGGGTGTTGAAAGGGAGATAGAGCCGTCTGCTGCTAAAGCGTCTGATGGCTTTAGTTATGCAAAGAACCCATTCACTGGCCTGCTGCTAACTACCTTTAACTGTCAGGTTTTGTCTCATTAGTTTTAATAGAAGTTATATACCTAAATCCATCAATCCTGAGACAAAGAAAAGGTTTACTAAACATTTACTAGATTTGTTCTGAACATACTTCCCAGTTACGATAATTTTTGGTTTAATACCTAGTTTCCTAAAAAGTTCATTTAAAAGTACATGTTTGCGGTTATTTTTCAAACCTCTTGGTGTAGTTCGTCTTCTGTGGGTGGCTTAGTCTCTGGTACTGGTGTGTGGGTAGGGCTGTGACTTCTAATGTCGTTTTGTAAGCCATAGACAGACTATGCAAAAAACATGGAACAATGATAGTTACTTTCAGACAAGGCTTTCTACACATACACATAGTAACTGTGATGGTTTAGTACAGCGTGCTCAAGAAGTTAGCCCAGATCATCTCTTTCTAAAGAAACTGCAAATAAGCCATGTGTTCAGATAAAGTTGTGCTTCCCCAAACCCTACAATTTCATAAAGCCATGAACCACAGGATCTACTGTTATTATATCTCTACATTAACAGCATACTAAACGTGGCGGATGACACTGAAAGGCAGCTGTTACAGCAAGTGGAAATAACCAGTAGGAAAAGAAGAAACAGTATCCTGAAAGGTAGACCATCATAATGGATTATTTGGATGATTCACAGATTTGCAATTACTGCTTTGGAAATTATGCTAATCTGGACCTTTCACTACCATAAATAAACTAAGATAAAGCTTTCTCTAAATTCACTTCCATTTTTAAAAGACTTTTTTTTTTTCCCATGGATTGACACAAAAATATACATCAAAGGGAGTACTTTAAAGCTGGAATCAATGTACATTATTGTGAGATAAAAGATTTGAAGGAAAATGTTGTTCCGATCCATTTAAACATCCCTAGAGAACTTACACCGTTCATGTCAGGATCCCTATTTAGATGAAGCTAAATTCCTCCACAAATTTTGGTCATCCATTTGGGGCAGAATTGTATACTAGAGACACCCTTATTGTTAAGACCAGTACAAGAAGTACTGCTGTTACAGTTTACACTGCATTTTTATTTTTCATTAATTACTGACAGAAATGTTTAAACATGCTTTATTCAATCTACAAAGCAACATGAATAAAGTATGCAAAAATGAATTTTATTTTCATATTCTCTCATATTTCTCCAAAGCCTTTCTTATGTGATACCACTTACTTAGTAGCAGCAAATTTGTTAATATTAATTCATTAAAGAGCTTATGAAATAATAACATACATTCATTTATTTGTTCTTTGCAACTGTAAGAAAAAATTGTTTTGAGAAACTATGGAACTTCATGCTATAAAGTACCTCCACCTCCTGCTTTTGATATAATAACAGTACTTACTTTTCTTGTTTTATGTGGATTTCTCATTCTTGAGGATTTTTTTATATCCACTTCAGTAGTGTTTACACATCCAGGCTATTAAAAAAAAAAGAAAGGAAAGCACAAGGATAAAACCTGTGAAGGAACTCCTTATTATTTTGAGTTACTCCTCTTCAGTTTGTAGGCTAAGAAAACAAATAACTAGAGGCATGTAATGACCTGATGTCCTGCTGCAGTAGTCCCTAAAATGTAGATAACATAGAGTCTAAGTACAGCGTGCTCAAGAAGTCAGCCTAGATCATCTCTTTCTAAAGAAACTGCAAATAAGCCATGTGTTCAGATAAAGTTGTGCTTCCCCAAGCTCAAGCACCATTTTGTCTGGCTTATTGCAAGAGAGATTCTTTTGCTATTCAGCCTTGTTTGCTGGATTCTATGATGGTTTTTAGGACAAGTATTACTGTATATCTTTATGCCAAAAGCACTGTAGGTAATGTAAAGAGGAGCAGAAAATATCCAAATGCATATTATCATACTTGGAGCACAGAGAGGTACCAATTAAAATTAAATCGCTGTTGGCAGTATTCGGGAATTTTGGAGTGAGACACTGAAGATCACATGCTTAGAGTTCATGACATCGTGAATTTGAAATAAAATAAATTCTCAAGATACCGGAAACAAGTCACATATTTCTGCTCTGATTTTGCCAAGGAAGACTTACAATGTGCACTCCAGCTATCCCTCTAAGAAACATGATTGACCTAAAGGGACAAAATAAATAGAATTGTGCAATACCCAGCTCAGCAGTGAATGCCCAGCTCCCTTCAGGAGCATCTGGTTTTGGGTTAAGTTTTAAAGATGAAAAATTGTGCCAAAATGAGATTTGTTTCTTAAAACAAACAAACAAAACCACTAAAAACAAACAAACAAACAAAAACAAAAACAGAAGCCCCCCCACCCCCCAACAACAACAACAAAACACAAAACAAACCAACAAAAAACTCAAGCAAAAAAGACAAACCAACCCCAGAAAAACTAAAACAAAAACAAACAAACAAAACCCCTGCACACCAAAACTCAGCAGCCTAACCAGAAGACTGGCAGTCTAAGCAGAATAATGCTCAACACACCTGTTTTGGCCTTCAAAGATTCCTTCTCACAGTTCTGTAGCTTCCCAAAGGACACAAAGTCCTTCCTTTGATACTTCCCTCTCAGTACAAATTCTGTGCAGAAATCTATTCTTTAACCATTGCTTGAAACAACTAATAATAAGTGTTATGCTCTCAGGTGAGTCTTACCTATTGATTTTAGAGGGATTACTTTGGTCACTGAGAGTGGGAAGTACTAAATCTGCTCTCTGGTGGGAGCAGATTTTTAGTGAAAGTAGATTGGAGCTTTTTTAATGGGAGTAGCTAGATGTAGAATTTACTTGGCAGACAAGCAAGTTGGATTTATTTTCATCCTAACGATATAAGCTTTGTCTTCCTGTCATAATATAAAATGCTTGTTGTGGCTGTAAATCTTTAAAGGCAAAAATTTAAAACATTTCTTATATAGGCAGAGACAAGAAACATATACCTTTCATTGAACAGGACAATAGTACTTTGGAAAATATTTTAAATAACAGACTAACATTTTTATCCAGTATGATTTTTAAATTAATATACGTTTGGTTTTGCTTTAGTTTTAAATAATACATTAATGTGTGTTTGATCACATTACATTTGCATTATAAACAGTTCTTCATAACTAAGAATAAAAACATGCACTTAGATGATATTCTCAAAACTGCATTTGACATGCGTATTGAGCTAGATTTGGGAAGGTACACTTTGCACTTTTGAACGAAAATTGTAGTTTCTTAACTCAGAATAAGGTGTATCTTTTAAAGACAACGACAGGTTGAAAAATACAAAATTCTGCATGATGGTCAATTTAAAGGCAGAAAGCTATTTCACAGAGTTGTATTTTGAGATACAAAGTTTAAAAAAAATCAACAGTGCATCTCATCTACTTTAAAACTATGGCAGCAGCTGGCAGGGAAGAAGACATGGGCTTTTAACAGCCTCTACAGCCCTTGAATGCAGCCATTTGAATAGCAGGCACACTTACATAAGGCACAAACTGTTGTTTAGTTTTCAGTTATGGTTTGTTAAAAGCATGTCCTAAAAATGGAGAGGAGAAAAAGAAAAGAAAAAAAAAAAAAAAAAGGAGGAAAAAAAAAGGAGGCATAAGCCTCATCCAAAGCCTCTTATTTTCAAATATTTCAAGCCCACCAGAAATAAATTGGTATAAACAGTCCTAGCACCTTGCTCAGGCAACTTATGTGCCAGAGCTGTGTGGATTGGTGTGAGGGACACAAGAAGAAGTTCTTGGAGATTTTTAGGAATGAAACAACAGTGAAGCTTTTGCCGATTGGAAAGAGACCCACTCCCACACTGACTTTCCACAGCATCTTGTGGATTCTAACTGACACCTGTCTGTTTAAACCCTCCCACGCTGAAGCCCACCTGCTGTGGCAGGGGCACTCACAGAGGCTGTGGGGACAGAAAGGGGACCAAGGTGGGACTGATGGGGAGTGAGGATGGAGCAGCAGCAGGGAAGTGTCAGGAGGTTTCAGTTACCAATGAGAGGCAGCTAAAGGATGTACCACTACTCTGACAGCTTGGGGTAACAATAGGAGTTTGAGACATATATCACTACCAGTATACAACTCCGTTCTCATAATTTGATTTAAATTATATAATTTGAAATATCTAATGTAATCAGAGCCATACTTCATGTTTTCTTCTCAACTGAAGAATATTTCTTAAAAGACACTTGATATGAGATGGGATTTATTGTTTCTCTGGTGATGCCACACTTCATCTGTCAGTTTTTAGGAATAAGTATCAAACAACATTTCAGTTAAAACAAACACAAAAGCTTGCATTATTTAAACATCTTGCTAAAATAACTCAGAGT
Source organism: Streptopelia decaocto (assembly GCF_964273445.1). Taxonomy (NCBI): domain Eukaryota; kingdom Metazoa; phylum Chordata; class Aves; order Columbiformes; family Columbidae; genus Streptopelia; species Streptopelia decaocto. The sequence continues at coordinate 40,245,700 of NC_138656.1, read as the reverse complement.
CTCTGTGGGAAAACCTTTGCTGGACAACATTTCATTTGATTCGTATGCCCCCATTAACATAATAAGTATGTGTTTGGATACAATTACATCCAGCTGTGTTTTCTTTTTGTTTTGCCTTTTTAACTGGACTACGATAGTTCAAATAGTAAGATGCCTGTCAGAGTGCTCTGCTACAAGATTCCCACTTAGTGTGTAGTATATAATTTGCATACTAACACTGTAAATAGTTTTCAAACAGATTTTCTGGAAGACTTGAAACCTCTTTTATATGTGTAAATAGAATGCTTATTTCTTTCAGGACTAATATTCTGTATGAATACAGTTCCCCCTCCACACACACAGAGGAAAGTCTTGTGACCTTGTTGAAATTACCATACAGCAAGATCATAATCAGGGCAGAATTTGGCTCTCATCTGTTTTTATACAGCTGACAGAAAAACTGTCACGTATTCAAAGGAAACTTAGTTTCTTTTTATCCATCTGTTAGCATGCCCTTATCTCAATGTACAAATGCCATTGTATTGCGTTACAGCAAAGGACATGCCAGTCCAGCCATGATAAATTCACTGCTAAGATAAATGAATGCAGATAAATAATATAAAAAAAAAAAAGATTTTATAATCCCTACTTCAGCTATTGGATAAACACATTGGTATGAATTTCAAGCAGCACAACTTTCTATTGATGCTGTCTAGGAGGCTGCATAATAGGATTCTGCCAAGAAACAGAGCAGAAGGAGGAAGCCTCCTCTACAAGGAGAGGAGGTCCAAGAACTGCAGGTCCAAGAACTTACATGCTTGGATCTGGCTGTAGCCAACATTTAAAAACGACAACCTGCAGTTCCTGGGCCTTCTCTCCTTGCAGTGGAGGCTTCCTCAAGTTAATCAAGTTAAAAAAGATCCACTTAATATTTCATAATCTTTCCCTCATAACTGTGATGACAGTGAATTCATTAATTAAGCCCCTATGATAGTGCTAACAGTGAATAAATTTTTTGACACCTGTAGTAACTCTTTGGAATAATTTGTTGTTCCATCAAAATAATGCATAATATCTAATATTTAAAGTCTCTTTGCTGTACAAAGTTGCACCCTCCAAGAACCTTCTTTATTGCCTGGCCACATAGCCAAAATCAATTGTTATCAACACCTTTTTGTGTAAAAAGCTCTTTGCTACAATGTATTTGTAATTCTTATAAGTGTGAAATTCTCAACAGAAAGTAAGCTAATATTTATAATTATATCAGTTTAAATTTTGATACTTTTTTCTTTCTTAAAGAATATGGCAATTTATCTGTGAACCTACTTAAGCCAGAATAACCAGAAGTTTTCTAGTATCTGAGGCATATAGACCCAGGTATGTGGGAGGGAATAAGCTCATGCACCGCAATAGGCTGGGAACTGTCTGTATTGCTGCTCTGTAGAAAATGATCTGAGGGAGAAGCTGAACGTGAGTCAGCACTATGTCCTTGCAGCAATGCAGGAAAACCACAAACCCAGCTGCACTAGCAACAGCATAGCCAGCAGGCGAAGGAAGGGGTTATTTCTACTCAGCATAATGAGGATACATCTGGAATAACAAGACTTATTTTGGGCCCCACAAACAACACAAGAAATATATTCCAAATGGAGAAGTCCAGTGGAGGAAAAGACTTTTATTTGGAAAACAGGAGAGAGAACTGTTGTCTTCTGCTGCCTAAAGGGGGTTTGCAGAGCTAGATCTGTTCCAGAAGTGCACTGTGGAAGGACAGGAGGCAATAGTCAGAAACTGCAGAAAAGGAAATTCCACTTAGCTATAAAGAAACATTTTTCACAATAAAAGGAGGAAGTTGCTTAAGAGAGGCTGTGGAATCTCCATCCTTGGTGGTTTTCAATGTTTGTTTAACCAAGGGCCTGGACAATCTCATTGAATTTAGAAATTAGCACTTATTTGAGCAGAAGGTTGGACTAGAGGACCTGCAGAGGTCCCTCTCAGCCTACAGTTCTGTGGTATAGCCTATGATCTGCACAAGCCACAGTGACTGAAATTCAAATAATCCACCTTACAGAACACCCCAATCATGTGTTCACAGTGGTATGAAATCATCACCCTGCTTTCCCCTCCCCACACCAGCAGAATGGAAAGACAGGACTGGGATTTGCTTCCTCACAGCTGCCTCTGCTCTCTGGCAGCCTGTGGTGGGTGCTCAACCCATACAAACAAATCTAGCAGTAATTTAAGGAAATGTAATTTCACAGCCTCTTTAGCTAAAAAGGCACAGGTGTTATTTAAAATGATTACCTCATTTCAATATGCACACCCATAAATTCAGGGTGCACTAAACCAGTAAATATTTAGGTAGATTGATTCATATCCCTTACACATTTTCATTGCATTTCAGTGTCAATACACAACAAAATAGTTATTTTTATTTGTTTTGCAAGCATGGGCTAACTTGGTAAGCTTATCTGTAAAATACTAAATTTCAAGATCTCCAGGCTTTCAAATTTTAAACACTACAAATTTAAATCATGGACATGGATACAAACAAGACAAACCTTCGCTTCCATTTGGAAAAGACAAAGTCACACACACAAACATAAAGACAAGACAGAGACTGAAAGTTTTCTTTTACATTGTTTCTAATAGCAGACTATCAGAAATATGGCAAGCCTAAAATCTGAAATTTCCTGAGTGTCAAATGTTAGCATTGCCTTCTGCAACAATCTGTTCTGCTATTTCTGTCTTTTTTGTTATTTCTGTCATTTTCTAGGAAAGGAGTCTTCTAAGCCTCAGCAGCCACTTATTCATATCACTCACTTCTAAAGTAAGGAAAGGAAGCTAATTAGATAGTGAATGATAAGCAGAACGCCAGACTTCATTTTTATTTGTAGTTTTTATACTCCAGTTTACTTGTGCAGCTATCTGATCCATACATAGTTAACAATCAAATGCAGAATAAGGGCATGAAAGATTAAAAAAAAGAAATGAGGCAGAGAAAAAAATTCCAGTGGTACTCAGCTGAAAAAAAAAACAACAACAAAGCAGTTATTAGCTGGAGGAATACCCAGTTTGACTCTGGTTTTGTGGGAAAGTTTATTTTTTCTTATACGAAGCCTAGCATCAAAGGAGGCGTTAAAATCCTGTACCAAGGATGTTGTCAGTAATGCCTAAAACCAAGGTTCTCGCAGAGAAAAGCACAGGCTATATTGTCCCGCGATGCACCAATTTTTCATTTCCCAGAGATGGAAGTTATTGGAGTATGCAGAACCTGCTAAGGCTTATAAAGAAAGGTTGAGGTTTAGATCTAGATTATTCAGATATTTTGAGGTTTTACCTCATTTACACACTTCAGGGTGAAGGAGTGAAAATGCAGAAGAGATGCACTATTAATTACTTTGCTGGTGCAATAGGAAGTCTCAAATAAACATTTCAAGTGTGCTGAGTAGAAGTGGTAAGCTCCTTTAACAGTAGTCAAAGTTGCAAGAACTTGTAAATATGTAGGAACGTGTATTGATACTGCTGCTGGGGGGCGGGGGGGGGGGGGATGTCAGTGGCCTCTGCTACATCATCCATGGCAGCAAAGCCAAATAAGTGATTACAGGGACTGGGCTACAGGAGACACTTCCTTTTGGTTGGAGAAAAATACTGTTACTTACAACTGAAGCCCTTAGTCACGGGTTTCATATACAATCAACTAGCTGTACCGAATCTGAAACACTCCTATGAACTTTATTAGCCCCTCCAAAAGTCTATGGCTTAATTACTATTTCCATTCAGTTCAGCAGTTCTTTGAAAATAACTGAGAAATCAAGTGTGTAAGCATTGGGACTTCTTTTGACAACCTCCTACTCACAAAATGATCAGTAAATTAGCAGAGGTCTGAACTAAAAAACAAACAAGCAAACAAAAAGCAACTTATGCCCCATCTATCACAAATGTAGAATAACCCAATAACTACTAACTCTAAACTAAGTCGGGTGGGTATCCCTGCTACAGGGTCTAGCCACTTATTGAATACAGGCTTTGTTCCACAGTTGAAACTGAGGATATCAGATAGGTTTTTCTGTTCTGTATATGGAAGGGCAATGTAAGTTTTACAAAAGTGTCCAGACACTATAATGTAACAGAAGGGACCAGCACCAACTTTTCTTCTCTCTAAACCTGATAAAACCTGCTTGTTCTACTAAAGCATTAGATATTTCCCCAATTTCTACAGCCTTTTCTTTACACTTCTTAAAAGAGATATGTTATGCTACTAAGTGCTATTTTTATGGAACACAATATAGGGTAAATAATTACAATCTATGGATGCAGTGTGGCACTGAAATAAGTGAATTCAACTTGGAACTGGACTTGCTTAGAATTGCTTCAAATTTGGTTATAGGCCTTAATATGAATCTGCTTTTAAAACATGTGACACATCTGACAATATGCTGCATATATTGCTGAATATAGTTATCTGCAGTCAAGTAGTACTATGGAAACAAATTAGTTGTACACAGCTTAACTGTTAAAACCTGCCTATATCAGCTGATAATGATGTACAACTTATTGGCTTTTAATTAAGTAAATAAAGCTTTCAATTTTTTCTTATTCATTAATTAGACTGGTATTTCAGGCCACAGAATGTTCAATGCCAAATCTTACTGAACTGCTTCCTTCAAAGGAAGTGATTGTCTTAATTCATAAGAATTAATAAAAGCTTTGTTGGAATTAAGTCTGCTCTTCTGTTAAAGGTTTTAGTAGAGAAATATGCAGGCAGCATAGAATTTATTTAAATACTCAATATAGGTTGTTGTTAGCTAATTTCATTCTGATTCATTCAAGAACAGAGAAAATTAATATAAAGTTCCAGACTTATTTATTAAATAGAAATGAATGAGCAATAAACCTGATGGTGTCATCTACTAGAAACATATTGATGCAGAAAAAATGAATTCTTGATAAACTGCAGAGAAAGGTGTAAGCATTTAAGCATAAGTTAAACCCAGTATAGACAGCATTGCATGAAGGACAGAAAACTTGCCATTTGGACTAATTAGTAAAATCAATATATGATTTATTCAAGGATTTATTTGAAGATCATCAACTATTATAAAAATAGCAGTAGTTCCACTGTTGTTCTGCAGTGGACTCAATCAAAACATGGCAAGGAGTGCAATTATTGGACAAAAGTTTAACTACAAGTTGTTTCTCTTGTTTGGACAAAACAAATGACGTTCAAAGACCATCAGACAGAAGATATATTTGATCTATTAGTTTGATCAAGCTTTAATTATGTTTGCAGCATGGTAAAACTCAGATGATTTTCAAGCTAAGAGATAGGAAGACTCAGCATGAAACTTAGGATTTCAAAGATTTTCATTATCTTTCCAAAAAAAAAGAACCTATGCCCTACCAGTTTCTTTTTTATACCTGTCTTCTCAAACTAGAGATCAGATCTTTTCCCTGAGTAGTATCAGACACACAAGGAATTCCAGTGGCTGTGCAAACCAAGGACCTCATTGGAACAGGAGAAAAAGAGGGAGAGAGAGAGAGACATTTTCCAGAAATATAATACAATAAATGAAACCATAAAATTAATCCTTAGGAGATAGAGCATCTTGAATCCTGACAGGGATTCTCAGATTCTCATACACTTGGTCGTAGAAGGACTGAATTCGTACAAAGCTGGGCTTTCACCTTAAGAGAATGGGATTTTATCATTTTGGGTTTTTTTAAAAGAAAACATTTTAGAGCTCTGTGTATCAGAGAAACACATGATATACAAAATGTACATGAAAGGGATGTTGAAATTTAATTTTTTTTTATATGAGGCTAAACTAGAAGCTCTACAAAAGAATATAGTACTGCATGGAAGTTATATGCCTATTTTTTTTTGAAAGTTAATTTAATTTCTAATTCCTCTTAATTTACAATAGACTATTTTAGGTTTGTAGTGACTGGTTTTCAGAACCAGAAATGATTGTACAGAAATTAGATCCACTGTGTTTATTCACATGATTTTGAAGTAAGTATGAATTTTAAATAAGGCTGTACTAATGTGATTTCTGTGTATGTGAAGATTCCAGTATTTGCAATACTGCTGCATAAGAAAACCTGTTAAATTTATTAGCTTTACTGCCCCTGTGCTAAATACTCAGAGACATTATTGCTTTCTCATTTTTTTTCACCCCAAAAGGCAGGAAACTGCTCATTTACAGATTCCATACAGAAGAATTTAGGTTATTCACTTCAAAAAGGGGACAACAGGAAAGTCTGACTACACGTCTCTGCAAATGTTGATGGCAAACATAGGTGACATTTAGAAACTGATTTTCTGCCTTTTGACTTACAAGAAGATCCTTGACAAAATGCTTTGGATTAAGGCAGCAAATTTAATTCACACAGAAACAAAAATCAATGCATAAACATTGGACTTATTAAAAATATTTCTTATCTTTATTATGCCAGCTTACTTTCCTAGTTGCTACCAGAACTGGGTTTTACTAAAAACCATAACATCTAATTTTTCTGTGTCCTTCCACTGTCTCATCAGTCAGCTATTTCACAATTTCTGACCTCTTCATAATCCTCAGTTTTAACTCGAGCACTTTCAGTTTGTTCACTGTTGCAAGGAAGCTGGCTTCTTTTTCCCCCCATCTGTCCCACCCCTACTGAATATCAGACTGAATAAAAATAATGTGAGCACAAATTCTTCCATAAAGGTCTTAGCAGGCGAGCTATAAGGTTTATAAATATCTGCCTCAAACAGATGTGAGTAAACATTATAACCATTTTCTGAAAATAAAACATTGCACAAGGCTTTGTTTCATTACCAGAAGTGCACTTATCTGAGACTGCCAGTTGCTGCTTTGGCTGTATTCCCTGTTTGCTGGAGAGGTAACTCCCTTTTAAGGATATATGGCGAAACAGGTGCAAAAGAAGACATGAAAATCGTGTGTGGAGACATCACTAGAGAGGTTGGATGGTACGATTCACATTTGTTTCCCGGAGCTGTTTAAAAACTTTCTGAAAATGTTACGATAAAGCAAACAGAAGTGTTCTCTGCCTAAACAAGAAACTGGCCCAGAAAAGTCTAGGATTTGTAGCACGAGAAGTGTCAAATCAAGTATTGCACCGCCTTAGCCAAGTTAAATTCAGTGTCTGCCAAGTCTTTGAGGCTGATCTTGCAGGACAGGATGGAAAAGTCATTAAAAACAAAAGCAATGAAAGAAAATCCAGAACAAATAACCACAACTATCCGCTGCATGACCCTACACAGCCAGTGATATTACCTACTGGCTCAGTTGCTGAGGGTCATGTTCAGACCACATAAAATACAATTTTAAAATATAAACAGATAAAATAAGATTAATGGAGATAGATCTCATAAAAAAAAAAAAAAGAAACTAAATAGAGAAGCAAGACATGGGATGTGTGACAAGGTTTTTTTAAAAAAATAAGGATTACTTTTTTCCTAGTTTTCTACTAAGAAACATAGGCATGAAATCTCCAAATGCAGAAATCATACATATTTCTGAATTTTACATCATCAGTGAATGATCTTAAACCCCCATTTGCCCTTAACGTTGCTACTGTCCTTACCAGACATACCGGCCTTGAATAATTTATCTTACTGTATTAAATCAGACATGTATTGGTTTTGGAGAAAATAAAAACAAAAAACAAAAAAAAACCCAATTTATTAAAGTTAAGACTTATACAGATGACTTTCAGGAGAAAAGGATACTTCCCCCATTATCTTCTAAATTAATCTGAATCTCAACAAGCCCCCAACAGGCTTTTATTATACATTACATTAATATGTAACTCAGGAAGAAAAGTGAATCCCCTGTAGCAGCAACACATCAGCTGTCCTTAGTCACTACCTAAAAGAGTTAATTTTACAGCAAGCTGCAGCTACTCTGCTCCTATTGTATCTGATGTGAGTTAGAGAATGTTTCATAGGATTTACTATTTTAGTGCTTGTTTGTCCCTTTTTAATTATTGTAAGGTGATGCTTTTTAAACAGAGTTAATAATTCAAGGAAGTGATAAGTTCTTTTATAAAGCCTTTAATCAGGAGCATGACATTTCTTTTCAAACAAGAGCAGCTTCTTAATTTCTTTTGCATGGAAGGAACTGATTTCCCTGATTTAGTTTGATTTGTTATTGCTTTTTGACTAGAACCCTAATCCTCCTAAGCAATTTTCATTCAGTTGCATAGACCGTTATTGATAGAAGTTTTAAAATTATGAAAATTATATATTTTCAATGCAAGTGGAAGGAAAAGAAAGACTTCTAAGATATGTTTACTCTGCCATCAAAAAGAGAAAGGTATCACTGTATGTGGATAAATTAATCTCACACCAATGTTAGGTACTGACTGTAGCTTAGAAATGGACTTTAACCTAGGTGTGCTGCTCAGGATCTCGAGGGATTTTATGCAGCTCTCCCTGATACCCACTTCCATGGTTTTGCTGCAATTGGTATCTGAACTAGTAAAATTAAAAGTTATTCAAGAATGTCTCTGCAGGCTGCAGTACCTGTGGTTGAAGCTCTTTTTAGCTGCAAGCTACGATCTTTCTACATAAAGCAGCAACAGGAATTTACAGAAATGACCAAGATTATGCTTCACATTACACTAAAATACAGAGCAAAATAAAAAAATTAAATATGTTGTGAAACTGCAATTAAATAAGTATTGGAATGAAAACTGATCAGTGGGATATCAAAGCTGTTCTCTTAACTGCCTGTCAAAAGAAAACTGGAGAACAGGTGACTATTTGAAAAAACTCCTTTCCAAATCCAAAAATCTCTGGTTCCTCTCCAAGCATTATTTCAGCCTGAAAACCTAGAAAAAAGCTGAGGGCGTTACCCAGGCAGCTGATTAAAAGTAACAGCCATGATGACTTTCAAGCATAAGTCTGTCACACTATGGCATAAACCTTCAAGGGCTTCTGTAACCACCTGAGGGATCGACTTTGAATTGGGAGCTATGAAACAGAGGTGCTTTTTGAGGCAAATGCTCTTTACACATCAAACTTTGGTTCATTTCTTTTATTGTAAACTTATCAGTCACAGCAACATTTCTGATACCTAAATCATGCTCTTTTTCTGCAGCTACATTCTCCTGCTTTCACTGACGTATAGCTGTTCTTGTTTTACATCTCCCGTTCTTGTAGTACACAGCTGCACTGTCCTCTTGTGCTGATGGGCTTCTTCCTTCTTCTTTCCCTTTCCTCATCTTAAAGTATCTCTTTTTAAAGGTAGGTAAGAAGTAAAGCAATTAGGGATACCTGCAAAAAAACCTCTGGGAAATACTTGTTTACTCACCTAAACAAAATAAGCAAATAATGAATTATTTAATCCTCAAAATTCATTTTCAGTTAAAAAATAATAAATTGAGGTGGATTTTGAACAATATTGTCACTGCCCCTAGCTGCTGAATCTTGATCAAAAACTGAAGAACTGTAAACAGAAATAAGTATTAATCCCAGATTCTTATCCAAACATTACCTAATTTTCCAAAATTAGCTCTCCAGAATTGCAGAATATTTCTGTGAGCTTTTGGTGAGATTTTGAGATGCTTGAAAAGCCATTACAAATTGTAATTAGTTCTAGCATGACCTTCCTCTTTTCAGTTTGCTCCTCTTTTATTTTTTATTCTTTCTAATAGAAGCTTCTGGCTTTTACTGTGTCAGAAAATTCATAATAATGTTTTCAAAATGAGTATTTCACTAACTACTGAAAGGAGCTGGTTAGCCAAAGAAAGAATCTATCCATTCTTCTATTTATATCTCCTAAAGTCAGGAACCTACATTGCTGACTGAAAGCCAGTCTTCTGCTTCTGATGTTTCCTAGGTATGTCTACAGCCAGATTAAAAGCATCTGCTGGACCAGGCAGATTTATCCACAGTTCAGCCAAAGCTCTTAATCAAATTCGATTTCCTCTTGTCATGGTCCCTTTAATTCTCTCCTTACTGTCTGCCTATATCTTAACTTGAAACTTCAACAATTCATCTTCTCTTCCAAACCTGGGAATAGCATCTCACTCCTAGATTCAAAACTCTTAGATCCATTTCTGCAGCTAATATAAAAGCTACGTGCACCTCCAAAGTTCTTAGGTCCATAGAAACTTTCTGTGTCTATACTATTTGTAGCTCCCACCCACACCAGATGGCAGATTGTATTCTGTCCTCCTTCCTTATTTTATGCTGGTGACTAGACAATAATGTCCCAGTCTTCTTGCATCTAATTCCTGTGGTTTGAATCTTTCACTTCAAATTATTTTCTCTACCTGAAAAATCCATTTCTTCCATTTCATCTACTGCTCATTTAATTCCACAGTAAAAAATGCGAACTGACCATGTCCAAGTTTATTGGGTTTTTTGAAACTTTCTTACTGTATTCACCTCTTCTACAGGCATCATCACCTAACTTTACTTCCCCAGAAAAATTTGTTTCAGTTAAGTATATTTTCCCAATGTTACAGTAGAAAATACAGTCTATATTTGGTTTCATTATTAATGATACCAAACTGTACACAGTAGATGAAAGCATAACTCTAGGTAAGCGAAAGAGAGATAATTCTGCAATAAAACAAAAAAGTGTGATTATGGAGTTCTCACAGTTTAATTGGAAGTCTTGTGACATTTGACATTACTTGTCAAAGTTTTCACTCTCAAAGGTAGCTGATTATGTAAGACCCTTTCTTTTTTAAAAATCTTGTTTCAGATGGACTTTGACAAGGAACTCTGACAAATCTTGTTTGGACAGTGTATGACTCCCACAGCAAAAAGCCAACAATATCTAACCTTTATTTACATTAAAAATAGCATGGAAATATGACCAGAGTGGAGCTGAAAAGCTTAGTGAGCAAAAAAGCAGATTAAAAGTCAGATTTATTTAAAAGTATTTTTAGCTATGCTGATAATTTTGGTTGTATGACTCATACCTTGTGAAACCTTTGAAAGGGTAACAGTCAAAGACAGGTACCTTCTGATTCAAGAAATCAGGCACAACAAATCTATTCACTGAAAGCCCCAGACAGTGTACACACATCTGTAATCTTCAATAGTAGAACAATATGAACTATAGATTCTTCAAAAAAGGGAGGCAGGCCACAGCCCCCAGCCCTTTTGCTTGTTGCCAGGCTACCCCAGTGCTCCACAAAGGCTGATATTTATCCGTGTCCCCACTCACAGGCAGAGCGGCCCCACCAGCACTCACCACCGGCCGGTGCACATCCCAGAATGCTCGCTCCTGGCTGTCAAGAATCTTCCTCTCTATCTTGTCTCTCTTCTTGTCCACTCTGTCAATGGTAGAGGACATTTAAAAGAGCCAGTGTTAATGAAAGTAATTTCAAACAGAAGAAGTGTCCAATCACTTTTCCCGCCCTTCAAAAAGCCTGTAAAACCCAAACTCCTCATCTTCAAAGGAACTTACTTCGCTTGTGCTTCAGCTTGCATAAAAATAAACTCCCATTTCCGCGCAAATGCTCGCTGTAGCCTGGCCAAACTCTCCTGAAAATAAATCACAATTTAGTGGGTTGTATTCAAAGTTATTTACTATTTAATAGCTTTTAGTGTATCTTTCCTTCCTCCCCTCCCTCCTTCCCTGCCCCCGCCCCACCCCGAGATGTAATACAAGTCATAATATCTGTGTCAGTGTAAATATACCTTACTTATCTGATATAAAGTCTTTGCTTGACACCAAGCAGGATACTAGATCTATCTACTTTTGAATGCCTCACCTATTTTAGTTTTCAAACTCTGATGACAAGGGTGGGTGCAATCTTCAGCAGAATATGGGATTTCTGAAGCATTTTTATATACTGGGTGCTGGCTGGGCAATTTCACAATAATACATTAGTGTTTTAAAAGTACCTAATACTGAAAGATGACAGCAGTATTTTCCATACTAGATGATCCACATGACAATTCTCATCAGTCATCTATACAGATGGTTTGCAGTGAACAATGTTGGCTGTCTCTCAATTTATTAAAAATAAAATAAGAAGCTATCAATATTTTGGTAGTACAGGAATCTTCCAAGAACTCCACAGCTAACTTCGTTTTATAAAAATGCAGACTACAGCTTTTCACTACTGTACAGGAAATGTATATATCCTACAGCCTGCTAATAACAATAGGAAGAAAATTTTTAAAATCTTAGTAAAATTCGTTCTTCCAGTGATGCTGGGACATCTTCACTCTCTGCAACAGAGCTTTCCCAATCTCCTTGCAGCTTACACAGCAGAAGCATGCGGTCTGTTAACATGGAGAAAGCTGATGCTCTTCCTCCAAAAAGACCCCAGTTACCTTCATGCACTGCCTTTACTGAGACTAAGTGAAAAATTGTCTGTAAACTTCCTAACAAAAAGTATTGCTTTACCTGTGTTTCTATGCATTGCAAATGTATCTCTATGACATACTGAAAATAAAGACTGCAGAGAGTGAAGAGGAGACTTTCTAAAGATCTTGTCAATACCAATAAAGGCTCTCATGGATTGTATACTGGAGGTGAATTTTCTAAGGCATGTAACTATAAAATTATGTGTACCCCACAGTGCAGTACACTGAAAAGCAAGCTTGTGCCAGAAGAAGCAATAACATGTGTCAGCATGGTGCTGAGGCTGGATTATCTGGCATGTTGAGAGGCTTGTCTGACTATCCAGCTCTCATGTCACAGCAGCACAGCTGGACAGCTTTCAGTGCGGAGCCAGGGCTGTTCATCAATTTTATGTTGACATTTTCATGAAAAATTCAGGAACTTTGGGGTGGATATGGATGGAATACAAGACTTCTTTCTCCTTAGCGTGTGTCATCCTCAGCAGCTAATCAAAGTCCCTCTTTTTCCAGCTCATCCCAGCCCCAATTATCTTATCTTGCCTGGTGCACAGTACAACTTTCGGGGAGTGGGAAGTGCCTCTGGTCTGACCCTCTTTGCCTCTGGTCTAACTGATGGGAGAAGGGCTCAAGCACCAGCATGACTTTTAAGAATGAGATTTATATTTCTACAGCTACCAAGTGCTTTTGAAAATGTCGCCAGGGATCCTTCATTCAAACTTTACACGGTGTACAGTACAATTGCTTTCAAACACTTGTGGCCTGTCTGGGATTTGTGAACAGTTATTTCTGATCCTGCCACGATCATCTGAGCAGAGTAAGATTAGAGATGGACCAAAATTTCAGTTTTTTCCTATCTAGCCTTCACTACAGCTTTCAAACACCATTTATGACCACGGAGCACCATCGGACCGACATCCTGGCAATAGTAGATAACTAATAAATCTTCACACACAAGGCTCATAGTTCTCAGGCTTAACATGCTCATTAGGCCCAGCAGAGAAACCTGCTTTTCCCCAGGTACTTACAGCTTCATAGTCTGCTAGCTCTAGCCTTGCTTTGTTTTGCATTGTCCGTTTGCAGAGGTAAACAGCTGGAATAGAATAAAATAACACAGAATTTGATACTATCTCATGAGCACAGCAGACCAGAAATCTAGAGGTTTCATTTCTATTTTACAGCTTGCTGGTTTTGTTTTGTTTTCTCCCTCAATTCTAAAAAGTTTTAAATAGGGGATCAATGCTACCACTATTGTAACTAAAATGATGGGTCAGATACAGAGATTCATTAAATAATTATAAAATCTGCTTTATGCAACAGACATCATATACAAAATGCATGAGACCCTTGGGATGAGGTTGTTTAATGGCCGGACAACTAACTAGCACATTAAGAAAAAACAGCAAAAACATTTTTTAAGCTGTGTGTGTATAACCCATAATGCATAGGAGTTTTATCAGGAGCTGCTGCTGTATTAGTCAAATAGTTTTTAAAAAATGTGTATATATGGTTTTATTTATTTTTACTTTAGATTTAGAAATCACAATATTTCAACCTAAGACTTCAGCTAAAAATTAATTACAGATAAAATTTAAGACTCATACAGTATAGTCTGCTATAACCAACATTCAAAATAAAAAAATGGAAGACCAAAAACTTAAAAAGGTGTATAACGTATTAGACATAATGAGAAAAAATATTATTTCATTGATTATTTCATTATTTCATATATTATTTCATTGTTTTTCTAGATGCAAAATCCTTCAGCAGAGCTGTTCTGCCTCTGTATCATTCAGTCTTAACTAATAAAATGGAATACTGACAGCTAAATGATGAAAATGATGCTTGAAGCTACATAAACACCACAGTGGTTTGCATCACCTTGCTTGATTTTGAACTCTTTATGCACTCCATTACCCTTGAATGAAGTACATTTCCAACAGACTGTATTTAGCAATGAATACTTCACATCAGCTCTGAATATTTTACAGCTTCCCCCACCAGCAAGACACTGAGTGCAGCACAATTCCTTATTGTGCAATATTTACCCACTTCATTACTTCAGAGCACCGTCTCATGTGTCAGATGGAGGAATCTTTTGATCAGTGTAGGTAAGAAAACCTTAAATCATCTGTGGTGTCAATGATCCGCAAAAAGAGCCCGTATTTACTGCTGGTCATTAGAAATGTTCCCAGTTCCTGACTGCCAGCTTGTCCACTACAGGAGTAAAGGGGAATAACTTCACCTAAGAACCTCACTCTTGCAGTCACTAGGAAGGAGGAAGTGCTCATCTTGTATTTGACTCTGAGTCTTAAAGTAGTCAGATCAATTAGATATTTTACAACTCCATGGAAACATTTATTTCTGACAAGTCACCTGCAAATGCATGCAAACCCACTCCAGTGAATGCTATTTCAGTATTTTATTAACTCCAGCTGCAGTTACAGGTGTTACTTGATGTAAAATGAAGTTATATTTTAATGCAGTTTATGACTATTTTTTCCTCATTTTATGTGTGTTATCTAGTCTATTTTTATTTCATACTTTTCCACTTTTTACTCCCATAAGCAGCCATGGCCTCTTTCCCTACTCCCTGAACTCTCATATCCCTTCTGTTTCCAAAGCAATTAATGTGTCTACAAAATCTACAGGTACAGACACAAATCCACATCGCACACCAAGTATAGCAGACAAACAGTTTCTATAACCTCAGTTTCCATGAATTTTAATATTATTATACACTTAAACTAGTGCATTGGCATGCATGCTGAAAAGTCACAAAAAGATGAGGGGAAGAATTCTGGATCCTTTATACCCAGGTTGCATCCACAGTTAGTAGAGTGGTAAGAGAATACTGAGGAGAGAGATGGTCTTTGTCATTTAACTCCTTTTATGGTGAAGCATTTTCTTTTCATTTCCTTCAAAATTGGTTGTTTAATTGAACAAGCAAAAAAAAAAAACATCGCTAAACCCCTTGAAAATACTAGTGATAAAATACATATTCAATATAAATGTGTAGACAGTTCTGAGAATTCCAGGAATCAAATTTTGTTTATTCCAACAAGTATAATTCCAGCTGAAAAGAAACAAACCAAACTCCCTGTTCTCTGCACTTGATTAAGGCCTTGTAAACTATATTCTCACAGTGCCCGCATAGGCACCTTTAGTTAGTTTAGCACTTCCTTGAGTCCCATTGTGGGTATATTTTGGGATTAGCATCTCCTTCCACCTCCAACAAAAACTGTTGCTGCAGAGGTGGCCAACTGTCCATCTTTATGTCAGGAGAGGTTTTAATAAAAAAGCATCTTCAGGTCACAGAGTACTCAGCACTAGAAAAACAACCACCAGGTCTTCAGGAGTAGGAGAGAAGGATTAGCTTGTCACACTATTAATCTACTGCTGTATCTAAACAACCCTTGTTTTCACTGTGTGACTGTACTACAGTATCTTCCCTGCAGGGTTCTTTTCAAGACCATTTTTGTTCCACCTCCATAGCAAATATAATAATGTTTGTTTGTTTTTTCATTATGAGCATATCTTAGCCAAGGCTCAAAAAATCACGTTCATCTCAGACATTTTTCTCTGGACTATCCAGATCCCCTCCCCTTCAGGAACCTAAAGTTTATAATACCCATGGCTTGGATTCTTTATGTCAGAATTGTTTATATGGGCCAGTGTGGATAAGGCAGAATATGCTCAAGAAAATTTAGTTATCTGGGAAATATAACTAATATACTAGTGTTGAAGAAAATAGTCCTTAAGGACATTCCTGCTCTTTGGCTCAATTTACTACCATTGCTGTGTGCTAAGAATTACTTCTTTATTATAGAAGCGTATGTTTGAAGATCTATTTAAGAGCTACTTGTAGTCACATGCGAACCCAGAAGCAGCTCAGGAATTTGAGTTCACCAGTTCACACCCTCGTCACCATGTTTTTTGGCTTGCCTGCAACAAAATTCACTAGCATATTGGAAAGCAAGAAGAATGTGAAAATCACTCTTATTTTCAGCCAGAACATTTGAAGACACAGAGAAATTAGGTTTTGTTCTTTTGACTTTTAGAGCAATGAGATCTGGAATATGGATGTGCCCATCTTTCACAGGTACCACTCCTTTTCTGCACTAGCACATGTGTAAAGCAACTGCATGTGTCCAGTAGCCTGACCTTGAGCATCTGGTGAGGATGTCAGTCAGTTGCCTGTTTCCCTCTCAAAGAAGAGCCATGAGCCCTCAGCATTTCAGAGAATGACAATGTCTGCTTTTCTAATGCCACTATTTGTATGAGTTCTCCATGTTTTTACAGCTTCTTACAGAAGTGCAATCTGCAGAAAAGTTCTCCAACTAAAAGCTACTCTATTTCTCTATTTATTTCTCTCTTTATCTACTTCCCCACCCCTGCCCCCAAGGGTCCTGGTCAGGGCTCTTAGCACACCAAGGAGCTGTAATTGCCCTGAGCAGTCCACCCAGGGTCTCCACTGAGGCCTCCTGCACCCAGAAGTTGTGCTTAAGCCCAGCTATTTCCCCAGGCCTCCACTTGACCTACTTTGTAGATACACCTCTAACCAGCTCTGTGACTTATCAGTGCTGCCCTGGCTTCCTGGCTTGACCTTGGACCCTCCTGGTCACTTGAGACTTTGTTGGTGAGGACATTGCTCCTGCCTGCACTGTTGACATCCTCAGTTCTTCCTTAGCTTCCCTTGGGAAGCTGCCTGCTCTTGCTGATCCCTGACAAGGGTGTTGAAAATGTTTTACATATGGATGAATGATATGCAAGGAACAGGGTCTCATTAATAACTTTGATTTGCTAAATATGGACTGTCACATACACTCTTATTTTTAGAGCCAGTGTATTCTGATGGATGTTGCAATCAACATAATTGCCTCCACTAAAGTGAATTATATATTAGATGCAAGAGCTTGTGTTTTAGAAGTGACTGATTATCATGAGAAAACAGATTTGCCAATAATTCTAAAGACAATATTAACACACAACATTTCATAATGAAAGATGGTCAGTGATGTTTATAAATGGGCATTTGAATGACAAACTAATACTAGAACACACTTTGGTAGCTGTGCAGTAAAAACAGACTACTCACTCTTCAAAACTCTTTTCAGGCATTCACAAAACATGGGCAACGTGAGAGGTTAAAGTGAGATTGCAAAGTGTTCTAGCAGGAGTTGCAGGAAGAGGGTGTCTGGGTTTTCCCTCTTCTAAGTTTTTAAATTGTTACACCCAAAAGAACCCATTTTCATGGTTCACTACATTTGTTTTCTACTCTTGACTGTTGATTTGTACTTTAAAGTTCCTGAGAAACCTCTTCAGATTTTTTCCCTTTAAATAAGATCATAGTCGTAATGACAGGGTTTCATTCTAGAAGCAAGAAACTAGACTGACTACACATTGTATTACACACACTTACTGAAAAAAACCCCAGAGCTTTCACCCAAAATTTAAAGTGGGGGATTTAAGCTTGTTGCTAAACAGGGGCTAAATCTTCCCTCTCACCACTGCACAGAAAAAGCCTCAGCTAAATTCAATGGAAGCACAACCAGGCCTCTGAAGATCACAGATAAATGCCACCTACACGTCCATGACCATGTACACAAACTTAAACTCCTTACATAATTTCCCCAGTGCCAGTGATGTTACAGCTTGATTCTGTCCCAGATGGTGGGTGTAACTTTCAGAGTATGCTCGTTGTCTCCACTGAGGCCAGAATAATTTTATGCTCTTCGTGAGTCAAAATTCTGGGTTCAGAGTCAGTGTGTACATGCCTAGTCAGCACTTAAAGAACAAAGAAAACAGAAAGTACTGCAAGGTCTAAGGGTTTCAAAGTGCCCTATGGGCAGACAGAAGTGTCTGCGTCACATGGAGAATTGCAAGACAATTGGCACAGAACATGACAGTTGGATGAAGAAAGTGAAATCAACCATTTTATTTAAAATTCAGGATTTCTAGTGATATTTATTCCATCTTTAGGTATACTTTTACCCAATTAAAAAAAAAAAACAAAACACAAAAGTTTTGCTCTTTGTGAAAGAGCACTGAGAGTCACTTAGTCTTAAAAAGATGGCAACTTTTAGGCGGACAAACAGGTCACCAATCAGCCTTGTGAATCTATAAAAGAAGTACAATTTTTTTAGTAAATGCTCATATCATTCAGTTAGAAGGAAGACCATGACAGTTTTTTACGTGCACTGAATTGTCAAATGGTCAGAAATATAACTTCCGAAACACTCGTCCCTTGCTCTACTTTTTACTCTGTGATCACACTATTTCTGAAATGCAATTTGATTATAGATTTAGAGGGGTAGAGGACTTTCTTACATAAACCAAGGCAAAAAAGAAACCAAGTTTCAAACTACTAAAGAGCTCAAGAATTAGAAAAAGGCAGATTCACCTTCAAAACACAAAAGTTCCCAGATGCCATTGGCCTGGGAAAGTCTTGCAGGCTGACAAAGAGGTACAGAACTCACTCAAGCTACGTAAACTATGGGACCAGAAAAAGAATATCCTGTTGTCAAATCTAATTTAAAATTACATCCATTGAATTATTTCGTACTTCTTGAAGTTATCATAATGCTTTCAGTTTGCATTCAAGAATTAACACCTTTCTTTGGCACCAAAAAACAAAGCTTTCTATCTCCTCTTTAGGTCCTCAGATTTAAGGGGGACTCAAATGCACTTGCTAAAAGGCTTCTAAGAAGAGGAGGTGCAACAGATTCAAATACGCTGATATTGCATGGAAACCATTTGGGGCATGTGCAATCCAAGGCAAGGCTGAGGATTGCAGAAAATGCGGAGTATTTTCTTCTAAACTGCAAAAGTCAGCTACAGGGATGGCATCAGAAGCTGGCCATTACTTGTCGAAGAGGGCAACTACCAGGGCCCCCCTGGGAAAGGGCTATTAGTGGCAAGACAGTGCAGGAATACAGAAAAATACATTTGGTGTCACTGCTCCCTTCATGGTCTGAAAGCTCTAATTTCCATATCAATAATGAAACAGGCAAACCTATTTCATTTACTTAACATGCTAATTTGAAAGCAATTCTGAAAATTATGAGTTATACAGCCCTGAGGAAGAGGACTTGGGGGTGTTGGTTGATGAAAAGCTCAACATGACCCAGTAATGTCTGCTTGCAGCCCAGAAAGCCAGTCATATATTGGGCTGCATCAAAAGAAGTGTGACCAGCGGGTAAAGGGAAGTGATTCTGCCCTTTTACTTTGCTCTCATGAGACTTCACCTGGAATACTGCATTCAGCTCTGGAGTTCTTAGCACAGAAAAGACATGGACCTGTCGGAGCATGTCCAGGGTAAGGCCATGAAGATGATCAGAGGACTGGAGCACTTTTTCTATGAAGACAGGCTGAGAGAGATGGGATTGTTCAGCCTGGAGAAGAGAAGGCTCTGGGGAGACCATATAGCAGCCTTCAAGTATTATACCTAAAGGGGAACTACAGGAAAGCTGGGAGACAGTCTTTTTTACAAGATCAGTAGTGATAAGACAAGGGGTAATGGCTTTAAACTGAAAGAGTAGAAAAGATTTAGATTAAAAATAAGGAAGAAATCCTTTACCATGAGGGTGGTGAGGCACTGGAACAAGCTGCCCAGAGTAGCTGTGGACGCCCCATCCCTGGCAGTGTTCAAAGCCAGGCTGGATGGGGCTTGGAGCAACCTGGTCTAGTGGAAGGTGTCCCTGCCCATGGCAGAGGGGCTTGAAACTAGATGATCTTTATGGTCCCTTCCAACCCAAACCGTTCTATGACTCTATGTTTATAATTCTCAGAACTTATTCTGATAAGACATTTTACTTCTATTTATAAGGGACCTAGGTGCAGATTATCAATGGTTTTAAAGCCATGCTTTTAAAATAAAATAACTGACACATGTAATTGAGTCAGTTAACTTTTCATAAGCTGGCATATAGATGCATTCGCCAAACACATTTTCCATGTTCCGCATATTATGGTAATAAGTTATACATTCATGGAAAGAAAAACGCAGGTAAGTACAGAACCCTGAAGTGGTGAGCTGATTAGAAAGCGTTTTCAGGAAATGCCTCCTGCTTACAGAGCCTGTGCTCCAGTGGTTTGTCAATGTCAGAATTAGGAAGGATCAGAACAAAATTTAGGACATGCTTGTAGAAGTGAGAGTTTCTTCTCATAATTTATATGACAGAGATAGCTCCTAATGAGTGAATTATGTAGCTCTGCAGAGAAATATAATGGGATATGAATTCAGAGTGGAAAAAAAAAACCTTGTAGGTCATCTGTTCCACCTTTCTGCTAATGTCTCTTTCCTAAAGCTCATTTGATTTGGTTCTGCCCAGATTAAATTTTATGCACAGGAAGCACTGGCCCCAGCCACATTTTCTTGAGAGACTGTTGTCCTTGATAGACTGTACTTCTCACTTAGTCCTGCCACCAAAATTTTAGTAAATACATTCCATATATCTAGTTTTTCAAAGCAAGGTCAATAAACCACAGCCAGTGTTAGCAACAATTAAGTACATTACTTGAATCTGGTAGAAAGAGTCCATTCCTTACCTAAAACCCAGGAAATTTTGAGACACTTTGCAACAGGTCGTTAAAGAAGGGATCTCTATTATGGACCTAAGAGGATTGCTTGTAGGAGTCATTGCTGATGTACTCTGGTTGATAACAGCTGCTGCAAAAATGGGAACTGGGCATTGAGATTCAAGATTATGGAACTGCAGAGCTCTCCAGAAACTATTTACACTATATTAGTAAACTTCTCCCATTCTTATAGCATAAATTTTAACAAATAAATTTTTATTCATATCTGACAATTTATATAGAAGAAAATGCTACTCTCCTACCAGTTTTGCCCCAAGCTACTGACTCATATTTATGGATTGGTTTGCAGAGATGCTGAGCACATGCAGTTTTCCAGCAGAGTTTAGGAAAGCAATAGGGCTTAATATTTTTCAAACACAAATCACTTACTAATAAGCTGTTGCCAAGGGAATTCTGCCTGAGCATTTGGGGAAAGTAAGTATATGATACATCTTCTATAGCTCTTCTTCTAGCTAGTTACCCCATGGAAAAGGGTGCAGCAAGATGCATGTGAGCGAAAATTCCTGAAATAATCAATTTTTCATAGAGGGATTTGAAAGCTAGGCACGTCAAATAAGTAGGCAACAAACTCCAGAGATAAAATTATATTAAAATTTTCAGTATGTGAACAACATGATTGCAGTTACTCATTGTGCACTATATACTCTGCGGCATGACTGCAACTTTGGCAGAGAAGAGGCAGATGAGCCTGGTGCGATGGCCGGTGTTCAGAAGGAAGCAGCAGAGGCTGAACACAGAGGGGTCTCTCTCAGTTTACTCTTAAGTGATGAGAAGGTATCCTTAGGAAATTTTGTACAGGCAGACTCGTTAGCTGATTATCAAAAAAAAAAAAAAAAAAAAGACAAATATTTGCTTTCATAAAAATGCTGGAAGACAGCTACAAGACAACAACTTTCATTTAGCAAAAGCAGATTTTTTTTTTGCTGTAACTCAGACTGGATAACAGAGTCATGAATATTTATAGGAGCTGCCACCAAAGTTTACAGGCAGCACTTCTTCAGACAGGGAGCTTACATTTTTAAGGGGAGAAACTAATTAAGTTTTGGGTTATTTTCCTGTAAATGCTCTAGTTTCCTAGAAGATTGCTTTTACAACACATGACTTTATTTGGAAGGTTAGGGAAAATATGTACATTTTCAAAACTTGCCCTTCTTCAGTGCAGCAGAATTGTAAGAATTAGCTTTGACTATACAGAAAAATAGTCTCATTAACATCATTTACAGATCACGTGGTTATGTGCTCTTAAACTCATGTCACATTATCAGTTTACTGTGTTCTCCATAATCTACCAAGATTCTGTAATCCTCAGTTTTTAACTAATTTGGGAGAAATACACACACATAAAACTACAAGGCTGAAACAGTATCCTATTGCAACTATATAGATGCAGTTGATTGTTGTCTTCTATTGTTAGGTCAAATCTAAACACTATAAGTGATCGTGGAACTTTCAAAATTTTATTCTATCCATCCTTTGAACATACTTTTTTTTATAATATGCAGTTAACTGTAAGAAAAGGTCTGTATTTCACAGATACTTTTGAGACTAACCATCAACAAAAGAACACTACAGAAAATGAGTAAAGGTTACTAATTCTTCTTCATATATTATACGTCTGGATATTTTTGCTTAGGTTTAGGCTTGAGCTTTTCAAACACAAAAATAATTGCTATTTTGTTGTGAATGGAATTTTTACCTAGCTTTTCATATCTTATTTATCTCTTTCAAATAAGAGAGGAGTAAGGAACTGAGTTCCTGAAATTTACAACTGCTGTGAGTCACTAAACCTCCAAAAGAACCTGACAGGTCCCATGACAAAAAATGCCAAATGCATATGGAATAACAATTTTATATGTGGATTTATATTTCCCCTTTTTGAGATGCAATGGAGTTCACAAGTCTCCATACTTAATTAATTCTTAATGACATGAGCTGTTTTTAATCTACCAGAAAAAAATCCTATCAGTTACAAAATTACATCTGTAAAAAAAGAGAAAATGATTACAGTAGGTCACATGCTCAGCCTTTAGCTGTGTTCATTTCCAGAGACATTTTTCTGAACTGATATCCAATTATATTTGTCACGAAACCAAATTATAACTCAGGACCTTGACTTAACTCACAGTAAACACAAAGTGATTTGAACTACACTGGCTTTAAATAACAACAACAACAACAACAACAACAACAACAATGTGCATACTTCTTTTCACTAATAAAATCCCATTGAAAGCAAGGGGATTCTGCACAGAACAACATGTCCTGCATGGGTGGACTCCAAGACATATGGCATTCAAATGGGTATCTTCAACAGATGGAATCTAAGAAACTGCCTTTTAAAAAATTATTTGCAATTTGAGACACCTCTCTGAGATTTCTTATAGCATAATTTTTCAAGAAAAAGAGAGGGAGATTTTAAGCACCTTGTGAAAATCTATAGTTTCTTAGTAAAGTCAGAATGATCAGATAGTTAATATTTCAATCGTTACAATCAAATCCAAAGGCTACACAATTCCACTATGACATACAGAAATTAATCCAAGGCTTCTTTTTGCCACCAAGACATAGCACTCACTATGGCTTTGTCATGAGAATGGGTCTGCAGTTTCTTGGCATTTGGAAGACTGTGTTTTCATGTCTTTTTGCTTCACATTTTCTTCATATCAATCTTTTTCAATAAAAATATTTGATATTACAAACTCACATGGAATAAGAAAATATATTTTAGGGAAGATATTAACATATAAATCAAAGATGTAAAGATTATTTGTTTCTGAGTCAGCTCTAGTGATAAAGTAACACATGCGGTATCTCAATCTCATTTAATTTCTAGTTGAAGATTAATTATTTTCCTGGCAGTATGCTACATTCTGGACAGTAGCCCAGCTATGGGTGAGTAATGGTAAGTGACTGGGAGTAATTTTAAAATTCAAATATAAATGTAGTGTGTTTTCAAAGACTTGCAAAATTTGGTCAATGCCAAAGAAAATGGTTTGCTTTGTTAATAACTTTGATAAAGAAAGATTACAGAGAAAGCTGGCTTCTTGCTGGCCTTGAGAGACTCCTAATGCCTGTCACAGTCATTAGCTTTAAGAAGTTCGTTTTAAAAATTGTTCAGGATAAGCCCATGACAACAGAAGCATTTCATAGCACCATAATACATGACAAATATGAAATGCATTTGCATGTCTGCAATATTCTATTTATTATACCTTGTTGTGGTTGCTGTGAAAATCCACATAACCTCCTTTGAATGTATTTGAGGTGGAATTTATCCTTTAATATCCTCAAATTGTTTTAATGTTATGTCAGATTTATTTTGGATTCTTGAATATTATCTGTTTGATTTTTCTATTCCTCTGATGACCATTGTTTACAACAGTTATGTAATCCTTTTTGCAAGCAGCTGTATTCAGTTCTCTACCCTCTTTTTATATTCATAGAAAGCTAGGAGGAAAAATCATGAGGCCACAAGGCAAGTGCTAATTTCTGTAACCAAGAAGATGCTAACCAAATAAGAACACTACTGAAAAAACTGAAGTATTAAAATTTTATTTTCCTGTGAATGCTCTAGCATTAGCCAATTCTGGTGACACACAGGCACCTTATGTAAATGTAATGCAACACCCTTCCCTTCCCTTCCCTTCCCTTCCCTTCCCTTCCCTTCCCTTCCCTTCCCTTCCCTTCCCTTCCCTTCCCTTCCCTTCCCTTCCCTTCCCTTCCCTTCCCTTCCCTTCCCTTCCCTTCCCTTCCCTTCCCTTCCCTTCCCTTCCCTTCCCTTCCCTTCCCTTCCCTTCCCTTCCCCTTCTGCAACAGAAGTAAAATTCACCAACTGTGACAGATTTTACAGGTCTTATATATAAATCTTGAAAGGTCTCAAATGAGTATGTTTATTGTCCCACAAAGGCACCTCCCCACATGATGAAGAGACTTCTTCCAAGTTAATTCTGTATTTCTGGCATGGAAAAAATGGACAGATTATACATCTATTTACCGACTAACATATGTAATTCACTGCCCAGTCCAGTGATCAGCTGTGATGAGAAAGTTAGTGTCTACTAATTTAGACTAAAGGATATTAATAGAAACTTCCTCAGCCTCATCTCAAGGTCAGACCAGTTAAGCATATATTTATTTACTAAAATTCCCCTGGTAATGTAATACACATTACACTGAACAACTCAATGGGTCTCAAAACCACAGCAAATTACTTTCTGATCTTTAACATATTAGGAGACTACTCAGAAGTGCTCCTCTGAGAAAAACAAGTAACACTTTCACTGAAAAGAAAAAACATGCATGCTAAAACAAGCATTTCTCCTTCAGCAACTGATTTCCCCGTATGGAGATGCTAATCACTCAGGTATGGTATCACAGAATCACAGTAACTCATGGTATGAGTTAGTCCTCCTTTGCAGCTTTCAAGATCTATTTGCTGGACATCTTCCTATCTCAGTAATTTAAAGAAAGATGAACATTTTTCACCTTCCATGGGATGAGGAAAGTGTCACCACTTTCAGACCCTACCCTGAAGGCAGTCAGCTCTGCTGAGTGTCCCAGCGTGAAGTTGTTTTATTTAGCAATGTATTTGAAATTAAACTGCGTCCACTGCGGCAAGGAATGAAGGGTCTATCAGAACCATTCTTCCCTGTGGTTTGCAGCTCCCAAGGGCTGAGTTTGAATCCATATTGCAAGTGAACTTGCATCTAAATTTCCAAAAAGCTGTAAATAGAGACTTTCAAAATTCGAGTTTTTGAAAAGGTAGGCTATCATATACATGCTTCATTACCTAAATAAATGACTTGGTCTTCAGGCGAGATGAGTACTTACAGTCTGGATTAGAATGAACAGGAGACTGTTCATAGATGATCCATTTTCCTTAAAAATTAGGTCACTATTTAGTGTACAGAGGCACCTAATTTTGGTTATAATTTTTATGAGGGTTTTTGTTAATACTTTACGACCTATTATCTTCAGATTTTCATGTCTAAGCACATATCAGTAACTACAATGCGTAATTTATGAATAAAAACCCAAGAAAAAAGGCAAATAAATAAGGCAATTTCTAACACAGTTTATATTAGAACCATATTAGTTTCCATAATAAATAATTTTCCACAAAGTGTATATCAGAAATAAAAGAGTTAAATTAGGCACATCTTTGGGTCTGAATCAGAGAATAACTATTGCACAACCATGAATAAAGCCTCCTCTGCTTCATTGAGACTTTGTCACTGTAAATAATTACACTTCCTGGAACAAACAGAAGATGTAAATGGCAAGGTAGCATAAGTTTTGAGGTTTGTTTTGCTTTGTTGTTTGGTTTTTGTTTTGTTTTTTTTTTTTCCCCTCTTCAGATCAACTCCAAATCTGACTTTATAAACTTCTAAAACACTCTGAAAAAGGTAACAGCACATTCATTTCAATATCAGCAACTCTTGTACAAGAATTACATGACATATAATTATGTTTTTAACAGTGGGATGATTAAACAAGACAGACTGCAATGATGTGTTCATTCATAATTTTCAAAAGAAACGCGAAAGTTTTCTACACTGACCATAGTCTGTGTTTTCCGGCTCCCAGCAATTTGATGGCCAAAAATAGGGTGTCTATAGACAAAACAAAAAAGCAGGGAACTCAAGTTAGACAGTGCAAGGATTGTACAGTTCTTGGATTGATACTGGTTTTCAGAGTCAATTTAACATTTTGGGTAGATCTATCATATTGCTAACTTGACAAGTTTGAAATAGACATCATAACAGAAAATCAGTTTTGTACGCTTGTTTATTGAACTATTGTCAGAACGGCATTGGAAAAGAAGAACAAAGTGTTCTTTTTATTTTTAAAGTTAAGGGAACAAAACTCACAAGATTAGGTAGTGAGGCCGTCTTTTTCATCTTCCCTAGCAACGTACCTCTCACATGTCCCAGAGAATCAGTTTTAGAAGGTGAAAAGCCAAAAGATACTTCGGGGTACATTCATTTCTTGATTTTGGAGAGTTTTCATTAGTATACATTAATGTTCTATACTCTTTCCTAGAAGTTATTTGTTTAAAAATGCCACTAAACACAACTTGTTTTCACAAAGTTATCAAAGTTTTCATCTGTTGACATCTATTTTTTTCTATTATAATTGTTTACCAATTGTGATTTAAAATGTGATTTTTTTTAATGGAAAGCCGATAATAGTATCAATAACTAGTTCAATATTGTGCTTATTAAAACTGTGCTAAATATATTGCTAAAATAATTCACTTATACCAAATGAAGACTATAAGACCATATAAGCATTTTTCATACAAATAACTTCATTATTAAAATGGTAAATTTTTGAAAAAATGTAAAGAATTATAGTATTTTATACATAACACATTTATATATATACATACATACACATACAGAGATTTACATATTATTTGAGCATTTGAACTACTCTCATTAAATATGTGAACAGGTATGAGTGGTATTTCAAAGCCGGGTGCTTCCTTAGGAAAAAATTCTGCTTTACTTTCTGTTTCTTATGGGTTTTTCTCAAAGATCTCCCAGCTGCAAAAATGGAAAGCTCTCTTGCTGCACACTTCCCTCAAAATTGTTTTAATGCTAATCTGGAAACCAATAGGGCTGAAGGGTGACACATCCACATCTACTGTCAGGTTAAATATACTTTGGAAAAATGTCTCTATTGTAAAAATGACCCATCAACTTCAATAGGAGTGATTTAGAACTTGCTATTTATCAAGCAAGAGCAATGAGTTAAAGGGTAAAAAAGAAACTATCACAAGCTAACTTTGAAGGCCGAGATGCGGTTCTTCTAAGCTGTTTGGTGCTCTGTAATGGAGCAGCAATAACTCGTTATCCTATCAACTACTCCTTTGCAGTGCCACTGAAACCAAATTGAACAGCTCAAAAGGAACGAAGAGGAACCCCTAAACAATGAATGGCAGGACTCAGTGAATCCTGGAGAAGGAAGAAGTGATAAAAGTAATTTGACAATGTCAATTATAGAAAGCATAAAGTCTCCATCATTTAAATATACAGTTTTCAAGCCCAGGGAGGGAGAACATTCCTTCCTTCGAGGCATGAAGTGTATCTTGGGAGAGGCACAAGGTACAACTACCTCATTCTGCTGCTAACAGTAACTTTAACCTGTGTTTATGAGTTCCAGTTGAGCTTCTAGAAAAAGGATGCAGTGAGGGTTAATAAATACATAGAAATCATATCCATTCAGGCAGCTCCTGAGCTGAAACTGGCTAGGGGTCAGAGTTTATTTAGGTGGGGATTAGCAATTATGGTGGAGGGTGGCTGGAGAAATACTCAGGGGAAGAGCCCTTTCAGAAGTAGAGACACAGAGATTCTCCCAATTGTGGGTATACTTGCGAATTCCATATTAAAACCCATCATACATACTTAGGATCTGTCTTGACAAATTACATATACTCCTACCCCAGCTGAAACTTAAAAAATAAATTCTGTCTTCTGATTTTAAACCAATTCCCTGAGGTTCTGAGCAAATCCCAAAACTGCTCTTGGCATTCCTTTCATATCAGGCTATGAGGAAATATTATATATTCATGACTATATGTTTATCATGTAAGAGAAGGATTCTGTTGTTTTATATAGATATGAAAAGCTACTCCCGGCCAGCAAGAACACTTGAAGAAAGCATTCTGAGAGGGTCTCAGAGAGATTATATCAATCAAGGGTAAATCTGATCTTACTGTTTTCAGTATTAAGTTAAAATAACACATTAAGCTTCTATTGGGACTTGCACATCGGTGGTGGAGGGAGTGTGGGTGCTAAAGAGAATATGGGAAAGGGGGCAGGATCGCCAATGTTGTGAAATGTCACTTTAGCTCACTAGGAGGCAGAGGTGGCCAAGGCTTTTCTGAACGATAAAAAGGCGTCCCAACGGCAGAACCTGCTTCTAACAGAGGGACCCAGTTCAGACCAATGCTGAGAAATATGGAAATGCACAGACAACACTTTCTTCTTTCCAAAGCTGAACAAAACTTTCAAGGGAACAGATAAAATCCATTTTCTATTCCATTAGAGAATACCTGACTAAGACTTTGCAGGTATGTAGTACTCAGAGAGAAAGCAACTGCAGGATGAGACAGACTGATACTCTGGAAAGCTGAGCACAGCAGCACGAGGGCCAGCAGGCTCAGAAAATGGGCAGGTGTCTCCTAGGTAAGTAAACTGAGAGCCAAGGAGATGGAAGGGAGATGGCAGCTGTTGGCAGAGAGCATACTAAATCCAAGCACCTTTATAAAGAAAGTGTAGTGACAGGCCAGTATAAGTACCAATGAGCTGAACATGAAAAAGAGATCATGGAAAAAGCACAAACTAATGCAGATGCTACTAAGGATGAGCATAAGCCTCCCTGTGCCATCATCCCTCTGAAGATAAAAGCAGAAAAGTTAAAACAGAACATAAGTTTTAATTAGCAAAGCACATGACAAATCATAATAAAAGGTTTTAATTATGTGTTATAAGGTAAGCCAAAAAGAAACCCCAGCAAAAGGCAAACATCATGATATGAGAAAGGGTTTCAAATAACAGTACAGATAAGTACAGATGATTATTAAATGCCTTCCTTGTTTGAGTCTCCAGAAGGAGGGAGACTGTGGTCAGCTAAAGGTCTTTCTGCCCAGGGAATGAGGTGGGCAAGAGCTCTCCTTGCTGATGCTCCAAACTGGGCTGGCAGAAGCTGTCTCTGCGATATGAGCCCTGTCCCTGCCCGCCTGCTGCTGGGCAGGTTTGCCAGCCTCGCTGAGCAGCACAGCGCCCAGCCCCAGCACCGCGGCCTGGCTGCGGCTGCTGCAGCCAGCTGGCTCCCAGGGGAACAAAGTTCAATCTGTCTGCAATCAGCTCTGCGAACAGGCCCAAAATTAATTTTGACGTGAAGATAAGACTACAGGGCAAAGTAGAGGGGAGGGAAAAAAAAAAATAAAAGCTACAGGAAGAGAAATACTTATGTGAGGTCAGAGAGTTCAGGTTAGAGGCCTGGTGAAATTCGGCACAGAACACTTAAGGAATTATTGTGTTTTCATGTGGGTAAATTGTGTTTATTTGTAGAAAACAAAAAAGCCTCAAAAAACTAAAGAATGACTCCTGGATCCACAGCACTCTGAGTAACACAGATGTGCAAATATTATGACTAAATTTTTGCTCTGGTACTTCCTTCTTATTCTCCTCTACCTCTAACTCTATAGTATCCAACGGGCAAGAGTTATCAAAAGTATTGAATTATCTGCATGATGTTTAAAGGAGTGGAAGTTACCTGAAGGACAAGTTATGCACAGAAAAAAATATTCATTAAAATAACCTTTGAAACATGGGCTGTTATTTAAGAAAAATTAGAAAATCACATGAGGCAGAGGAGCCTCAGAAGACTGCAGTTAGGGGAGGATCTACCTTTTCCAGAAAAGGAAAAAACGGACATTTTCTGTATTCTAATCTTTCTAGATCTAGTGTCTAGATTGAAAAATTGTAATACACTATCCTTAAAAGCTAAAGCTTACTCAACTTCAATTTTTTCAAAAGCATATTAGGTTGCTGACAGTGTAAAGCCCCTACTAGATGATAAATAAACAGTAGAAGCTATGTATTTTGACCAAGGCAAAGCCCTACATTACTTTTTTACCAGCAAGTAAAGAATTATGGTGTCACCATAAGTTATGTGCTCAAAAGCAGCTACAGCTGCTGATAGAGTTGTATTCAAAGTTTATATAACCACTATTCACTTTCAAAGCAGGAAATGGCCTTGGTGGGTGCAGAAACAAAAACACTAGATACTGAAAATGAAATGTGATTTAAAAATCAGTTTCTGATTAATGGATTTTTGCAATGACGTGATTTTATGGAAAAAAAATACATCAACAATAAACTTCTGTGTAGTTAAAATGACTGACATTTTTCCAAATATGTCTTCCACATTTTCTTGCCTAATTGTCTGGTCCTAACAATCACAAAGTTCTGGTCTTAATCTAACTCACCACGTGTCATGCACACTGGAAAAACTGAAATACCCCTTGATAAATTGTAGTAATAAAAGTAAATCTCAAGCAACGTCACTCCTGGCTGAGAAAAAAAAAAAAACAACAGGAAGAAACCTCATCACAAGGCTTCCATGATAGTACAATTCAGTTATTGGAATGATACATTAAGATTTTGGGGAAGTGTGTGTCAAGGGCCCCTGTTCAGGCTGGCGCTCAAAGGCACTGGAGAGCCCCTTGCCTGTTCCTATTCTTCAGGGACATCTCTGAGTGCATCCCCACCACCCCTGGCTACAGTCCTCAGCCCCAGCACTTCATGGCCTCCTTCCTGCCCAGAGATTTATTGTCCCAACCTCTGCAATCAGACAAGTTAACATCTAGCTGACACAAGGTCTTGGACAGAAATCCCTGGAACCTCTGACTCCAGAACCCTCATTTTCCTACAAATGCAGTCTGAAGTTACTTTGCCCCTTAGATGTTACAGACCTCAAACAGTTTAATCACATAACATGTGACTGTAATGTATGTGCTGGGTTTACATCTCTCCACTTGAGTTCCAAAAGTCTCCACACAATTTAACAGTTCAGATATTTAATAATCCCTTAGAAGAATTTGCTAGAGAGGTTATTGATGAAGACTGGGGGAAGAGGACTTGCTTGGTCAACACAGAAAGATTAGGAAGTAAAGATTACAATAAGAAGATCCCCAGTCTCTTGGAATGAGATCAGGAATGAGAACAGGAGGTGTGTGCAAAGGAGAAGGCTGCCTGCTCCTATCTGATGTATCAAAAAACTCCCACAGCAATGTAAGGAGGCTTTGCCCACGTAAAGGACATTCTCTATACCTGGACTATGCAAACAAAGTTTGGTTTAGCTATTTCTTACAACTCACATATCCCAAGTACACTGGAGAAGAAGTATAACATCCCTTGCAATATCACATACTCCTATAGCAAAAACATTATACAATCTATCTGCCTTGTTTCATGATCTAGAAACACTACAGAAGTGAAGATTTTCCCCAGGAGAGTTAAGGACATGGTATAACTTGTTGTACCTCAACATTCCCATTTTCAGAGAGAAGATTATGAAATATCAAGGGGGTTTTGTGAAATGTAGAAAATATGAAGGAATTATCATACTTAAGAATTTCACTTTTCCTCAGAAGTAAATGTGAAGCTGTTCATCATGAACAAGTATTAAACAGGGAACATTTGTCATTCTGCCATGACATCCCACTTATAGCCGGAAGGAAGGTGGGTGGTAGAACAGTTTGGGGAAAGTCAAGTACTGTTTATCAGCCCAAGCAGAAATAATGCTGCCAGTTTTTATCAGTACACTTTTAAGGCACTTTGTTTAATTGTGTCTGTAATTTGAATAAGCAACCAGTACCAGTCAGCAGCTAGAAAAATAAGGCTTACATAGCACTGCACATGCGAGCACAGACCCATTTAAGCATTCAGAACAAACCAGGCTGTTACGAGGATCTTTATGCCACTGACGGAAAACTGGTTTTCTACACACAAATGCATACTGTTTCTCTCACACTATGGACAAACATCATTAGGTAAACTTAACCACAGAAATCCATAATCCTCTTGCTAATAAAGCCATATCAAACAAAATACTGTAACGTAGCACATATTCGACACTAAACAAATTGGCAGCAGTGGCTGCTATGCATCATGAGCAATCCTGTGATAAAACAAATAGATCTGCTTCAGCCGTACCATAAAATGAATCAATAATAATTTCTGAGCTAATGAAACAGCCACTTGTAAAAATTAGTGCTGCCTATCAGCTTTTATAAAACATGATTAATTTCTATGCATTAAACTGTATTGCTGAGGAGGGAACACATTAAGTGTCTTTCATCTACCCCTTGTTGATAGTAACAAGAAAAGAATTGTTGTTTCTGAAGCTGCTCTACTCCACGAAATCTTTTAAAATCTAAATACTGGGATGGAGGAGGAATATTTGAATCACTCATAAACCTTCCTTTGCTTATTACTGCTATTCTTTTCACAGGCACCAGGGAGTCTTTATAAACAGCAGAAATCAAGTCTTTGCTAAATAATACTTATACACAATCTCAAATGCCTTGCATGCTGGATGTCAAAATTTGTGGGCGTTTAGTTTTAGATTCACTGCAGTTGACTCAAATGATCTCTCGATAAAGGAAAAGGGTAAGATTGCTGATCTAGCACTGTCAAGCCCATAAAGGAAGGGTACCAGTAAGTAGTGGTCTGTTGTTAGCTCAGAACTATTAAAAAAGAGGTTGAGGAAGCTGGAAACAACAAAGATTTTTGACTCTAGCCTGGAAAGGGGATGAGCACAGAAAGCCGCACAGTGGGGTGGTGGAAAGTGTGTCTGAGTAGGGATTAAAAACAGAAAAAGGGGCACTGATAGGGCAGTTAGAAAGACACATGGATTTGAAATTATTGTTTGCTCTTTGAAAACTAAACATATACTGTATATGGTGAGCCCGAGCTGAAGAGATAACGTATCGTTGCACCTGCAGTCCCCAAAGAAAATCTGCCAAATGCTGAATAAGATAACATGCTTCTTTTTTATTTCTAAAATCTGGCTTCCAACAAAATCCTTCCCTCAAGGCATGGTAGATGATCCAGTGAGGCTGTGGACAGTGGCTGGAGAGCTATGATGTTCAGCCACAGTATTCAGAATGGCCAGATGCCAGTCCAGGACTGAGCCGAGAGGTAATGCCCTGAGCAGGGTTGACTCAGAGAGAGGCAGGAACAAGGTAATTTTACCTCAGACAAAAGAATCCACAACACTTCACACTCTACACTATTTTATAGCAAAGATATTCAAAGGTCCTCACAATGATTGCTATATATAATATTTTAATCTCAAATTCAGGCATGGGAAAACAAGGCCAGAGATGTTAAATGCGTTTGTCAAGAAAGCGTTCCCAGTGGTAGAACAGGAGAAGACATCACAGATGAAATCTTTATCTTGCCAAAATCCATGAGGTTTGCTGCTATCTTCACCAGACTCAGGCTTTCACAAGAAACTGTTCCCATTTTCACATTTTTTCTCACCTGTTTATGCCTTCCATCTTAGAAGTTGCAAAACAACAATGAAACCTAAAGTTCATCTCTGAAAATTAATTTACATTAAATCACAAATTAATCTTGTCAAAAAATGGGAGTGTGATTATCACTAGCCTCAAGTATCTAGGAGTTTGTTTAAAGATGAAAGATATTAGGAAACATTATTTTTCACTATGAACATTGTGACAAGTGGCATGTGTAGGCATGTGCAACTTGTAGATTCTTTCCCTGGGAGACTATTATATAAGCTCAGTAGCTGAGAGGTTGAGTTGGGCATTCCTGACCAGGACAGACATATCATCACACATGCAGACATGGATGACAGGTCTCAGTGAGTAATGTCTGGCACCAGGAAGATCTGCTTTCTAAGGTGCACCTTGCTTTTCTCATTTGGGCCCCTCATACCTGTTTGCTTTCAGCTAGAGGAGGGTAGTTAGCAGGTATTCAGCTCTTTCTTTGACCCTGGGCTTAAATTAACAGGAGAAGGCAATTTAGCTGTTCAGGATGGTTCAGAAAGTATTGCTACCCCTGAATTTTCTCCTTTGCCTTGTTGAGACTAATAAGAAATTTCCTCTTTCTGAGTAAGGCAATTAATATTTAGATCCGTACCCTTTGAATTAAATTGAAACAGAAACTAACCTAATTACACCTAAGTAGCTCAAAGAATGATCTGGCATGATTGTTTTTACTTCTAAGGCCACATTACTTAAAAAGCAGATACAACTACAATTTTACTGCCCTCCTGTTGGCAAGAGTAATAACTATAAGACTATAATTTTGCCTGTTAAAGGGCATTTGCACAAATTAAACACCATCTCCACTGTTTTCAGTTACTTCTATACAACAGAAGGTTGTTTAAAACAAACCGGAAGTAATTTTACTTTCAGGAGGCAACACGTTACCCTTTGGAAAACAAAGAATGAAGAGCATGCAGAATATTATTGTAGCTAGCCTGTGCTTTTTGTAGGTCATGCCTTTGTATTTCAGACAGGGATTTCTCTGCAGGGATGGCTTCTGAACTTTTCAGTGCTGGCAGGTGCACAGTTTTCTCTTTCTATGAAAATATCTAGAAATTCATGAAACTTGTCCAGTACTCAGTGGGTCCTATTTCCAAAGCACCCGAACAACTATTCTAGTGCAAAATTCGCACATTTACAGCAAAACTTTCTTTCTCATTGGGTATGTTGTCTTAATCTTTAATTTGTCAGCTTCAGTAACAGATTTTACATTAGCCTTATTTTTGTGGGGAATGTGGAACTGTAATGACCTCAGTTTTGCTGGTACAACTCCATTTAACAGTATGACACCACTATGAATTTTTTCTCATGCTGTACATTAACAGCTAAAATTGCATTGTTTTAACATTGTTAGCATAGGAAAAGCAATGCAAAAAGTACCACAGAGCAGCTAACAACCAAAATACTGCAGATACATACTGAGCAACACTTAAATGAAATAAAATATATCCCCCTTTTCAAATTCAGACTATGTTAGGAATAAGAGTCAATAAGATAATTTCATTTCCTTTACTATGCTTCCAAAAATCTAGATTAATTTATTTAATGAGAGATACAGCATTATCGTTTTTTTTCCAGGATTCAAAATGGCCACTATCATCTTAGCACTTTAGTGACTTAATTTCTAAATAAAATCCTTCTACCACTTTTTAGTTTAAGAGGAACTGCCAGTATTTAATAGGTTACATAAGAAATAAGGTATGGTTAAAATTTGGTATGAACCTTTGTGTAAGGCCTTTAATATAAGCCTCCATTTGCACAAGTCAAGAACATGTTGAAAACCCTTACCTGGAATCGATAAAAGGTGCCATCATCCTTAAGTGTTAGAACATGATCTGAGATTGGAAAGAAATAGCCATGTGCTGCCATCAGTGTTCCCAAATGTAGAGCTTCCACTGAAGAAAAGAAGAAAGATAAATTTAAAAATTAATTAACTTCTTTTCAGCAGTTTAGTTTTTTTTGTTCAGATTCACCCTATCTCCTGCAGATAAACACTTGATTCTCAGTCAAGGTGCTGCTATAATGAAAGTGCTGTCTTTTTCTATGTAATATAATGATGTAACAAAAAAGCCCCTTTACTTTCCTTAATGAACAGATATTATATGTCCCATTTGTAGCTACAGTTCCACTACTTATAGCTACTGCAATATTCACTCATTTATTTTGAAGCTGGAAACAGCTATCATTTTTACCCTGATGGTGCAGCCTGATTTTCCTCTTCATAGCAGTGTCAGTTTACACGATGTTAAAATAGCTGATTCCAGTTCCATGATATCTTCCTCACTTACTTTATCAGAACCACAGCACAGGATAGAGATTTCCTTCAAAGTTCCTCATGACTGGGAAAATATCAAAGGATATCAGCATATCAGCTAAAGGATATCAGCTAAACTGAGTAAGTGTGGACTGGATGATCGGGTAGTGAGGTGGACTGTGAACTGGCTGAAGGAAAGAAGCCAGAGAGTCGTGGTCAATGGGGTAGAGTCCAGTTGGAGGCCTGTATCTAGTGGAGTGCCTCAGGGGTCAGTACTGGGACCAGTACTATTCAATATATTCATCAATGACTTGGATGAGGGAAGTGCACTGTCACCAAGTTTGCTGATGACACCAAGCTGGGAGGAGTGGCTGACATAGCAGAAGGCTGTGCTGCCATCCAGCGAGACCTGGACAGGCTGGGGAGTTGGGCTGGAAACATTTAATGAAATATAACAAGGGAAAGTGTAGAGCCTTACATTTGGGCAGGAACAACCCCAGGTTCCAGTATAAGCTGGGGAATGACCTATTAGAGAGCAGCATAGGAGAAAGGGACCTGGGGGTCCTGGTGGACAGCAGGATGACCATGAGCCAGCACTGTGCCCTTGTGGCCAAGAAGGCCAATGGCATCCTGGGGTGTATTAGAAGGAGGGTGGTTAGTAGATCGAGAGAGGTTCTCCTTCCTCTCTACTCTGCCTTGGTGAGACCACACCTGGAATATTGTGTCCAGTTCCGGGCCTCTGAGTTCAAGAAGGACAGGGAACTGCTGGAGAGTCCAGCACAGGGCAACAAAGATGATGGAGTGGAGCATCTCCCTTATGAGGAAAGGCTGAGGGAGCTGGGTCTCTTTAGCTTGGATAAGAGTAGACTGAGGGCTGACCTCATTAATGTTTATAAATATATAAAGGGTGCATGTCACGAGGATGGAGCCAGGCTCTTCTCTGTGACAACTAATAAGACAAGGGGCAATGGGTATAAACTGGAACACAGGAGGTTCCATTCAAATTTGAGAAGAAACGTCTTCACAGTGAGGGTGACAGAACACTGGAACAGGCTGCCCAGGGAGGTTGTGGAGTCTCCTGCTCTGGAGACATTCAAAACCCACCTGGACACATTCCTGTGTAACCTCATCTGGGTGTTCCTGCTCCGGCAGGGGGATTGGACTAGATGATCTTTCGACGTCCCTTCTAATCCCTAACATTGTATGATTCTCTGATCACAGAACACTTGAAGTTGGAAGGAACCTCTGGAGGTTACCTGGTTCAACCTCCCTGTTCAAGCAGGGACAACTAGAGCAGGTTGCCCAGGACCATGTCCAAATGGCTTTTGAATATCTCCAAGAAGGGAGGCTCCACAATGTCCCTGGGCAACCTGTGCCAGTGCTTGGTCACCTTCACAGTAAAAAAATGTTTCCTGATGTTCAGAGAGAACCTCCTCTGTTTCTGGTTGTGCCCATTGACTCTGGTCCTGTCACTGGGCACCACTGAAAAGAGCTTGGCTCCATCTTCTTTACACCCTCCCACCAGCTATTTACACACATTGATGAGCTTTCCTTGAGCCTCATCTACTCCAGGCACATTCTTTTCATTTTACTTCACTTTGTCTACTTTTAATTTTCTTAAATTTTCATTTATTCACACTGCAATTTATTGCCAGTTCCAAAAACTTTATTTTTGCAGGTGTTATGTGTCTTTGTGGAATGAGAGAAAAACAAAGGAAGAAATGTGCTGACATTTTTTAGAGAAAGGATTTCTTAGATAAGGGTGACAGGGATTGCCAGGGAGCTCTGACACAGTTGAGAACGCATTCTCTTTAGATTTAGCAGAAACTAAATATACTTCATATTTGCTTCATGTTCTTCCTGGATTCTGAATTGTAATATTTTTCAAGAGCACAAGGAGATCACATTATTCCCCTTTACCTGGCAATCTTACCCAGCAATCTTTAGACCACTTCTGAACTGCCATGTCCAGTTGGGAATAATATGTCCACTCCAATACACGTAATACATGAACAAATTTGGGTGGGTCCAGTGAAGAGTCACCAAGATGGCTGGGGCTGGAGAACATGCCCCGTAAGGAGAGGGTGAGGGAGCTGGGCTTTCTCAGACTGAGAAAGAAAAGGTTTTGGGGGTGCCTAGAAGCTCCTTTCCAATGCCTAAAAGGAGATTACCAAATGAGGGACCCAAAATCTTTATGTAGTTGCATGACCATAAAAAAAAAAAAAAAAAAAAAAAAAAAAGAGGCAATGGTAACAAAACAAACCAGGGATGGAGTAAGGGCTCATATTCTTCTCACTGACCAAAGTCACATACGCAACTACTAGTTCTCTATGCAAAAATTGGAAACAGCATCCTGGCTTTCTCCAGAAGCCAATTAAGGTTATTTAAGATCCAAATCATTCCCTATATCTCTTCTTCAGTTATTTGTGGAGACTAGGGTGGTTTTACTCTCACTTCAGGCAACCTCATTCAGCTAGGATGAGTCTACACTAATTCAACATTAAGGTATCTCTCTGTTCCTTTAGACATTCAGAGTTATAGGGACATACAAACTAGTCACATGTGTAATTTTCATTTTTTTATGGCTATCAACCCCAAACTTATTCCAGGATTGAATAAATATAAATGCACAACTATACCTTTTTAATATCTACCTAAGATCCACTATAGCTCACATTTAGGAATGTGAGGAGCTTTATTAAAAGAAAAATAAAAGAAAAAAAAATCCTCGGTATAAGAATAATGACGTTTACTTGAAAGTCTAGAATCTTCTCCATTGGTATCATCTGACAATGGGGCAACCACATACCCAAAGCATTACCAATAGTCTTTGCACAGAGATTAACCAATTTATAAATCAAATACAGCTCAAACGTGCAAACAAGTGAATGATGTCCACAAAGTTATAACGCTGCCTCCCACCAGACTGGCAGGGGGCTAACACTGCTGCTCTCTGCATAGCAGCAACAGAACTTCCTCACAGAAAGAAAACTCAGCTTTTAGGAGGTTTCTAATCTCCAAGCAAGAAACTGTCCAGTGTATTACAGACACAGCAAAGGCAACACCTTGATATACATCTCAATTTGCTAAAATAAGACTGAAAAATAAAGACTGTAAGAAGACAATGAAGAAGAGCAGTAGGATTTAGGAAACAAAACCATGAGCTTGAAAAAGAAAACGTAGCCTGCAGTAGACTATGCCTAAATGCCTAGAAGTTCAATGCTGACAGCTTCTCCATCTCCCAGGTGTTCCTTCCTGTGAAGTTAGGGGATTTTCACTTAAAGAAGCATGTTTCATTGGGAAGAATGGCAGATGGAGATTAGGAACATCAAAAACTTTTATGAAGTGCATTAGTTAAGAAGAAAACAGAAGCCTGAAAAAAACACTTTAAAATATAAAGTTTCCCAGGTAGAAAGAGTAATG
This sequence comes from Streptopelia decaocto, assembly GCF_964273445.1. Lineage (NCBI taxonomy): Eukaryota > Metazoa > Chordata > Aves > Columbiformes > Columbidae > Streptopelia > Streptopelia decaocto. The sequence continues at coordinate 40,206,019 of NC_138656.1, read as the reverse complement.
TTTACATGTATTCAGAATACGAATTCAAACAATTGATGGAACATAGACTAAAAGCAAGACAATACCATTTTTTAGATGGCAAGAATACAGAGATACACACAGAAACATGATATCTACATAACTTTTATTTCCCAGTCTTCTGCCACTGTGTGTAAGAATATGCAATGTAACTGCATTCTCAATTACACCAAGACAGACTCATTGTGAAGGCATAATTCAAACCACAGCCAGCTGCTATAAAATGAATAACAACTGCAGCCAGAGAGACCATGCAAATATCTGAGGGAGAGAAAGCACATAGAGGTGTAACTGGTAAAACAGAGTGGACTTCTGCTTTCTCTGTCCTTTATTGTTTGTTTTGGAGACATCAATCATCTGATCTGAGGTTCCAGGTACTTCCACTTCCAGGTTCCACTGCTACTTCCTAGCAGTGACATTGCTAAAAAGTGTAATGGCATATTCAAGAAACAAATTTACCCCAACCACTGCTTTAATTTCTCATAACTAAAAAAAAAGAGAGTGTTGCAAGTTATAACATCTAATGGAAAAGAAACACTTCAGGTGAAAGGCAGAAATACATCTTTATGAGCTTGTTACATTTCAACAGGAGATGAAATATTTTATGTAAGTTCAAAATGCTACTGTGGGTGTAGGTTTGATTCTTAATGTGTATGCTATTGCTGGTCAAAAAGCTTAAAATTCCATGGTTCATTCTGCTGTTGAACTTTATTTAGCTGAGTGGGTGAAATGAACAACACATGTGCATGGACTGATTAGCAATCATTTTTGTGAGAAGTAATATTGCCCAGCCATCTGCTGTGCCATTACAAGGAGAGTGGTCTTGATGGATTAAATGCTAGTCACTTTTAATGTACTTTGTTTTATAAGAGAGTCAGACATTTTCAAGACCTTTGGACAACGCAAACCTGATGAAATCTAAATAATGAAAAATATACCCTGGTTGTTGAGGTTTCATTTTAGTTTCTTTTTAAACATAGTGCAGGTTTTTTCTCCTTACTGTAATAACTGTTACATGGGTTGATGATAGTTCATTCATCTTAAATTGCAGGGTATGGTAATACCGGTGGAACAAGTTGTTTCTTATGATAACATTCAGAGGAGGGGACTAAAGAGGATGGATGTTCCTTGTTTTAATTTCGAATAAACATGTTTCTGTGCTTTGAAACCCCTGAAAGGGTGTGTTTTCAGTTATTAGTGTGGATTCCACTTTTTCTTATGCATCTCAGGGCTTCAGGTGATGAGGTCTTTATATTTATGTTTACTTTGAAGCCCATAAAACACTTCAAAGTATCATAAAATTATAGTTGCAGTCTCAAAACATCTGAGGTAACTTGTAGTAAACTCTGAGGGACCAGGGAAAGGAAAACAGGGCGTTTCCCAATTCTGTTCCACTTCAAGACAGCATTTTTTTCAAGTCTGTTTTATGTTCTTTGCACAGCTCAGTCCTGGAGAAGATTCCTCCAAGGAACACAGTCTAAAGTGTTTTGTGTCCTTAAAATTGCTATAAAGTGTAAGTGACAACTTGCAAGTTTTTCATATATTTTTCATATATTCTTGATACAAAAATGTCAAACAAATGAAAACCTCTCTTTCCATCAACAATAAAGTGTTTGTTATTCTGGGTTATGTGTCTAATCTAAAATCCATCACAGTACCGAAGTGCATTCCTAAGCCACACGGCTGCCTGGAAAAAGAATTAATGAGTCAGAACTTCACAAGCGCACATTCATTTTAAGAGTCGAATGCCAAGACATTATCACTTACTCTCACCTCACTCCTGCTGTCATTTCATTGCCAGTGTGAACACAAGCTGCAAAGGATTAACTTTAAGTTAAAGTAATGAAATACAACCTGCTTCTCACACTCACAGAAAGTGTAGGAGACACTCTGTGGGCCTGACTGTGGCATTTAAAGAGGGGGAAATAAAACAGCCAGAAAAGTTCTTGAACACCCACGTCACTATAAACCTCTCTCATTTGTCCCATCTGAAGGATCAGATTTGCAAAGGGAGCAGCACTCACTGAGAGGCATTTCAGGGAGGGCAAAAGAGTCGGCAAAGGAAGAGGCACTATTTAGCCAAACACAGTTACAATGAAATTCATGCTTGACTACAAGATACACATCACAAACCAAGTTATCTGTCACCACAGCAGCCTACCTAAATAGGTCGGATTTTGCTGTGTGCTAGACAGCAGATGCTGATGCCATCAGGTACGATGCCATCGGTAGGAACACCGCTCAGCAGGTGAGAGGGGAAACCTGTCAGAGATCTGCCATGAATCCTGATCTGCCCAGGGAACGGTAACATCCCCGCTGACAGTCTGAGCTGAACTGTAACACGGGGTGTCACTTATACACATATGCCAAGTCCAAAGACAACAATTTATACCTGAATCATCAACTATGTTCACAAACCAGGGACACAATATCAGTCTTGCCTTAGGTGCTCACAGAATGTGAGTGAATTGGGACTTACCTAAATGGCTGACATAACCCTGGAAAGATTTTATCCAAAAAGGATTAACAGAAGTCATGCCACCACGAAGAACACTGAATGAAAAAGGGGAGGTGACCTACAGTTTCTTGAAAGAAAAACAAACAAAATAACAACAAAAACCACCAACAAACAAAACCAAACCAAGCAAAAGACTTTTCTTCACTCGGAGGAGGAATAAAAATAAAACAAAAAGTAGTTTCCGAATTGGAGAAAATAAAGAAGTTTAGTCCTTGAAAGAAAAGTTACATCTCACTGCTAGCAATACACAAACCCTCCTCTTGAAAACTTTTAAAGTATTGACTGTTAAATATTTAATGTAATTGTTTCCCACTGGATTTCAGCTGATTCACACACTAACTGTTGCTACCTCCTACTGAAACTTGGCTTTTATTCTCTTAATAAAATTGTCTCTTGAAAGGCAGACCCCTGAGACCTCAGAATGTAATGGCTTGACATGAGAACCACAGCTTTTATGTCGATTTAAAAAAAAAAAAAAAAAAAAAAAAAAAGAGTTGCAACTTGAGGTCTCACGAGGCAAAAAAAATGGGAGTGAGGTGCTGGCACCGAGCAACGCTATAACTTCACCTCTGAAATATTTGTTTGGTGTGTTTGTTGTGCATACTGGAAATGTGCAGCTACAGCGGGTGAAAGAAATCCATCCAAACTGCAAGGATCAGGTAGACCTAACTACCAGGAAAAAGAGGAAACGGCACAATTCGCTCACTAGATAACCAGTTCATTCAGGACACGGTGAGGAAAAATAGACTGAATGTGTTTTAAATTGCCTTCAGTTTCCCTGTCATCTCTCTCGTCAATTTTTTTAAAGTACCTACCAATACCACACCAGCAATCAGGCCTTTCAGTGATGGACTTTAGCTCTGTACACACCAAACCAAAACAGCATTTATAAAATATTTATTCTAATTTCACTATTACTACTCTTGAACTTTGCTATGTTCAGTTTTGCAGAAACCACAGACTTTTTGCTATTTTATTACTGATATCTCTTTCCTCTTTAAATTGAAATGATAGAAGGATGAAATCCAGACTAATCTGAAGTATGGGTTTCCTGTTTTGCCCGCTGGCCCTTCCTCTGAAATTGCAACTTTTTAGTTTGAGCTTTGATTCCCCTGATTCTTCAGGGCAAAATACAGAAAATGAAAACCTGTGTGTCATGTTTTCCCTGATGACAGTCTGAACTTGTCTTCATAAGATATTTCCTAACACTTCTCTTATTCCCCCCTCCAGTATGAAACTGTCTGCTAATATATAAAGTCATAGGTGCACACTTTAGAGCAAACCTGTTAAAGATAAAACAAAAAACCACACACAAACAAACAAGACTACTACTGCAAATACCACATTTTTGAAAATTCTTTCAGATGAAATCTTGTTCCACAATTTCAAGCATCCATAGAAGACCCCAAATATTGGACATAGACTACTTCAACTTAGTAGCAGAATTATTATGCCGTTATTTCAGGTTATCTTGTATACTGCTTGCCAGTTGCTGCTAGTACTTCTTCCTGGCTAGGTTTGCAGATGTGTGATTGAACTGTTTGGTTGCAAACATTCAGTGGGGAACTATGTGATACATTCTCCATGGCACATGACACCCAAGAATTTGTGCAAGGGAGTGTCAGCCAGAAAATGTATTTTACATTATGGTGCCCTCAGACATGGTGCCCTGTATCATGGGATGCTTCCCTGGCTGCAGTACAGTGTCAGTGCTTCTCCCTTTCTTTCTCACACTCAAGGCAAGGCACAGTCACCCTCTCAGTCACCTGTGTCTGGACGTCACAGGTATGGGAGAGGCTACACCACCACACTCCAAGATTATGACCAACAGGCACTGCCACAGCCAGGTGCACATCTGGGGTGGGGTTTCAAAGGAGGAGACCCATGTTTAAGGTTCGGCAGATCCAGAGCACGTGAATAACTGGTGTGGTTGATGCACCACTTGGATTTGTGGCCAGCAAATAGCAGAAGTGCACACAGGCTTTTTCAGTGCACAAAATATTTGTTCCTGAGGAACTACAGAAGATAATAGTGTTGAATCAGAGGGATGTCAGCTAATGTGAAGTTTCTGAAGTTGGGTGAGGGTAAGCAATAGGTAGTACTAAACTCTTGCTATCATTACTGCTGGTTAAGGTGAATCATGACATTTTTTTAGTCTCTAAGCCTGTTTTGATATCAAATGTTACTACATTAACCATTAATTTTGTATCATTGTTGTGCATTGCTATCATAATCACAGAACACCCACTTATGACCAGGCATTTCAGATAATACAAAGAACATGCAGCAGCAGCTAGAAAAATAACTGCCTTTCACTACACTGAATGCAGTAAAGACCAAGCCCCTTTATAACAACATCCATACCTCCAGCAAACTGAGAGCAGAAAATACTGAAAATGATGTATTTCTTTCAGTGGGAAGAATGCTGTGCTTTTGAAGTCCAGCAGGAGTTAAGAGCTTTATAAGCAAACAGTTGTCATTGAGACACACATCAGAGAAGAATAGCATCAAAGCTCAGGTGGGATAACATCCAAAAGTGTGGATGTATCTTTCCAGAGAATAGCACAGGAAGGCAGTTTCCCATGTAAGCAGATACAGTTATCTGTGATGCATGTATACAAAAAAAACAAGGCAGTTATGACAAACAGGATCATTTCAGAGAGTTCTCTTCATCTATTATTTACAATTCATTTCTTCGATTGGCAAGTAAAATATATTTCACTGTCCACATCAAAATGAAGGATGAGGAAGTAAACTTTCCAGATGCCATTGAAGATTCCTATTGTCATAACTTCCCCCCTGCTCAGTTTTCACTTCTTCCCATTGCACAGGATTTACACAGATAATTGTAGAGAACTGTCAGTTCAGACAGATAAAATCCACTATAAAAAAACCACAGAAATACTGACAGATACTAACTAGCAAAAATAGCTCAGTGAAAACCCTTTCACAAAGGCACTTTCTTTTTTTTCCTACAAAAAGAGATAAGGTCTCAGTGAATGACCTATTTCTTTTCTAGCGGCAGAATCTAAATGTAGAAGGAAGAGATAGCACTAATGACAACAGCAGCAAAAACTATCAAAGACTTTAAAAGAAATTGATAAAATGAACAAAAGTGTCTAGCTGGGTCAACATAATGGTCACTTTGTGTTTTAAGGCAAGTCAAATATTAAATTGCTGAACTGTAAGCCATAGTGTGCAATTTAACATTTAAATTGTTCTCAGTATGAAAGGAAAAAAAGCTGGAAAATGTGTCCTCAGGTTTTAGAAAGACATCTAGGGGAAATCTGGGAAAAAAAGATGAATACAACAGATGCCCATCCAGACAACATTATTTCACAGAATCACAGAATCGACTGGGTTGGAAAAGACCTCAGAGATCATCGAGTCCAACCCTTGGTCCAACTCTAGTCCATTTATTAGATCATGGCACTAAGTGCCATGTCCAATCTCAGTTTAAAAACCTCCAGGGACGGCGAGTCCACCACCTCCCTGGGCAGGCCATTCCAATGCCTGACCACTCTCTCTGTAAAGAAGAGAACTTTAATAAAGGGCAGAATGAAAGAAAATAAAGATAAATGTGACAGAACAGGAAGTCTCAGCACTACTTGTGTTGGTGGATGCAATATCTCACAACTTGGTTCATTCCTATGTGGAATTAGCAAACATGCGAGGTCATGAAAATCTGGTTGACATATTAATTATCTTGGATTTTAAGGAGGCTCTTGACATGATTCACCCAAATATTTTTCTAATGGAATTAAGTGGACCTGGGATACAAAGTCATGGAAAAAGCATTAGGCAGAAAGATGGGAATAAAGGTCAGGCGTAGTATATCAGTTATCACGCTGAAAGGGAGTGACCACTGTAGCTGTTTGCATTAAATCCTGAACTGCTCGATATCCTCCTAAATTATCTACAGAAGAGTGTGACTGATGATATAACAAAATTTGCTGAAGGCATATCATTACTAAGGTAAGTAAAAAGTGAAATGTGAGGAGATGTAGAAGGACTTCAGGGGACTGATTCACTAGATAGTACAACAGCAGATGGAATTGAATTTTGATAAATGCTAACCATTTCAAATATGAACCCTCCCTCCCAAGTTCACATACCCACTAAGTGGCTGCAAGCTAACTGCTGCTGCTGCTCAAGAAAAACTACAGTCACTATATATGATTCTGTGAAAATGTTCACTCATATCTCAAACAGATAGTAGTGTACAGCACAGCACATCCACATAATAAATTTCAAGCAGACTTCTGGTCATTTCATCTCAAACTATATATATATATATATGTATATATTTATATATATATATATATATACACACACAGAAAGAAGGAGGATAAGGATTGTGTGAAAACTATAAAGGCTTCTATACAACAAGAGATATCACCATCAGAAAGCAGACCATGAAGGACAGCCATGATAGCAGTCTGTAAAATCATTACTATCCAAAAGAAGGTGACTTAATAAGGAATAATAATTTGCTGCTTTTCAGAACCCAAGAACTTGGAGTCAACCAGTGTAATTATCTGGCAGACCCTTCAAAACAACAACAAAAAACCCCCATATTTACGATGTTTGATCAACCTGTGTTATATATTGTCATAGGATATTGCAAAAGCAACAGAAGAAAGGCCATTCAGGAACTATTAAACAAGAAACTGAAAACACTTGCACGTCTGGAGATTCCCCAAGGTTCACGTTGTCAAAACCGGTGAAGCAAGAGACCACTGCATCACCTTCATCCCCTGGTGCAAATCTCTTCCTAAGCATTTGTGACTGACCACTGCCAGAAACAGCACATGGTCCAGATGGTCTCACTGTGGCTCTGTCTTATGTTGTTACCGGCATTATTGTACAAAATGCTCTTAATTTCTAGTATTGTGGACCATGCATTGGATATAAACTAATTTGCATTGCTGCCTATGTTTTTTTCTTGCTGTACAGAAGATTTTGGGCTTGCTAGTCAAATTGCTAATACTAAATTTTAAATGACAATATATTGATTCATTAGTTGCTCTTTCTGGACATAGTTTTGGCATGTCACAACATCTTCTAAAGGTACCATGCAGAAACTTAAATACACCTTATCACTTCTAATTTATTATCAGTCAGCCATAATTACTATGGTAAAAGTTATTGTAGAGAGTTTAATTACTTCTGATCTATTTCTTGTAGGCATAAATTTTCATCTTCTTCAGATAGTTCAGACATATATTTGCAAAAGTTCATTAGCATGAACTTTAAACCCCTGGAAACTTAGAGTTGAAAATCTACAGATAGTTGCCTGTACATTTAATTTTATCATGCAGTTACAGTGGTGGTCACCATTAACAAAATTCATGTCAGGTTTAGCTGTGAATCTGTAAATCCCCATCCCTAACTTCCTCAAACCAGCCTACTTGAAAATATCCTCAAGTTAGGTGACAAATACATGAAGCTTCCTCAAAAATAACCCCTTTCTCTTATGTCATAAAGAAAAAATCAGCCATTTATTATTTCTCTGAAAGACCTTAACAAAAACATTTAAACTTTATTTATCCCACAGTTACTTATTGTTGCTTATTATATTTTTGCTTTGTTTATTTCATGCTTGTGATTATATTTGAAGACGTAAATAATTCCACAATTTCAAGATGCAAATACTCCACACTTAGAGTTCTTCATAACCTTTCTAATAAGATCAAAAGCTATTGAAAGGTTAAGTTCTCCAGTTTGTCTAAGGTATTACCTTGAAGTAGTAATTAGGAAGCAAATTTTCAAAAGCAAGTGTAAATTATTTGTTATAATTTCTACATGCCAAACTGAAGTGAATGGAGTCTTTTTGTGGTTTGGATTTTTTTTAAATTAATTTGAGCTTCAACTTTAATGAGAAGAGTGAAAATCCTGAAAATATGTCAAATTTGGGTAGGTGGCTCAATGCAAACAGTGAAATTAGAAGAAAGGAGAAACATTATAGAGAGAACATCTGAATGGAGAAGAATATGCGAATTAGGTCCAACCAGCAGTCATAAGGAAATGAGAATCAGAGGATATTCTATGCAGTAAAATTGGGGAATGAACCATGAAGATAAAAATGAGAAAGGAAAAGAGAGGAGAGGGGAAAAAGGAAGAAAAAGATGGAAGAGAATATTGAAAACTGAGAGAGCACCTAGGAAATATTAATCTGTCCAAGATGAAATGGGTAGCAATGTCCTTTGCATAGTAAACTAGAGCACCCAACAGTTCAATTAATCCTGAGCAGTCACTATATTCCTATGGGGACAGCAGTATTTCTCTACATGTGCTGTGGGAAAACTGAAAACCCTCTTAAAGGCAATTAGTAACAAAATCAAGAGAAGGCCTCACATTAACCTTGCAGTCATCAAATACTATATGCAACATGGAAATATCAAAACATTTTTGTTTACTTGACTATAAATAGCTGCAGCAGTTGTTGGCAAGATGAAATAGAATTTTAAGTACTTTTATTCAATTAAGTTGTCCAGATTTAAAATCTCACTTCCACCTACTTGTGCTTTCCATTACTATATAATGCAGTTCTCAGGGAAACCAGGAAGCAGAAAGCTAATGAAGTCTCTAGACAATTATTTAGCAGCTTTAATTAATTATGCCAGTATGAATTGGGAATTAGTAAATGTTCTTCCTCTTAAACCTTGCTACGATCTCAAAGGTTCAGAAGGAGGCTGTCAAACAGTAAGAAAAGCACAAAACTTCCTGGTAACTTTAGTAAAAATGATATCAAATATTTTATTAGGAAGGTCATTAGAATTTAATTTATGTAATAAATTAATGACTTTTATTTCTAAAATTTATCACAATTCTCCCTCAAAGCACATATATTTTCAGTTGTACTTCTGTCCTTAGCTAAGTCAATAAATATATGTTTTATTGGTATTAACAAAGACAGTAACATAAGGGTCTCTAACCATGCTGAATAATCAAAATTGTCAGCTACTAGCATGGAGAGCTACAATGCAAGCAGACAAAATGGGGAAAGGATCATATTTTTGAATAAGTAGGAGCTGGTATCTGAAACCAGATATTTTGAAAATCTGACGCATCAATAGGAAGTTAATATTAGCCTTACACACATTTTCCTAACACTGAGATAATGATTCTGTATTCTGAGCAACAGCATTAAGTAAAAGAGACCAGTACAACACCTACAAGGAGATACCCAGCTTAGGAACACCGGTTCCTTAGAAGAACAATGTAGAGAATTTTCCTTGAAAACTAAGGAACAAAAATTGCTCTATTTGGAATTTGAGTCTAAAAACTGATTATAAAGCTTTCCAGACTTTATAAATCATTAGGGAGAAGCCAGTATCAGTTTTTAATATCTCATCATATATGCAGCTTTATGATGAAGCTGTGTACTTGCAGTGACTTCATGGGTAAAGATTTAAACTGTGTAATTTTCATTTTTTATAGCCTAGTTTGTTCTGTGACAAAAAAGGTGAAATACATTCCTTCAACTTGTGCAACAGAGCATCTGAAGTTCTTTCCAACTAAGTTACTTTAAATTAATGCTTACCAATATTTTAGCTTCTATTATCTGGATCTGGTAATAGTTTTAGGATTAACTTTTTAACTGAGCAGGCTTCTTCAGACTATTTTTTCTAATCAGTATTTTATATTCTAGTTGGTACTTCTTTCTTATTCTTTACTCAATAAGAATCTCAAAGACCTTAGTGAAATAAAGCCTGCACTGCCAACTGAATTCTAAAGAAAATACTGATTGTTGTTTTATTTAATTTTTTAAAATCTAACTAGGTATTGGACACTTTTTATAAACTAGCTTTTGGATTTTAGCCTGAGATACAGATCAAAGGCAACGCTACACCTAATCTTATTTTAAAAAGCATCTAGTTAAATCTTGTTTCTTTTTGAGTTAATGAGAAAATCTGTAGCTTTCTGCAAGACTGGAATTTAACCTTTAATGACTAAAACAAAGGAGGGAGGAGTGGATGTCATGTGAAGGTATTACACTTAGCCACTGAAAATAATTTTGAGTAGAATTCAGAGACTTTAATATCAAAAGCATGAATTATTTATCATTAAAAATAAATAGCTTTGAAAAGACCACCATGGAATCAGGGCTAGTACTAAGAAAAATGAAATTTAAGAACTCAGTTCAAGGTTTGTTTTCAACCAAAATTAAGCAAAAATCAACAGAGTTCTGTTTTATTTAGGAAATATATATGACACACAAGTTATAGTCAAATCATAGAATAGTTTAGGTTGGAAGGGACCTTAAAGACCATCTAGTTCCAACCCCATTGCCACAGGCAGGGACACCTTCAACTAGATCAGGTTGCTCAAAGCCTAACTGGAATCAAAAGAGATCTATTTTTTATAAGTATGCTGTTGACAACAGCAAACAGGTTGGTCACAGAAACAATGTTATGGAACACGTATGTTTTGTTATACCAATAACAGTAATATCATTTTAGTCTCACTGTTATACAGCAAATTATGCTAGAAGACAGCAAATTCCATACTCGTGATCTTTACCCATTACACCAATATAACATTCATTTATAAATTAAACAGATATAATTCATTAATAATTTATAGGTAATTCAAAAGTTTATGAAATTTCTTTAACGATAAATAGGATTAGTTGTCTAAGCTAGACCTATTTTGTACCTGGCTAATATAACCTATTATATTGATAATATATTTTGCTGTTTATTAAGTGGTTTGTAAAGGGATTTACAGAATTTATGATGCATTATACATAAATCCTGCTATGTACAAGCATGGTATATTAATTACTAAGATGAAAAAAACAAACTATTTCAAATAGTATCTTGTAAAATGGTTCCAGCTTAAAGCGACAAGGGAGGAGAAATTTTATTTAGATGTGTTTAGTATAATGAAACAGGTTTGATAGTTTGACCTATCTGCCTCTGTAAAGGAAGTGATTTGTCACTGTTACCATGAACTGCTTGCATTTCTATCAGTCACAAACTCCGTTTCTTCCCTTCAAGTGTAAAAAACTGCTCATTTTTAACCAGCTGCCACACTACTAAACATATCAGAAGAAATAGCTACTCCTTGACATGGAACTGGAAATGAGAACTGATGTAGCCTATTACCTATCTGCAAGCCAGAAAGTAACGTGGCCAACCTAGGAACATGTTAATTACCTTGAAGAGTGACTCCAGGGAAATGAGGGTGCTCAAACAGCACCGGCACATGTAGAGTGAAAGCTCCACGCTGGGCGGACTGCTCTGTGCTCTTGGGAGACACTCCTGACACATGCAGTCTACGCAGGGTAACAGATTATACCAAACTGGAAAAAAACTTCAGTGGAAAAACATGAAATCCATTAAATCTGATTTATCCTGTCACAACTGAATTACAGAAAATACACCTCTGTTCACCACTTCCAAATCTATCTAAGGGCTTTGGGCAAATAAAATAACCCCTGCACGTAAACATTTACCACTGAGGTCCTGACACCACAGCAGTGGCTAGAAGCCCCCCAGGTGCCACACACCGGTAAGTGCCGCCTATGCTACACATAGCTAAATGAAAACTGACCCATACATTTTAACTGTGCTTGAGTGTCACGACATAAATACTACTAGTACTAAAGCAGTGTCTGTAAATTTTGACATTTTCTATTACCAACCAGGATTTGAGTTTTACTTTCTTTGCATTCAACTAAAATTAAAGTCATTATTCCACTTAAATGTTACAGGACCTGACAAGATCAGATCAAATTCAGTCAGCAGAAGAAAGTTAGAAAATTATTTACACTAGACCTGACGAAAGTTCATGAGGTTTTCCTCCCCGAACAAAATGTGCCCAAATTTCTGTCAGACATATGAAAAAAGTGAGTGTCTTGGTGTTCCTGGCTTCCTAGTATGAGGATGTGCTGGCAGCATAAATTAGTTTTCTTCGCTTTTTTTTTTTTTTTCTAGTTGAGCTGATAAATGGGATGCATTCTACTCTTGCTTTCCACAAGTTCTGATTAATGCAAAGACTGCAAACATGAGCATGACCTTTCCATTCCCTTCTTTCTTCCTTTTCATAAGAGGCTCTTTTCTCCATTAGCAAATTCTGGAAGAACCTCCCCTTTGCTTGCAGCTGTCTGGTGCTATCTCCCAAATGGCAATCAGTTAGAACATCTTGTCTGGCTCCTGCACTTTGCTGCTACATTACTGCATATGCATGGAGAAAGGGGCAGAAATAACGTAGAGCTGACTGATTTTTCATGTACCGTTTCATATCTCAAACAAAAACCCTAATATTTTTCCTCTAACTCTTTAGGTTAAGTATTGTGTATTATCAAGGTCATTATTAACACAGCAGTTGCTGATTTTACTACAAAACGATGGAAGGAAAGGTGGAAGAAACACAGTCAGATGTTGTGCTGAGTCCTTCCTTTTTATTGCACTAGCTCACTAACCACGGTTTACATGGCTGCTGGTGGGCATCTAGTTACAAATTAGCAAACATCAGTTAAGTGTGAAGACTATTAATAACAAGAACTGAAACTGCAAAATCCCAGGAGGGTGTCTATTTCAAGGTACAGTCCTGTTTTATAACTTTTGAAGTCTGACTTAGTCATATATATTTGACTTCAGTGTCATTCTTGACATTCAGAAGCAGTAGCAAACTCCTTCAACAGACTGCCAAAATGAGCTGGACCGAGGCAATCTGAAGGCAAAGGCTGCACCTTCAGGAGCTGGCTGCAGTGCTGGGGGTTCTGCAAGAGCAACCACCTAATAATGAAGTGCCTTCAGCCACATGCAAACAGCTGGGCAGATATGAGTAAATTAAATAAGCAATACGCAGGAGTAACAGTATTGTATAGGAACAAAGGGATGATGGCTAAACATACTATCAACTGTTAGAAGCTCTTTCTGAGTCACCTAGATAGAAATTCTTCATGGGCTGACTTAAGGATGAAATGTGTGTTTGTGAATAACACACATTTCATTACGAAAATACTTGAAAACTGGCATTGGTTTTTCTCCTTGGAAAGACAACATCATCATTTACCATTGGCACGTTGGAATACTAGGGAATAGAGAAATAAAGTGTCTGTCCAAAAGGCATCAAAGAAATCAGTGCAAGAACCAAGTACAGAATTAGTCTCTTGGCAATTTCAGCTGATGCATTTATATCAGTTTATCTACCTTTTTTGTTCTATTTTTTCCCCTAAGGTTTAAAAGTACTTCAGCCTCTATTGTGGTCAGTCTGGTACATTTCATGGCATTAATTATACTTTAAAAAAGCAAAACACAATGTAGAGAGAGTAGATTTTCCACATTAAAAGTAATTGGCACCATCAGTGAAGAGTCAGCAGTTATCCTGTGATGGTCAATTCAACAAACACAGGTCTAATTGCCAAACCACAAGCCCTTACAATTCTGTAAACTCAGTTAATTGCTTCTTTTCAGGTTGAGATCAGGCTTATTTTTGTAACTGAATAAAAATAACTTAGATCATTTCTGTTCCTTAAAATTCTACAGATGAGTTGTAGGCTGAAACACAAACATTTTTTAAGTACATACTGAAAAGCAAACAATATAACAGCAACTGTATGTTGTGCACAGCTATTCTGGGCACAAGCTCTACTCTGTTCCACTGAGTAACTTCAAATCTGGTATAATTTGTCAGAATTCACCCATCATGTCCAGTTTATTTTCTTGATGGAGATTTACTGCAGCAAGCCAAAGTCTTTCAAATCTTCCACAGAAAGTGATTTTCCACTTATGAAAAACATGCAAGCTTTTTTTGGCTGGCAATTAATATTTGTAACTATTTTTTACTTGAAATTGCTGTTTCCAGATAATAGCTCCACAGTTATTAGCACATTGAAAGCAAATGTTACTGCCAGACCTTCTTCCGCCTTTTGCTCACCCACTATCCACAAAGCAGCCTTCTTCATCCCCACTATCCCCACTTAAATGGTATTGGAGTTGTATTTCCTATGCCAAACAAAGGAAAAAAAATGCAGTACAAAATGTGATTTTTTTTTTTATTTTTTTTTTTAATTTTAATGTACAGTAGTGCCACTTCCTTCTTACTGGTTCTTTGTTTTACTAAAGAGCAAGGTGACTGAAGGAATTTGGTGTTTTCACTCCAGAGAACAAAAAGCTGAGGGGGGACCTCATCACAGTTACCAGTACAAAGAGGACGGAGGCCACAAGGAGAGGACAAGGGGCAATGGTACAAGTTGCATGGGGAGAGGTTTCATCTTGATCTAAGAAAGAAATTTTTTATAGTGAAAACAACCCATTGCTGCAACAACTTCCCCAGATTGGTGGATTTCCCATCAGTGGAGGTGTTCAAGATGTGACTGGACAGGGTGCTAGATAATCTCATCTGGGCTCCCTTTCCCATGAAAGGTTAGACCAGAGGATCTTTTGAGATCCCTTCTAACCTGGGCTGTTCTAGGATTCTGTGAATCTAACTGTCTACTTACTCCTTAAACCACAATTTGCATGCCTTGCTCGAACAAGTAGTTCACAACACTGGTAGGTGAGGTGTGCCAATAGTCCTTACATTTTTCTGGAGGGAATAGAATACACCCTTAAAATATGTGAACCAAGGTCTACTTTGTGTTACTTTTACAGGTATGTTTCTGATACAGGAATTCAACAGACATGATAACTTTCAGTGCAAACACAGGCACTATTTGTTTCTGCATCATGAAAATGCAGATTCACAAGAGCTTTGTAAAAGAACCCTATGGGAGAGATTTAAAAGACAGTCATAGTAAAACCCTGACACACTGCTGAAAAGCAGACGGAAGATACTGGAAATCCAAATTATGGTGACAACAGTTCACAGAAATTTAGGGCATTTCCACAAGAAATTCTAGATTGTCTTGTCCATACTAGAACAAAGAGTCGCACACTTAAAAATTTTTACAAAACAGAATATTTTCAGAATAGCTCTTGCCCACCACCTGTCAGGTTCACTGCTATCATCTGGTAACTCTGAGCACCACCCAAAGGCAGCACTTAGGGCAATTGGCTTCCTGAAGATTTGCGCCCAGCCAGCTCCAGACAGCTGACTTTGGACTAGAACTGACACACATGAGATGCTTTTGTCATCATGGATAGTTTTTTCCACCTGCAATCTGAGAGGATAAAACCCAGCTTAAATTAAATTACTATGGTGGTCTGGTTACATATGTTAGTACTTTGTGTGTTTGTGTAATTTTAATTGGGAATCATGTTTTCCATTTAGTTTAACATTTCTTCTATTACAAATTTCGCAACAACCAGATAATCTGAATGGCAGCATATCCCAGTATTGCAGTTCTGGTTTGACAAATAAAGACTGAGCTTCCATATCAAATAAACACAGAATGGCAATCTTTCAAATACATAGGTGAGTGTTTTGTAGCTGATAACTGAGAAATACAATATACAATATACATAGGTTTCTTGCAACCTCTACTTTATTATCAGGAAGAAAACATATGACACTGTGTAAAGTCACATAAAACTGGAAGCAATTAGTGAACTCTTTCATGTAATGTATCGACAAGTTGTAAACTGGCTGCTTCCAAATAATGAATTATGTATTTATAAGAGTTTCTCATTATACAAGTGATTTTACTTTTTGCTGGAATTACATAATGATCATACTTTCATTACTAATATGTCCGAATAAAACAACAAACACGTTATTTGAATTTAAAAAAACAAATAAAACATGAATTTCATTCCAAAAAGTCCAGAAATGGATATAGGAAAAATTAGTGGTTTCAATCATGCTTTAAAGAAGGAAAGTTAACTTTCCCTTAACCAAAAGATAATGGGAATTTCCACAGAATATTTTATTTCTGACATTTATTTCAGCATTTTCTACTAGAAATCATTCCTTTCTGGAAAATTTCAGATCATGTAACCAGATTCCTGTAAATCAGGAAATAAATATCAGAAACACACCAAACTGCTTTGCTGATGGCCACACAAGAAACCTGCAGCAGAGCTTGGAACCAAAGCTTTACTTCCACGTTCCAACCCAGCTGACAGAGCAATGAACTGTTCTTCATCACTGCACTGATTTTATTTACAGTTCACTTTCCATTTAAGATGCTATAAAAGTGTCCAAACTTAAGAACAGAAATGCAGCTCTTGGTAACAGTACAAGAGTGTATTTCATTAATTCTATTTATTTTTTACATCCTGAAACACAGCAATATGTTAAACAAACTATTTAGCATGACACTGAGTAAATTCCTCATGGAATAGAACAGAAACTTATTTTCTATTAATTAAAGCAGCTACCATTTTTATTCTTGGCCATCATCTTGTTTCTTAGTCCCCGCTCCAATAAAATGGATAACCAAAATCCTCAGATTCCTAGCAAAGGTTTCCAAGGCTTAATGCTCCCTGTTTTGCTATTGAAATTGTACTGGTCAAATGCTGCCTAGCCTCCCCCACAGAAGAACAAGTCAGGTCCAATCATTTAAAAAGACAAACTAGAATTTTCAGACATGAAAAAAAAAGATAAATTACCTGGGTCTTCTATAGATAAGTTCTTTGTTAACCACTGAACAATGTCTGAACCTAGGAAAAAAACAACAGGCATTTTTAGATTAGTACATTTTTTCCTCCTGTTCTCCAGTTCCATAGGCCAATTAATATTGTTCTACTATGTAAAAGTGATCTATATTTTTTCCTCAGTTTGTCTAGGAAAAGCTAGATCATTCTATTTTTGTTACTTTTTTTGTTTGTTTGTTTTCTTTTAGCAAAGAAACATACCTCTCATTTCTTTCTTTAGGCCAAGACTCATAAAAATGTAATAGAAGTGCACAAAGGGTACACTATTAAGTTAATACTAAGTTTCCCAGTCTTCCAAATTAGTTTACAAATGAAGCCTAAAAAATGTAAAAGCCATACACATTGTGATTGTGCAATATATGGGGTGTATGCTGCAGGGCATGCTGGAGGCTTAAAAACCTCCTTGGGACTAATCCATGGCATTATGAGCACTTCTTATAAGCTGCAGTTTGTGTTGCACTTTGCACTTTGGTCTTGGTTTTGGGACTGAAAGCTACAGTTGGACTTCACCCACCATGAGCACGAATTACAAAATAAATTATAAAGTAGTTCTGCAGACAAAAAGACAAACACATTTATGATTTAAGCAACTTTAAATAAACAAATTGGCTTAAGGGGAAAATATGCTGAAACACTGAGTGTACATCTTCTCTGTGTTTCATGACAGTTGCATCATGCCTCCAGTTCAGACAAGCAACGCAATAGAGAGACATATAACATAATGCTTCCTTATAGAACCAATATTTAAGTTGCTCATCCATTTCTCAGTAGACATAACAACACAATTCTTCTATAAACCTTAATTTTAAAAAGATAATAAAAAACTATAAAATCTATACAATATAAACCAAATCAAAACAATAAAATCTCATGCATGGCTAATAAACACAACATTAGAATGTGGAGGATATTTCCCCTGACACTCCCTAGATTGAGATTTCTTTCTTTACTTCCCATAGTGCATAATTTCCTTTGGTCTTCTTAAGCTAATGAATATGATATTTTTAAAAAAGCATTTCAGGGAAGAAAGAAAATTTATTTCTCCTTACTTTCTTAATTTTAAAGAATTTTGTAGTTTTTATTTTATTACACTTAGTGAACAGCTTTATCGTGTATTTTACAAAACCTAGCTGATTATACCATAAATTTTCATGTGTGTATGCATTACTAAATTGATCACATAGCAATGAAAACTGTGAAGATTTTACAGCCGTGTCCAGTGCAGAGATTTTCATTCCCATGTTACATCTAAATTGTGACAGATATTAAACTTCAGTGGAACCATTTCTTAGAGCACTTACACAGAATCATTCCATAAATGAGGCAATGCACCTTTGTATGGTGTTGGATGTGTACAAAAATATTTCAGACAGATAATCCTACCTCAAAATATTCTATTTTTATGCATTTTTTATAAATATAATTTCTGTCCTTGTACATATGAACTTAGTGAGACTGATGCTGAAGCAAGAATTTTGTCCTAGTATAAGATGAAACTTCATAGACTTCAATGATACAGTTTCAAACCTACCTATATTTTTATGTCAGCTGACTAGAGATGTTAGTCAGCCCTGAATATTTTCCCAAATCCTCAAAGGCCAGAGACAAAAAGTAATTAGAAAAACAACATGACATTTTTGAATACTGACTCTTAACTTTGTCTTCTTTCAAATCTCTCAGGTACTATATGGGAAGAAATTTTCTATTCTTTTTATCTTAGCTTCAAATACTTCTTTCTCTTTACCACTTTTGAAAACTTTCCTATGGAGACACATCATATTCCTCAGACCTTAGCTCCTGGCATCATATTTACATATATGGTCTACACACCAGAAATTTCACCCCCATATGTTATACTGTCTTGTAGCTTATTATAAACAATAGTGGGAAATGGGATTTCCTGACAATTATATCATCTGATCCTGAAAGATCATTACTACTCTATTCACATTCTACACTGAAGCCATTCCCCTGGTACCCAAAAGCCTGAACAGCAGTTTAAACCAGCTATCACATTTGAACACTCCAGTGATTTCAACTGCAAGACTTCAATGACAGAAGCCCAGACAAATAAATATTAACATGAACACTCTCCTTATAGTGTGAAGGCTATACAAGTAAATCAAAGTTGCAAGTAATTTGTCAAATCACAAGTGAGAAATTTTTGAGTTCACATTCCTTTGAGACATCTTGTGGCTAAAAGCTCTAAAAGGAATTATAAAGATATTATCTCATATAGCTTGCTGTGTGTGTTTTTGGTTGCTACTTTTATTGTCTAATTAACAGAATTATTTCATTCAATCATTCCTGTGCTCTTTTCTAAGGTTTACTACTTATGCAAATGTGTTTCTAAAAGCAAAATCAGTACTATAATCTCTTATCTCAGGAAAAGAACAAGGCAGCAAAACAGGTGAATACTCTACAGGAAAACAATATTTCCATTGAGTCCAGGCTTTGAAAATCTGGTGACCAGTAAATTCATGTCATTTTTCATATACCACCCTTCGCATCTACAGGAATTATGATCCAAGAAGTAACAGGATAAAACACCTTTAACCTTCAAACCTGATCTGACTAATCTCCAGGAATCTATCCAAAAGACAAGCTAGTCTAATGATACAAATTTTATGCAAGCTACTACCTCAGGATTGGACTCTCCTGAAAAGGAAAACTTCCACAATCCAAAATAGAAAATGTTTACCATGTGAAAAAGAGACTCAATTTTTGTACACTACTTAATGTGTCAGTCACTGGTGATGAGTGCTAACAAATCCCCAGTAATAATATTTTCAAAGAAGATTCTCAAGCTAAGCTCTCCAAGTTTCTCTACCTCACTTTAAGAAGGCAGCTACAAGGCAAGCTGGCTATTAGATCTGTAAGGTGCAGAAGACTGAAGTTAAATTGCCAACTGAATTTTGAAATCCTAGAAGAACCCTCAATTGTCATGCCAATTTCTATAGCAAATAAAACTGGACAAGGCAAAATTATAATTTTTAATATTAAATTCAAGTTAGTGCAAGCAGAAAATATTTTAAAAAAGGTTTTTTAGACTCAGAGCCAACAGTGAGATTCTTTAAATGCCAGCATGTATCCAGATAAAGACAATAAAAATCACAAGATCTTACTCAAGTACAAAAATATGAGAGACTTTCAACTTTAAAGAAAGAGGCAAAAATATGTCTACATTCATATACAAAAAAAAAAAAAAAAACAACCAAACCACGTGTTCTTTGTAAAATGTACTTGCTGAAAACTCCAGAAGTTATTAATTTTAAATGAAATGGTGCAAAAATAGCAGTTGTTGAAGCTGTCATAGCATCTTAAGAAAACAGTTTTGAGGAAAGTGTGCTCTCTGAACTCTACAATGCTAATTTCCAAGTCAAAGTCACGAAGGCCAGGGCAATGCTAAGGTTAGCTTTCAAGAACAAACCCCTTATTTTAAACAAGTCTTTAAAGAGTGCATTTGAAAAGGGTGTTGATTCTGAACTAGAGAAAATTGCACAGGAATTATAGAGCAATTTTTGCCATGCACCGATGCCATGAGCCATGTAAGCCTTGATCTGGCAATACAAGGATATGATAGTGTTCTGCAAAGGAAAATGAAAATTCAAAATGCTCTATCATTTTAAACATTCAAAACCATACTTTGCTGAAGAAGATTCAAATTGCAAGAAAGTATATTTTATTAATTGGAGTCACAAACCATGAGACCACCAAGAAACCTAACTCAATGATATCTTATTTCGTAAGAAAGAAGTTTCAACCTTGAAACAAACACTTTTACTGCAAATATCTCAGTTTAGTAACTAAAATCTGTTCTTTTGTTGCTTTGCTTGGTTGGTTTGTTTGGGTGGGTTTTTTGTTTGTCTGTTCTTTTACTTGTAGACCGCAGAGTACTCACAGATGATGAAGAGAGACAGAGACACAGGAAACTCGCCTGAGAGGGTCTTGCTGTTGACAATCCAGCACACACCTACTCCATCAAGACTTTTGCCATCTGAACTCTCAACAGCAACATAACCATCACAATAATTGTCCCGTGTTGTGAAAGCCAGGAAGCTGGGCCTGTTGGGCCTGTTGGTTGCTGAAAGGAAGCAGCAGCTCATCCAGGAGCTCCCTCAAGGGAGCCCCTTGGTCGACTGGACCACCTTCAGCGCTTCACCACCATCTGATACCAAGAACCTGGAGAATTTTACACAGGGCAATTCACAGTAGGGAAAACTTAATACACATTGCTCTAAAAAGCAGCAGTTTCTAAATTTAAGAGAACAAGACTATTACTAGATTAGTAAGGAAAGAGTACTGCATTTCCATTGTTTCATTTTTTTTTACTGTTAGAGGAGAGAACTGTGTTATTTTGAGTTCACCGTCAACACCCATGCTTTGTCAAGCTACTTCATGGTGATACATCAGGAAATTAGGTTCAGATATTGATACACACTTCAAAATCCCTGGTCATGAGTGCCTGAAAAAAATAGAATGTGCAATTTCATTTCTTACCACTGATTCAGATATTGGAAACACAGAAACTGCATCAGATGAGATGGGTGACTGTAAAGGCCAATGGTCTATCAGAACTAGCTTTTTTTTCACAAAAATTGCTCTGTAACAGAGAGTTGGACTCTGCAAGAAAGGCCTTTTTACTGGTGAATGGAAGAAGATGATCTGTATTCTCCCTGAGTTTTCATGGTCATGAACCATAGCATATGTTGTCACTCTGTTATACCAGCAGAGATATTTTACAATTTCTTTTCTCTCTCTGAGAAGCATGGTTTGTGAATGAATTCTGCATGCATACATCTGAAAGAAGTCAAGTACCACACATTTCACGGGCAGAAAGGCAGAGGGAAGAAAAGCAAAGGCTATATTACCTTTTGGTATACTTACTGAAAAATGTATTTGGAGTTATTCCCCCACAAATTATGGTTTTAGTCAGTACTAATCTGCGTTGGATTTCAGTCTAACAGAATATGTATTCAGAGGTGCTCTGATTGCCCAGTTTTAAGTTTCAGAACTAAGGTGGTAACAAACATTTAGATGGTAAAAGCGCGAGATAAGGAAAACTACACAGAGAAGCTGTGTAAATAAATTTGGGTTTATTTTGTACTAATTTAAACACTTCCTACCTTGTATTTTTATTTAATAGTTTCTCTTTCTTTTCTATTTTCTTTTGGATTCAGTTAAAATAAATTTATAGACCTAATCTGGTATAATTGTTTACCATGAGTGGCAGCAGAGCTGAAACTGTGATATTTTGAATACATTGCCAATTGCATTTACACATTTAACCTACTGACCTTTACCATTTAAGTGGACTGACTTTTAAAAGAAACACATCATTGATCAAAGTGCAGTTTGATTAACGAAATTTGCATCTCAACTTTCACATACATATTTCTGCCACTTCCTTTTTAAAATTATTGGTGAAAGCAAAAACATAAACTCACTCTTTTGACTTATTGTAATTGGAGGTAAGTCACACATTTGTTTGAGTACTCTTATACCTCAAGGAAGATTGTATCAAGTTGCAGATTTAAAAATCTCATTAGAATAATACTAACTGTACAGATAATATGACATACTTTAATGAAACTACTCAATTATAATTTTAAAACAATATAAGCTACAATACAAATTGTTTGTTTGTTTGCTTTTTCCTTCAAGTGAAGATGGACACAGGAATCTGCAGAAATGAGACCCTCAAATGAACCATCCTACTGCTTTTGAGTTGGACCACTGTAAGCAATCCTCGAAAATACTCAAGCATAGAAGGGCAGAAAGGATCCGTACTTCTGGCTAGCATAACCCTGTGAAGAACATGTTGCTTGGGATGGTTAAATTACTGAATCTCCACTTCACAAGAGAGGAAAATTAATCTGCTTTTATATTGTGAAAGAGCTAATACAGGACATGTAAAATCTCTTCCACTTCTATACCTACATGAAATCACTCAACAGTGTTGACCAATAAATTCCAGTTATGTAAATTCTGCAGTCACAGCTGTCTCATAACCAAAATCATAACAGAAATCTATTTCATAAGGACTAAAAGGGTAATTAAAAGGGTAATCATGCCTGTGTAACTATGCCCACTCTTTATCCTAAAAGTGCCAATCTACAGAGGCCCCTGTCTTCTCCAGCAAAAGGAACTGCTGCTTCATTCCAGCAACATTTACTTCTAAAGCTTCTCAAAAGACATCCTCTACTTAGAACTCCTCAACAGCCACAAGTGATTGTTTCACAGATGACACTAGCTGTGCATAGTTGGCAGCATTCCAATAACCACAGATGGGACCTCTATAATCCCAAGGCTGTTATAATAAGCACTAGAGTTCAGCTTCTCACTGAAGAACACTGCTTCATGCTAAACATTTGCAAGACAAGAGTGATGCTGTTCAGAAAAACTAAGTGGTATGAAAACCTAGCACAGCCTTTCTACTATAAAGGAATTTTTATGCTTTTCTTCAAAATTATGTAAAGTCATGAAATCCTCTCTGACCATAATAAAATATCAGTGTTCATCTGACATGGATAAAGAAAAGACTATTTTGTACATTCCCCTGACAACAAATCCTACAACTTCTTCTATGGGAAAAGTATTCATGAGTGGAAAAAACAAAACAAAATCAACGAACCAACAAACAGGAAATGTAAGTAGAATTCTGAACACCATAAGTTCATTTCATTTTTGAGAAATCTTCACCTTCAAATAGAAAACAAAACAGAAAAACCCACTCCATTTTTAAATACTGTATGCATACTCCAAGCAAAACCTCTGAAGTCTGAGATAAGCAAGGAGCTTAGGAGGTTTATCAGTGAGACCTACTTGACTTACCATCCATCAGAAAAATAATATTAAAAGATTAGAAGCTAAGTGACTTTCAGTTTTCATCATCATTATGACCCATCCTTTTCCTTCTCTCAATCAATGCCTCTCTGCACCCTGCAAACATACACAAACAGATTTGAGTACTATTAAAAGAGAAATGAGCAAGGTTTTAGCAGTTTGTCATGTTCTCCTTCCCTCATTAACTTTGGTAACTTTCGAGCTAAATTCCGTCTTCCAAATAGGTTTGGATCCACCTCCAAGTGAAGAGCAGGAACCTTCCTAACACCAAACATAACTGTGTCCATGCCCTACCCAACACTAGTGTATACTGTGTAAATCAATAGGCAATTAAGCTGTTCTGCATTTTATTCTGTTTCTCTCAGTGACAATGTAACTTCTTTATTCAAAGAATTATAAACTTCACAGGGAAGAGAACTGTCTCTAATGCCTGCTACTTATATTCTCTAAAGCCTGAGGCAACTTAGTCCAAATTTCTGTTCAGACACAAGCAGTTTCAGGTATTTGAACCTGAGTGTCTCTACTTCAGCCTTCAGGCCTTCTGGTCAGGGCCCCTTTGGATTTCTTTTGTTTGAGCTATAATGCTTTTGTGTTAAATAGTTTTGGAGATAACAGGAGAAAATAAATGACACCCATGTGAGGAGTTGAAGCACCTGGAGTGCCCTGGCTACTTCAGTGAAGACTGGTTTATGGAAAGTAGAACAGCATCCGCAAGTGCATCCTGGTCCAGAACACAGCAGTGAATGAATGTGAGCGCAGCCTCACTGAAAAAAAGCCAAGAAGTGAATGGATACATGATTCGTATCCCAGGTTTGTCCTCCAGTTCTTGAAATGACATGCAAAAGCGCTACAATAACATCACTGTTGCCTAACTATCTTGAACTGTCACTCTGAAAATTCATCCAAGATTACTTCAGGAAAGCTGACAACACACTTCTGAAGGACAAAGTTGCTAGCTACCATAAATAGTTCATCTGGTTTTCTTTTTAAGTCTACTAGATGTTTCACTGCATCTTGCTGACAACTTAGTATAGAAAATAGATAGATTGATAAGTATAACTTTTTTGAATTCACTGCTGAGGAAACACTACAAAATTTCACTCATAGCTTCCTAAGTCTTCTTTCTTAATGAGCATGCAAGTTTCAGATTAACAGAACCATTTATTCTTAGTTTCATAATGCAGGGCTCCTCAGGGCAAAGAACACCAAGGCACAAGGTTTTCTTCCTTTATCCTGTGTCTTTGTATACAATTACTGAAATTGAGCTTTTTTCAGTAATTCAGCAGTGGATGAAATTTCTAAATGAAGGCATTTCCTGGGTCATTTGAATGGCTTTCTTCCGCCCAAGATGTAAAAACAATAAGCTTGTACTAGGACTATACTGAAACCATATGCTAAGTATTCCAGGGAAACATGGACAGGTGAGAGCCCAGGGCTGACAAGCAGAAACAGTGCCGGGGTGGAGCCAGAGGGCAACAGAAAACTATTTCATGCAGTGTTTGCAGAGAGGAGCAACCACTGTAAATAACTTTATATCCCTTCTTAACCACAGCAGGCAGCCATGGATAAATTGTAATGTCATCTAATTTTATGATCTGCAGAAATCTCAATTACCTTAGTTTATACCTACTTAAAATATAAACCCAGACTATTTATTTATTTTATTTATTATTTATTTATTTAGAGAATGCATACAAATACACATTGTATCCAGCTGGAGATACTACTTAAGGTTTTTCTGCAGATTTCACAATTGTAGTGTCTTGAAAAGAAAGCCAAGCTAGAAAAAGGTATTCATCAAAGTAGCAGTGGCACTATCCAAAGCAACCTTACTAACTTTCCATAGCGCTGTTATCACATTGCAGCTTCTGATCTTAGTTTTCACAAAATTGCGTATCACTGTTAGTGAATGTGTTCTTTATCTCATACACATATCAGTAAGTGTGTGCATGTTGCACTTTAATAGTCTTTGCAACACAGTAAAAGCTGCCTGAGATTACCTCTGCCACAATAAAGAGTTTTACTTTCTTATTTTTTTACATCAGCAGTTTGAAAATATTGTGCAAAAACAAACAGCCTCCAAGTTCAATGAGAAGGTTTTTTGAAAGTCTTCACCGCATTATTGCTTCAAGTAATTCTGTATTTTTTTTCGTATTTCCACTTCAATATCTCTAAGAAATATGACATTTTCCTTCTGAAATGGTTCTTCTAATTCTTGCCATACTGCCCCCCAAAGACACCCACGCACAGATGGCAATGGAAGGAAATGAGGCAGCAATGTAATTTTTGCTAGGCACTTCACATTCACAGAGGATTTTCCCTTGTGAAAATCCTGAAATCCTAATTCAGGGGTAATGGAAATAAATATATAAATGATATATGATTTGACTTATGATTTTGATTCCAGGAAGAAAGTCTGTGGAGACACAGTGAATTACCGTTTTGACATTTGCCCAGCAACAACGTCAATGTGCTGCCTTCCTCACAAAGCATTCCTACACAATAATAGTTAATTTATACAGCTGGTTTGAAAATGGGTTTTTCCATCGTTGCTGTTTCAAAACACTCTTTCAGTGACTCATGCTCTTACTGTTCTCTACGCTTAAGTCTCTGAAAACTGATGTCCAAAAAAAACACTTTCGATCACCACAGATTTTCTGAATAACCCAAGCTATTTAATTTGGTTATTTTGGCTAAAATACATCCTTCAGAAAGGTCTAATGATGTTAAATACAACAGGCATAATGTGATGCCCTGTAGAAACTCCAGAGCATTGCAGGATTGTATACAAAGAACCCACAAATTCTCCAAGAATTCGCTCACCAGCCAGCCATTCTCACAGCTACAGAAACATCTCCACCTCATCTCAATTAAAGAAATTCTACAATATAACAGTTGCACAAAATATTTATTTTCAGAGACAGGGGCACAGGCTATAACAGTAAGCCCTGAAACGGGAATTTCCTGACAAAATGACAAAGAATTGCAGAAAAAAAGAATTGTTTGTTTGGCCAAAGTAGTCATCTGGGGATTTTAGTGCTTTTATTTTTTAACATATAGGTCCCACTGTTCTCTGGCCCCAGCACAGACCAGCTATTTTTCAGCTAATAACAATAAATACACAATATAAAATGCAAGAAAGTTTGCTGAAGCAAAGTATAAACTTTCATCCTTAATCCTAGTATTCAAGTGTTACACCAGAAATGTCATTGACTATGATTAGAACTTCGCTCAAGGCTTCTTTTTTTCTATTTGAAATATGAGATGTTTTAATATTCAATAGACCCCAGAAAGTTCAAATGAATTTCTATTTTTGATTAAGCAGTGCTGGATGTTTTTGTGCTATTTCCTCCAGATCCATGATTATTTTAATACTGCCATGTCTCAGAGTTTACACTTCAAAGATCTGCTGCAGGGCTACATTTTCAAAAAGGAAAAGAAATGAAGTTATTCAAATTGTACATACCTATACTTTGGAGCATTAGTCTGACTGAAAATCTAATCCTGTTCAGCTTCTACCAAAATATACGATTGTTTCAAGACTATTATGTACAATTGCTTGGTGTAATAAAAATCACATCATACAACATGGAATGAGCTGTGTTAGAAATAAAACTTGTCTTTGGTCCAATTCGATACTTCTCCTCAACTCAGGATATTTTGCATTTGCAGTCTTTCATGGCTATTCAGGGATTATGAATTAATTTATTCTTGATGTCAATAATTGTGCTGCATGACTGTCTGAAGCAGATAGGACTGCGTCTGTTCACAAAGAAATAAAAATCTCATGGTTCTTCTCATGGTAGTTCTTTAGATTTGTCACAATAAAGGTAAAATCTATTAGCTCTTGAGGACAAATCCCAAAGATTCATTGAAATTTAAGTTGTGCTGACAATTTAAATTCTCTAACATGATTTATGCATCAATGAAGATTTAGCAAAAATTTAAATAGACATGAACTACCATTTTAATAAGCAATGAACAGCTCTTGGGTATGAAATAAACTTAATCATATCATCCAGTACTGTATTTCTGTCTAAAATTGAAGTACAGCATATGTTCATATATGTGAATATATATGCCAGCCAGCCACCATATAAATTATGTTCCCACCAATCACAGTAAACTTAGCAAAGCAAGAAGTAAAAATTGGAGAAAATAAATCTCCCCACATTTTAGTTTATCAAGTTCATTCCTTTGCTGCTCTCTGTCCTCAGAGACATTCAGATGAGCATTTGTGAGATACTAATTACAGCCCTGTAGCTACTATTGGACTTTTGTCTATGATATTTATATAGGAATTCAAAAGCAGCCTTTCTGCTTTTACAAGTAATTTGGTACCATATTAATCCAATGTGTCTTAGAAGCAAAGTATTTTGCTTTCCATCAAACCTTCTGGCAGGAGAGTCTTTTCAGCCACTCATTATCAGGCAGAAGAATAACAAAAAAGTCAATATTCTGAACAATGCTGGACCACTGGCCATGATGAGACCTTCTGTAGATCACAGGGCTTGTATTTATCTCAATAGTAAAGATAATAGTTCCCTGTACTGTGCTGTGGATTTGGGGAGCTAGAGAACAGAGAAGTGTTTTGAAAAGATCAACCTGTAGGTATTAGTGTCTTCATGTTATTTTACTGTATATTTCAATGTTTTATTTCATTTGGATGAGGTAGCTGAGAAAGGAAGGCATCTTACTGTGAACACAGGATGGGTCTTTCATAATTTAGACTTATGAGTACAGAAGCTCTTTGCAAGGATGAGGTTGTAACTCATTATTTTTTTCCTTTTTCACAATATGCAGAGAAAAATTAAGTCCATATTGCTGCCTAGGAGTATGCAGTGACGTGAATACTACTTCTAGAACTTGTTGTATCTTTGCTGTTTACATTGTAAATTTGCTGTTTACATTGTCACAGTAAGGATAAATAGTAGCAAGATGTGAAAAAAAAACCTTCGGTAAGGGAACACGTGTACACAATAGTCACATACCTACCCAAACCAGCTCTTCCCCTCTTCTTCCCAGCCTCTGTTCGCGATTTATTTGTATTTTGGCCTCTCCATGTAATATTTAAGACCTGCATGTATTTTATCTAAAATTGTTGATGGTCACCATATCTTCCTTAATTGCAGACTTGGGAACAGATGGTATACCCTCTCTTGGGAAAGTAAAGGCAGGGTCAGTAAAGAAATATAAAGCAAACAGGTATCCAGTACCAATACTGCTGTTTACTAGTGGAAGGTGAAAACAGACACAAGTCCTGTGTTGAGGGCGTGGGGAGAATAAAGATTTGTCAGGCAGCTAAGGAGTTGTGCTTTCTAAATGCAATGTGGTCCTGAGGCTGGGAAGAAGGGGGCAAGCAGAGGTGTGGGAAAAACATGTTCTTGCTGAACCTTCTTACAAAAAAGTAAAGAAAAAAGTAAAGAAAAAAGTAAAGCTAGCAGCCCTCTACTGCAACAGGAACAACAAAACACCCCTATTAAAAAATTTAAGGTATTTTTCCATGAAATACCCTGTTTGATCTGACAACAAAGATCAGTACAATTCTGCTGGTACCCTATTGACAGATAAGAATTTGATGGAGAGCAGCAAAGGATACTTGTGCCTGGACTAGCAAATAGCCTAACGATGGCAGAAGGCAGATCCCTTCCCATGGCTTGACAGTCTGGGAATGGAGCCACTCTCATCCCCAAAATACGGGCCAAAGGGAGTAGTGGTAATACGACTGGTAAGAGTTTTTATTGATGCAAAAGTGATGGAGAAAGGTCACCCGGGAGGGTAGACTTGAGCAGATTATCCCCTTCCAATTTCTGCTTCACTTTGCATGAGGTACATTTATACTTAGAAACTAAGTATACACTAGGCTGCTTTAGTCCTCCTTTCTGTTATGCTGATTCTATTTGACCCAGCATAGAAATAAATGCCTGCCATAGCACTGTTTCCAAAGGGAATACAGGCTCCTGCTTACACATAAGCTCCTTTGTTTTCTCATACCTGGCATGTTGCTACCTTTACTTGCTGCCAAACTGGTACTGTTGGTCCCTTGCCCAGGCTCAGCAGAGCACACTGCTGTGGGTGGCATGACATGCACAGCAACAATTTGCAGTGGTACCAATCCTCCCCTGTAAAGTTTTTTGGACTAGCAAATGCTTCCACTTGTTTGCTTTGTGTCTCTTACAGCTCACAAGCCTCTAGCAGCAGGTCCACCCTTAACCCATTTCACCCTGCTTGCATGGCAGGGTTTCCCTCCTCATATGGCACCAGGAAATACAGTAGTTTAAGGTCCAGCATTTCTCCCATACACTCACAGGAGAGTAGTATATCAGGGGAGCAGGATCTTTTCTACCAGCCACATTAACAGCTAGTAAAACATGCTGCTCAAACAAGAGATGACCAGCCAGTTTGTTACGCAGCACACAAACACGGCAGCAATTCAAATCAGCCAGGAAGAGTCAGAAGACTTTGTTCATCTCAAATTCACTACCTCTCATCTTTTATTGACGTTGCAAAGAGCATGTCTTTGACCATCGCTATTTCTAGAACACAGACACCCCATTGTTTAAAGTAATTGTTGTTGGCATGTATTTATATACTACTGACTGGTTTTTATAGAACATGATTATTTATTAATTTAGGTGAGTATACTTAAAAATATCTA
Source organism: Streptopelia decaocto (assembly GCF_964273445.1). Taxonomy (NCBI): domain Eukaryota; kingdom Metazoa; phylum Chordata; class Aves; order Columbiformes; family Columbidae; genus Streptopelia; species Streptopelia decaocto. The sequence continues at coordinate 40,175,427 of NC_138656.1, read as the reverse complement.
TAGATTCAACTTTAAAACATTATTTCTGTATTTCTTAATAATAGCAATTATATTCCCCTCCCAAGTTATGGTTTCAGAAATTACTGTCATTCAAGGAAAGAAAGCAAAAAGATTCCACCATTGTCAATACACCTAAATTTCAGACATTTTTCTTTATTATGGATTTAAAATCACCATTTAGCTTCCCTTATGAGAGATGTACTTGCTAGTTCATGTCTTCTTTTTAGCAAGTGAGCTAACAAAGAGATGACTTATCAAAAAAGAACACATGCACTGAGAAAATTGATGAAAACTACAGCTCTGATCACAGGTACCTTAAATGAAGCATCCACAAGAAACCCTTGCTCCACATAAAGCGAACACCTACATGTAATCCTTCAGGCATGTAATGCCTGAACTTGCTGTGCTGTAATCTTAGTTGATGTGAAGATCAGGAAGTCAAGCATATCAGAGAAGGCAGAAGATCTGGCAGAGGCAGAAGCTACTCTGCAGTTGGGTGCTGTGGAGATTATTCAGTAATTTTAGCACGTCAGCATCTTATACTAACTGCTTTTCAAACACATTCAAACAACAAGTCCCTCTGCTAAGGACCCTACAGTCAGCATTTCTGATGGGACCATTTAACTGGATAAGGAAGACTCTCTGTATTGATGATATTCTGCGGTTGCACAATATAGCCCGACTTTTGTTATTCTCTGAGTTTCCTGAGACAAAAGTGCATGCTCAAAAGGATCTTTCATGAATCACAAAAAAACTCATGAGACACCAGATTTTCTACCCTGCAGCAAATTCTGAGGCTCTCAAACTTCAATTTGTTGTGAAGTAAAAACCCAAAACCAAACATCAAACCTATGCAGAAACTTAAAAATTCCAAAATATTTTCCTTTAATGCTATCAAAATGTTTAATTCAACAGGGGTAAAACCTTTTTTTAGTATAAAACAAACAATGTTTCATCTTCATCTTTCTGACTCATAAGACAGCTTCTAACAGAAGTATGGTAATAAAACAATAAAACCAAAATGCAGTATTTCAGTATTTCCAGATAACAACATAAAAAAAAAAAAAAAACACCAAACCTCTCATGAAGCAGTGTGGCTGAGAAAATATTTCCCAGCAGAAAATTGATTTGCCACGTAAAGCATCATAATGGCTCTTAATGGATAATTCCTCTAAATTAAGCAGCTGTAGAAGCTTGAGCAGAACTAAGATGGATGTGCTTCATTATGCTATGACAGTTTCATCTCTTTGACAAGACCAGAGCACAGTGACATAGGATCTGCTACACTGAGCATTCAGGGAAAGTCAATTGATAGTTTTAGACACAAGAGACAAAATAAGGAGAAAATAAAGGGCAATCTCATTTACCTTTTCCTCTTAAGGTGCTACCTTGTCAATGATTAACTCTATCAGAGTGAGTAAAAAAATTTATTCCACCGTGTATCTTTAATAATAGGCTGCTTCCATTTTAACCAAAATTGAATTCAAAGATATTCTTATATTGCAATAAAAACACTACAACTATAGCAGCGTTAGCTCCGCTTAGCTCATATCATGCCTCTCTATTGGTGATGAGTCACCTCTCCTCCTACCATGTAGTAAAGAAAACGGATGAGCCTTGAAAAGCTAACACTTCTTGCAATTTTATACAGCAAATAGCATTTGGAAAATGGATTTTCAAAATCACAACCCCTGTAACTACTATATGGGTTTCCAGACAGTGAGTTATATACAGTGGGGATGAAAACATTTGGGAGCTCTCTAGAATTTAGTTTCTATAATAAAAGACGTTCTCTTTGAAAATAAGAGTAGGATTGAACTTAGTATCTTGGCAGTTTTGACTCATGTCCTTTTAAGCTTTAATTTCAGGTGTGTTTTTTCATTCTAATGCTATGCCTAAAAGTAATTTCTATTTATTGACTGTGAAATTAAAGGGAATATTTAAAAAACATTCTCTATCTTAGTTGCAATAGGAAAATCAAAAGGAACTTCACTCTGGCCACTAAAAAATGTTTCAGATGTTTTGAATCAACAGAGTTTCAGGAAATGTTTGACCAAAATACTGAAATATGCTTCAAATTCTTCTCAACTATGACATACTCTGAGATACAACTGCAATTCAACATTGCTTAAGAAACTTAAAGTGTATATTTCTTTATTATTTCGCAGATCACTATGCATGTAAAACTGTAGTGAAACCATAAACATCTGGAGGTATTTTACTTCAAATGTAAAAATAACTTCACTATACTATACATTTTAATCCTTGACTGAACTTTGCTACCCCTGACAGGTGAAACGGGAATACAGGAACAAGGCTTCAACTCTTCATATTGATGGAGATGTCCTGAATACCTTTCAAGCAGCTTCCTTTGCTATGCAAACTGAAGCAGCCATGCTCTAAACTGGACATAATCACAGCTCTCACTATCTATAAAGAAGCAGCATTCATGCTACTTTGACATTAAACATTTGCTTTACCAGTGGCATTAGAAATGTGATGATATTCCCTCCATCAAAAAGACCTCCTTTGTTTGAGGTACAAATGGTGCCTTCACAAGGAAACCCAGATGAATTGTTGTAACCAAAGTCAGGTATGTAAAACCCAGGAGCTGTGTGTTCAAGGAAGATGAGATGGGACAAGTCTCTGGGGCATTGGACAGGGAGTGTCTTACATGCCGGTTAGGTGACTGTGCTGAAAACAAAGCAAAAAGAAAGAAAAGTGGGTATGAACAAACAAGTAGGACAACAGGCTATTGAAGGACATGCAATTTAAAGCACCTGTTTTTGTCCTGGTTTTGACTGATGCAGTCCAAGCCTGGTTACCTGTATTTGGCACAAGAGATATGAATTGTCAGCAAGAGAAATGAGCAGTGATACTCAGTTTGTGCCAGAAGACACACTGTTTAAAGTGAGTGTATCTCCTAAAGATATAAAACTTGCAAAGTGGCCAGCAAAGAATTACAGAAAATAAGTTATTTAATTTATAATTTGCACAACAGTATGTGAATGAACTTTAGCAATGTTAACTCTCTAGTGCTGCCCCTATGAAGACATGGTTCACTTTATAGCTATGAGAGCAGTGACTGGAGAGGCCAAATGGACAGCCTGCTGCCACAGATAGAATGGCCAAGTCAGTGATGAAAATCCAAGAGGTTTAATTCCAAGCTCCACTTATGAGCCCTAGGTTATGCTAATGTGCCTTAGACAACTCAAGAAAGACTGAAGGTGCCTTTTTTTTTTTTTCTTTTGCATTTACAAGAGGAGTGGTACATTCAAAATATTAAATAAATGTACTTAAAGAATGACAAGGAAGTTTTCAGGCCACCTCAAATGGGCAAGATTTAGTCTTAGGAACTTATTGATTTTTAGAGCACTGAACTAGCTATTGCAAATTCTTTAATAATGAATCAGCCTCAGTCTATTTGTTTATAAAAGCCACGTAAGATACAGGAAACATACAGATAAAGGTCAGTGTTGAACACGCTGAATTCAGGAAGGGCTTCTAAGCATATCAGATTTGTTCTTGATTTTATTTCATATGAAAACTATTCATATCATTTGCATTGGTGGCTGGGCATTAGTTAAATGGGGTTTGGTTTTGATGCATTTTTTTATTAATCTTAGCATTAGTGACTTGAATCTGTCACATTCAATTTTATGTCTTCCTTAAAGGAAAAATATTTTAAGACACTTGTTAGGCTGCCTTTCTTTTAAATAGGAGTTTGAAAATGACTGAAAGTAAATTTGCCCATTTGCGCTACAAAGCATGAAGCAATGATATTTGAAATTATAAACTATATATATATAAAATTTCTTTTTTGCAGACTATTATTATCTGCAACTTAAAAGACATTTTTCTTAAATATGGTTTACCTACCCTCCTATAGTTGACATGTGTTGCAAATGAATATATATTCATATTATAAAGCACTCATTTAAAGTTCTGCTGTCCCATAACTCATTTTCTTCTTATAAATTTAGTACTTTGTTGATAATAGATTCTATCTTAAATATTTCAGCCAAGGACTGCTTGTAGCTTCCTCATGTAGCTAATTCTTTATTCTTTTCTCTATTCAGGTTGCCATTTTATGAACCACAATAAGATTCTCCAAAGGTTTTGGTATTGCAAGATAGCACGCTTCCTAAGTAATGCCCTTGAGCTATATATTATCTCACACTAACACATGTTTTCTTTACTGCTTAATTTTGTCACTCATTTAAAAATGTACATCTCTGGGTTTGCTTTCTTAAGGTAGCATTTTGAGTAGCAATGTTCGACTTATTTTGATTCAAAACAGAGCCTGTGTTGATGAAATAGAACTGACTAGATTGCACTCACTAGTCTTCATTTTCTATACTCATTTTTAAATATGCTAATGTCAAATACTGTGTAATGCATAAAATTTTGATTCTACTTTGTGCAAAAGTTACTGTCATTGCACTGTTTTCCTGGGTTTTTCTTTTTGTAGTGTTACTTAAGCAGGTAAAGGGGAACATCAACTGAACACTTGAGCAATGAAAAGAGCTTAACTTCAGGCTTTCTCTTTTTGCAGTGCTCTAACTGTAACTGTATACTGCTCTAAGTATCTGCAAGATACAAAGGTCATGAGAAAAATACAACATGTATATAATACCAATCACTCATTCCTGGTACTTTAACTCCTACCATGTTCTTTCCATTTTTCGAAGTGCTAAATACACTCAGTCTGCTGTGTTATACAGAAACTGGTTTGCAGGCTTTTTTCAGTTACATATGGTCATTAAAGGACAATTTGCACCCTTCAACGCTGGGCTTGACACTGTTAATAAACACCCTCAGCTGGAAACTGTAGAGAAGAACCTTGCAGGTAAAGAGAAAACACCTTTGGAAACCCAAGGTGAAACCCCAGATCCTAGGAGGTGCACCCACCTCTTGTTAGATTCCAGATAAAAGGAATGAAGCCTCTAACACAGCCCCAGAGGGAGTCTGTCACTGATAAGAGGGCACATGGCACTGCAATGGATAAGAGCAGTTTGGGAATCCCAACCTCTGCCCCTTAGGAGGCAGCAGCTCCACCAGGTACCCGCTTGCAGCCCCAGCTCCCTGCAGCAGCAGGAGGAGGTGCAGGACTCGCATCTCCGGCACAGCAGCAGCACCGGCCTGACTCAGTGACAGGACTGGATGTCTTTCTTGTTGGTCTCCTCTGACCTTGCTGGGTGCTGTCTCATTTGTAGCTGATCCATAGTTTCGGACTGTTTACCCATAACCTTAAGACTAGATTTGTTTTTAATAGCTGCTGAGACACATACTTCATATATGAGTGCTGAGGTGATCTTTAATGCAGTGATTTAGTTAGATTCTGAGTAAGGAAAGAACTAGTTAAATCTGTATGGATTTCACTGAAGTTTGGTTTGTTGTTTTTTTTTTTTGTTTTTGTTTTTGTTTTTTTTCTGTAAAAAGTATTTAAGTATTTTCTTGCGTATATCAGTCCTTCAAATTAATCTGTTCCTTCTACTAATACTATAATTGCAGTATTCATTTCATAGGATAAAAACTGAGTATTGGAAATAGCAGTGCCCAGTGGAAAAAAAAAAAAGTGGTTTTGATTTAAGGTAGAATTTGTTATTTAGGATTTCTCTGTTTCTGATTCTTTCCAAGTCAATACTAATCACAGAAAAAAGCATATTTTACTTTTTAAATTGTGTCAGCAAGAACAACTTTTTCCATTGCAAAATAGTTCCAATAAGGTTTCCAATACTAATCCAAATCTTTATTAGGTCTGAGACTGAGCACTATAATCTCCTTTTTATTTGACAGAGACATTGATTTGAGAGACTTTCAGCTGACTGAGGACATCTACTGCAAATATTACAACTAATATATTCCATTTTTCTTTTTGCTACACATTCTGCCTGTTTGTATGCTTGCTGTAGCTACTGCAAAAATTAAGAACTCTTGCTTGTTATCTGTGCCGTCTCCCTTTTTCTTTCTGTTTGCTATTTTTTGGTAAATTAAATTTCCTGCTTGGATAGAACATTATAAAAAAATCCAGCATTTTAATACAGTGATTCTCTTGCTAAACCACAAATGACATTTCAGTTTTTAAAACGAATTATTATCTGTGTCTGTACCTGGTGTCTTGTACAGAAGATCATAAATTATCATTCATGAAATGATGTTTTATTAACTCTTCTTATTCCTAGCCTTCTACATCTCTTACTACATCTATCTGCACATCAAGAGTCCATTTTTGAGTACAGATAGTACAGACAATTTCTATCTTGGCTTGACTAGTAATAAACTGAGCATAGGACTCAGAAAATATTGATGTCTAAGTTTGATGGTGTGGACTGAACAGCCAGGCTCTAGAGACGTGTCAGAAGAACATTCCATAAACACTGAATTATAGATTTTATCTCATCTTTTATAACAAAGGATCAAAGAATATGTAATGTAAAACTGTTAAACTGGGGGCCACCTCTCAGAAGAACTATTATGATTTGATTTAAAATAGATGTATTACATATAGGACTAAATTGCCACTTCACTCACTTCAATGTTTATTTTGTTTTCTGTTGTGCTTTAAAAAATAAAATTGGAAGGCGTTTTCCATTTTCTAACTTTTCTGCTATCAAGCAGTGACTTTTCAGCTGAAATTAATGAGAATATTACATTTTAAAACATGAATGTAAATGGACAACAGTATGCATATGTTGGATTTTTTTCCAGAGCGATATAATAAGATGGGTCATTCTTACGATCTAGCAATATTACCACAGAGAATGAAGAGAATGTCTAGACATGCACCTCGTCCTGGATAGGCATAATTCAAATAGCCTAATTTAGAACATCAAAGCCCTTCAAAACTTACATCACTGAGAAGTTAAGACACACTTTCTCTACAAAATTATGCTTCTTCCACAAGAAGTCCTCCCTGATTCCAAATGAAACAATTTATGTTCTTTGAGAAAGGCTTTTCCTATTTTCTGCTGATCCCTAAATGAATAATTGCTGTTCCCAAACAATGAAATGCTTTTGATCAAAAAGCTAATGTCTTCAAGCAGTTTGGAGCATTTAAACTAGTAGTTCCTTTTCTTTCTCTCATTAAAAAGCTCTAATTGTACCTTCCATCTTCCCAGCTTCCTTCCTGTTTAAGAAATCTGTTGCATTTCTTTCCTGTAACTGAGAGATCTCAAGGTCCTTTCCCTTTCCTAAAATGTAGGTGCTCCACTGTTTCTCAGTTGTTACAGTTACAGTTCCCATGCTATCTTAAAATTATTACACTATCAATTTATCTTGGCTCTACTAAAATAATTTTTCAAAAGGTTTTTGGTGTTCACTTTATTTCAGTTCTAGTATTTCTCTAAAAATGGCATACCTCTAGGCTGCTACCATAGCATGTGTTTCATAGCTCATCAACTGCCCTATAACTTTTTATTCTCCCTAATATACAATTCCATTTCAATATAGCTGTCTCTGGATAAAATTCTTCGGATTTTTTTTTTTTTTTTTTTTTTTTTTTTTTTTTAGTTTACCTCTATTTTACAGGCCATCATTAATGATTAGAAATAACAGGCTTAACCATAATCAAAAAAGTGTAGTTCTATCAGACTAAATAAAAAAATCAATTAGGTGACTGATTGGATTAAACACGACACACCATCTCTTTGAATAAAAGGAATAGAGTTTTGCTAATTGAGACTAATTTACAGAACTCACTTAACCCATTGCAGAGGTAATTTATAAGCAGTGCCCTAAATCTCAGCTACGTGACGTGAAATTAAACAATATATTAGACCAGCCAACTCATGTACACATTGTGTTCATGCTGGTCTGACAGAGCTCAGGACAAGCACTGCTGAATGGTACCCGCTCAGTAGTTCAACAGCACAGCACTGCTTGCTGAAACTGTGTTCCCTGGTCCTTGCATGGCTGCCCAAAGGAGAAAAGAGCTGTGACCAAAACACAAAGAAAGATGAACATCCAACTTGTTTGGCTTTTGGTGGTGGTAATGGTTTGGTTCTGTTTGTTTGTTTTGGGTTTTGTTTGGCTGGTCTTTTTTAAACATGAAGAAACATATTTTTAAGACTGAGAGGGGAAAAAAAAAATAGATATAAGCTGCATTCACCTACTTACTTTCAGCAACTGTTCTTGAAGAGGGAATTGCTACTTTGACCAGTTTTCTGGAACAATAGACTCAATTACTGGCCTTTAAATGGTCCTGAGTTTGGGGACATCATGCCTGCCAGAAGTTCCCAGGTAAGCATGACACAAAATCAATATTAGTCTCCTAAATCGTGCTTGAAAAACATGATGTTCTTTTATAACACAACCATATTTTCTACTTCCAGTCCAGAGCAACCAACCTGAAGCACAAGCAGAGCAGCTGGAGTCCATCTGCAAATGCTGACCATTGTAACTATGTCTTTGTGGCCTGTCCTTTTAGAACTCATGATAAATTTTTTAGATCATCTATCAATATCCTCAAAAGATGTGGGTAACATGCAAGGCCTAAGTATTTCTGTAAAACTGTATTTGACCCCAGGCACAAAACCAAAAGAGATGAGTCACTCTGCCTCCACCTTTCATTAAAACAGAATTCCGATTTGTTCTACTGAATAGATGCCTTTACAAGTATGAAAGAACTTGATAAAATTGTTTAAAAACACCCCCTTCTACAATCTGGGTAGTAGGAACACAAAAATATTACTAACTTAGAAAAGAAGGGAACAGATAACAATGATTGAAATTCTCTTTTTTTCTCTGAAGAATATGGAAAGCAAGGAGAATTGAACTTGAAATGATTACCGATGAAAGCAATTAGAAAAATCAGGAGAGGATAAAGGGATGGGAAGAAAAGCAGAGGCGGAATTTGTGCAAACAAACCATTAATGGGCACGTTTAGCCCAGTGCCTTTTCTCCATTCATAAAATATTCCCTGTTCTGGAAATAAAGTAGTTCAGTCAACAACTGGGCATGTTACTATATACTTATTTTGTTTAACATCTGCAAGCCTTTCCTCCCATAAGTGTAAAACTTTCAAGAATAGTCTTGTCAAAAAGGTAAAGAGTATTCAGAGGTCTATAGGTCTAAAAAGCATTTCCACATTTTAGCTATCTCACAGCATCAGACAAGCACATGGGGTGCTGATATCCATGAGAACCCCACATGCATGTACTAATTTGGTATTTGGCTCTGAAGAGAAAGAAAAATACAAGCTAATAATCAACTATTGTCTCAATATTATCAACAAGGCTGTTACATATTCAGAACCCAAGTTAAAACGCTGTGCAGCAGTTTTAAATGGCTAACTCTCATGCAATTTGTGACAATTTAATTCATAAAATAAATGTGTGCATGTGTTGAAGGCTAAATTGAGATCCAAACAGGTATACTGAAATACCTGAAATGCATATAACCTTGCTGATGTTTGTATATCAACACTACATACATAGCTCTTGTAGTACAAAAGGTTACAGACCCTTCTGTAGGACTGTAAAAAACTATATATATATATATATATATATACTATTTTAAGAACAGCTTTTTTATTTTGAAAGCACTTTGTCAAAATCCCTCAAAGGTGAATATTTCAGGAAGGGCTGAGGTGGTTGAATTGTCTGCTGCAAATACCCCATGTCCTGTTGTTTCCGTGAGATACAATGCAACCAAATTTTCAGCAATAACTCAAACCCTTCATAGACATTACATTATTCTAACAGCGAAACACTAATCAAATACCTACCAATCCCACTTGCCTGCTCCTACACTCAGGCACTACCAGGCCTTATAGTAAAAAATATTATCCTACAAAACGTGTTTATGGGGAAGGGAGGTTAATACCGATTTCCTTTTCCTTTTTTTTCCTTAGTATTCTCAATGCATTTCAATTAGTTTGTCTCCACTGTCGAAGTCTTGGCAATCTCTATGTCCTCCTTCCTACAAATAAGGGAGGACATTGTACATAATTTCTCTGTGCCATCTACCTGGAGTCCTGAAGAGTCCTGGGTTTCCGCTCAGTTCCTCAGACACCAAACTCACCAGCCTTTACCTTCTGACTTCAGGCACCTGCTGCAACAGCTCTGCCCATTTCCCACTGTGGTCTACACCCTTGCTCCATGGAAGAAGCAGCATCTACTCCAGTGATCTTCCCTAACAGAGGAAACAAGTAAACCGAGAGCACCCCCGCTGAGATCTTCCAGCCCCATGTCAAAATGAAACGGATGCTGTGTGGGAAGTAAAATGGCAAAGTGCATGGCAGGAATGCTGGGCTTTGTGCCTTCAAAGCTGCCAACATCCTCTGGCCTTGGGGACTGCTAAGTCTGTGGCACTGGGATCACGAAAACAGAGTAACTCCTGCTGGCTTACATGCTTGTTTTGGAACATCAAGGCCTACTCTCCAACTGCAAAGACTAGAAAGCAGATTTTTAAACAATGAACTCAATTTCTGACCATTATTGTGAAGCTCAGGAGCACCCTATAACAGGCTCTGCGAATGCATACGGCGGTGTAATACTCATCACCCATTTGCGTGTTCTTATTTCCTCTTAAGAGATTGTTTTTGATCCTATTATTCCATTATAAGTATTTTGATAATTTCTGAAAATTAGTTAGTATCTATGGTCCATTTATTTGCATAGTGATAGATCACCAGTCACAGGAAGCTGCATGGAACTACCTTTCCTTCCTATGTGGTTATGTTTTTAATTTAATGTATGTTACTTTTTTGTCAAGAACACAGATGGCAGGAAATAATATTAGAACTTCTTCAGGACTTTTTCAATGTCAAAGAGGTAGGCTTTTTAGAAAACCTGTTTTAGAAAACCTAAAATTTTAAAGTCTTCATAGTCACATTTTCAGTGTTTTCCAAAAAGAAGCTTTAAGTTCTTAATTCTGCTCAGAAATATTATTATTATTATTATTATTATTATTATTATTATTATTATTATTATTATTATTATTATTATTATTATTATTATTAAAATCTGAAAGTTTTGGTTCATAGAAGGCTGAGAATTTAGCTTTTTGTTCTAAGTCAGAAGTATTTCAAATTCTTGCGGCATGGGATGTTTTGCTGGATCTAGCAGAAGCAAGAACTCTTAATAACTTTTTTGTTGTTTTTTTTAGATAGCTAGCTCCCAACATGCAGTAACAACCAAGAAATGAAAGCTTAGTTCTTGTTATTCTGCTTCTCTTACCATCGCAAACACCCAGCATCCTTGACAAATAGAAATTACATGCATGCAGAGAGACTACACAAATAAAATGGACTACTGAGTTTGTGTTATGATCATTCACTTCAATAAACATGTCCAAGCTGAAACAAACACTCAGACAGGCCCATACCAGGCAACTGCTCAGGAAAAAAGCTCCAGACAATTCAGATGCAGACTAGCTCCTCGTAAAGCAAAGTTAGACTGAGTGCAGCTCACTGGCAGTGAGGTGAGGCTCCTCAGACGACAACCCACTAACATGGAAAATCGTGACGTTATAGCGACATTTGCTATTACAAAGTGTACGTATACTGTTTGATAATATTTCCACGCAAAACTACTCTGTGGATAATTTGAGCAGAAACAGAAATAAAAACAATTACAACTATTAGAATTTATTCCTTGTGTTCCTTTAGCATAGACAAGTCTGCAGTTTTCTAATGCAACTGCAATGACAGTGTCTTTTTCCTCATAACTGGAACCAACAGAATTAGGAACTAAATCTGCATTTGGAACTAAACAAGCATTTGGTAAATCCTGCTAACTTGATTTCTTACTTAAGGGGCATATTCTCCATGGAATTATTTCAGTTTGTTTTTTTTTAACTTCTGCTCAACTATATTTATCTGCCTGTAAAAATGTCAGATTGAAATCTGCAAATACAGCAGCCACTGTCTCTTTGCATGCAGTTCATTTGAATATTTCAAATAATTCTAAACTGGGTAGATTTAAAGACAATAAGATACAATTTCAGGTACTAAAATGGTAAAACTGAAGCAGAATGAAATTATGTTGCTTGAAAAGTCACAAAATGAGATGATGTTAGCAAATGTATATGTTTACACTGTATTACAACTAACAGGATAGCTTTAAATTACATGAGTGGAACATCTCCCTTATGAGGAAAGACTGAGGGAGCTGGGTCTCTTTAGCTTGGAGGAGACTGAGGGGTGACCTCATTAATGTTTACAAATATATAAAGGGTGAGTGTCACAAGGATGGAGCCAGGTTATTCTCAGTGACAACCAACAGTAGGACAAGGGGTAATGGGTTCAAACTGGAACACAAGAAGTTCCACTTAAATTTGAGAATTTACTTCTTTTCAGTAAGGGTATCAGAACACTGGAACAGGCTGCCCAGGGAGGTTGTGGAGTCTCCTTCTCTGGAGACATTCAAAACCCACCTGGACACATTCCTGTGTAACCTCATCTGGGTGTTCCTGCTCCAGCAGGGGGATTGGACTGGATGATCTTTTGAGGTCCCTTCCAATCCCTAACATTCTGTGATTCTGTGATTATTTGTATCTGTACTAGCAATACTTGTTACATGTCTACATTGCTTCCTATATGCACATGATAAATAATTACCAGTCAACCAAAAACATGTCAACATACACCGGTGTACAATGCCACATAAATTAAGAGGTGTGGAGTACGCATTGAAAAATAACCAAATGTAATCATATTAATATCTGTTGTCTCTATTTATAAAAGAATTACAGCACCTGCATAACTACAGTCTTGTACACAGATATTCTTTGTAACCTTTCTGTTCCTTTCTAATCAACCATATATTAAAAACCCAAATCTACCAACTTCCCAGCTTTAGGATTACATCATGCTCATACAAAATCATACTTACAAATCCTAGCTACTACTGTGAAGTAGTGATTTTTGGCAAGACAATGGATACTTTTTAGACTCAAGGGTTCTGACTTTAAAGGAACCAAATTGGGTTTCTTTTCTTTTTGTCTTTAAGTGGGTGTTCATTTCTGGGGTAGTTTCCCGAGACAATTTACCAAGTGTATCATGAAAGAGATTTCACATTGTGGTAAGACCACTACTAACAGTCAACAAGAACTTCATGCTGGGACTTCATTTGTCTTCACCTATGCACTTCCTCCCCTCATTCTTAACATGAGCAGCAAATTTCCCTCCTGTCTCAGAGATTAGTGACAGAAAACATAATAACAGCTCTTTCTTCTCTGTACTTCTGTGAAAAAATTCCAATGTGATTTAAACATACAGACCTCTTGTCATAGATGTACCTCATAAACTGATGGAGCCAAGTAGTACACTTTGCTTCCTAATTAATACAATTACTTAAAATACTTTATTTCACTAGTTCTAATCATTGCTATGTGACATCAATAGTACTTCTTTTTAAGAGATTTCCAAGAGATAGCAAGGAAGGAAAATCATTTTCCCAGAACCCTTGAATATATTTCTGTATGGTCACTCTTCCTTAGGCATATTCTAAAAGGCTTTGATTATGCTCATAACATATTTTAGTGAACCTATGTTATTAATCACTACTACAGATGGTGCTTATATCAGCTTAAAAGTTTGAGGGTTTTAAGCTGGTATATTATGCACTGCTTCCATGGGAAATTATATATGACCTAAATATGCATGCTATGTATGTTTGTGTGTGTGTGTTGGAGGGGGGTTATTTTCTCTGTTTCCTGTAAGTACTACTCATCGTTGCTGCTGTAAAATATCATAACAAAATGCAGTTATTAACTGGTGTTATGCTAGAAAAAAAATGGCAAACTACCTAACATGAAGCTGTGCCTGACTGCAGAGTTGCTGCTAATTTCAGGCTGATGTGAGGCTGGTTCAGGACTCTCTTTTCACCCCACATTTTCCATGAATGTTATATGTCCAGTGTCCAGAGATCGGGTGACAAGGGTGGAAAATTCAGTAAATATGTGGCCATAGTGAAGGCAGCTCCTCTTAAAACTACTCACACTTCAAAGGTGCAAGCTCGTTCCAACTAAAAACACTGCCAGAATTTTACATGCGAGGAGGATAGGAAGAAGGCGGCGTAGGAAAGCAAAAGAAGTATTTTCATGACAAAACAACATAGGAGGAAAAGTTAGGAACAAATTTGTATCTGTGATCAACAAGCCCCAGAGCTATTTCTCGGGAAGCGTGCTGAGCTGTAAGGCCTTACACAGCATTTGGCAAACAGGGGATCATCTAATTCAAACTGTGCACTTCATGTGGATGAACAACCAAGAAGATGAATGTTTCCAGCAATCTCCCATCTCACAACAAGAGAACAACTATTAAGACTTTTTGCCCATCAATGCATGACTTCTAGACCTATTTCTTTTGCAAATTTCTGTGAAAATAAGCTTTTCATATCTACTGATTTTAAGGGAACTGACATTTATAATGACTATTTTGCACAGAGATTACTTTAAAAGACTTTTCAATGGGTTTTCAGGCTATTTTGGTTTCCTAGAACAATTTTGCAAAATTGCCTCAGACTTTCTTCACTGTATTTTCTTCTTTTTACTAATGCTTCCAATGGCAATCACCCCTGAATTGAAATGTAAACATATGAATACAATTTTTGTTGTTGTTTCGTTAGAAGGAAGCAATAACTTTTAAATGAGAATTTGTTGTTCTCCGTAAAATAACCAATGAAAATACTTTCACATTTTGAAAAGCTTTTAATTTTGACAGTCACTTCTTAAAAGTCTGATATTAACATGTGCCTTAAAATGAAAATGGAGAGCACAATCATCTTGCAGCATTAAAGCTATTGGAAACAGTTCTTCATTTCTTTCATTCACTTTTCAAGTGAATAAGAGCATTGAGTTCTTATTTGATCCCAGCCCACCACAGCTTGTCACATGGCCATTCTGAGCTTCACAACCGCAATGCTGTCACTAAACTGATTTTTCCATAAAATACAAAAGTTCTGTCAAGTTTTAAGCAGCTTAAGAGCACCCTTCTCTGGACATATAGTTCCAATCCCAGTGATGTGGTCAAGACAGGCAAACAAACAGCAACAGGAGGTGAAGGTATGCAGACAACACTCAGATATCCATTTTGCTTTCTGAAATTGTAAAGCATACATTGCAGCGCTCAATAATCAGTTAATTACCTCACTACTTTGAAATGACTGTATGTTCAATCTGATGGTATGACTTAGTCAATCCCTTCTACTTATGAGTTTAAAAGTCATGAACATGATAACACTAAGTAAGAGAACCAGCCTTCTCCTTAAAAATACCTACTCCCAAAAGACCAGGAACATTTGAACGTAAATCAGTCACTCTGAAAAAGTGATGAATGGAAATGACACACAGGAGAGATTGGTGTTTTAACTTCAACTACTCATTTGGGCATAGAGGATTATTAACTTTATTCTCAAAAGTTCTGGTTTGAAAAGTTAAACTGTAAAGATGGCAAGTCTCTGCTCATATTTGCCTTTCTGAACAGGCACAGGAGAGGGAAGGAGCTGGCTTCTGTCCTTCATGTACTGACAGAGATCTTTTCATCAAAGCATTTTACTAAGACTAGAACCTCATCAAGGCAGTGAGCTTGCAGTTTTAACATGGAAGACTCTGCAAATAACAAGTGGCTGATTTGGCGTAAAGAAATCAGCACTGATTCTACTATTGAATTATACCTGTGGGAAAATGCAAGAAAAGAGGGATAAAGGAATGGAAGGGACAAGAAAGTAGGAACTTGTCATCAACTCAGCACTGGAGACACTGGAAGGGAGCAAAGCAAAACAAAACAAACAAAAAAATTCCCACAAAACCAACCAACCCCCCCCCCAAAAAAAATCCATAAAATTAGAAGCTTGGGAGAAGGGAATTCTAGCTTCTCCCAGATGGCTAATTTATAATGGAAAAGGTATCAAAATTGGAAATGCCAAAATCCTTGTATTCTTGTATTTACCTATAATGTAACATCACTTCAAATGATTGAGGTGTTATGCTTTTGTGGGATTTTTTTTTCTGTCAATCCAAGTAATACAGCTTTCTCTTTTATCTTGTATTTCAGGTAGGTAATCTCCAGTACTGAAGTGGATAAACCTATCAACTTATATCACATGCAGCACTGAAAAGGCATCAGATGTTAACAACTCATTACTCAGCTGGGAAAGATCAAAACTAATGACAGATGAAATGCTCTCTCTCTTGTTATTAGTCCCCTGACTCATCCCGTTCCCACTGTGCTGCTCTTTATTTTTTGCTGCCTGCGTCTACATAACAAGCCATACTGTTGTTGCAGGTAGCTCCTGTGACTCACACCTTGGGTTCACCCACCTGTCATTTGTGAGTGAGATGAACTACTATGGCACTGCTTTCCTCTGGGGTCTCTCACTATATCTGACCGGGCTACTGGGACTGCCACTCTGCTTTTCAGCAGGGTTTTGTTTTTTTTTTTTAATGCTTAAACATATAAATTATCTATTTTTACCAAACATACTACTATGAGTGCTTGAACAAAGACTGTTAATTAATGAGTATATGAATACATTTGCTAATCAAAGTGCAAAAACTCGTTATCATAACAATCTTCCCAGGTAGAAGAGAAATAACCAATTTCTGATATCAGTAAAAATGATGAATAAATATGGCATGTGATGGCAATAGTATTTCTAAAAAATGGGAAAATGCAATGTCTGTATGCAAAAGGCACAATATCAACTTCATATCTAGGAATGAGAAAAAACTAAAGACATCATATGGATTATATTTTCCTGGGAAAGAAAAATGAATCTTTTCCACTTTCTCCTTAACTCAAAGATGTTAAAAAAACCACCTTTCTACTGGTCTCCTTCTCCTATTTTTGTTGGTTCAAGCTGTGACTGCTTTCCATAATTATTGAGCCATACGTCAGAAACAGCCAGTAACAACTAGTATGAACGTACTTTCCTTGAATAGTTTTTATTCTGTCTCTGTGTGCGTTCTGTAATTGAACTTACATTTCTTGTAGTGCTCCCCTCTCCTTCAGTAAAAACAGCAGTGTCCCACATTCACAGTTACACACCACTCAATTGGCACACTCTCCACAGATTTTATTCATCACCAACAATATCCGAGTACTGTACATATGTTAAAGTCTTCTAAAGCATCACGCTGATATTCTGTAATGCCCATAAGACAAAACTATATCACTACATCTGTCTTAAAGAAATATCCACATGATGATTAGCTCACAAAGCTTTCAGCACTAACTCTGACCAGCCCACTTGCCCGCCCCACAAAAACTCCCGAAACAAACCCTCAGCTATTGCAGCGCCTTATCTGTAAACTGTGAATGTTTCTTTCTGCTTGAAAGTGAAGAGCAAAACTTTGGCATTTACTTGCTGTCTCTCCTTAGTAAAAATAAAAATGATATTTTAGAGCTCCTTCTAATCCCTATGATTCATATGTCAGCCTCCCTATATTCATCATTTCAAGCAAGTTTTTTTACCCATTTTCAGGCCTAATGGTGAACCATGTTCAAGGCAAATTACCTTCTTTTTATTCCTAATGCTCTAATCAGTGTAAGTAAAGAACACACATGACAACCTTCATGCAATTATTATTGTTGACTGGCAAGATGTCTATATAAGCTATCTTCTTCATTCCTCCAAAACATTTTAAAACCATGGAGAAAACAATAGCAAGCCCTTCTTCTGTTCCTCAAAATGCATAATCACATGGAGAGAGCAAACTCTCCTGACTATTTTTTTCCTTGGAGCTTTTAAAGTTTCAAATCAAAGCCACAATATATATCTGATGAATAACATTATTACGACTTCACCTTGAGAGTACAGACTTTAGGCATTCATGGGGTCATGCAATACTGCAGACAAGTCAGCCATCAACCACTGTTTTTAACAGGTGTTTTCTGAAACCTGAGTGCCCATGACTGTGCTCATCAGCATTAATCACAGAAAGTGACTTAGATCCATAGATAGGAATAACTAAAATTTTGGCATTAAACTGACAAATTTCCCAAGAACCATATAGGAAACTACTTGAGAGTCATCTTCAAGCCCAACTTTAGATGTGTGGATGTGGAACTACCCATAAAGCTACTGAGAAAACTGACTTATTCTCTCCTTCAATAAACTTCCAGTTGACCTGACATGTAATCACTTCAGTTCAGAGGTGGTTCAGGCTCTGCTAGAGGAGACACTTTTAGAACAATTCAATTTTTAAAACACAACCTCTGGTGTGATTTTCACACTCGCGATCATAATTTGTCCATAAGCAGACTATATTGTTCATAATAAAAACAGATTATTCCACTCTTAAGCTCAGGAAACTATTACTCAAGCAATGATGGTTTATGCCATAGCATTGCTTATATGCTTAAGCAGTCAAGACTAAAGCATTACTACAATTTCCAGCAGAATTTCCATTATATTTTAGATCCTACACTAGTCACTGTTAATCTAGAAATCTAGTTTTAGCCGTTAGCGTACTAGGGTATGTAGGTATATTAATGTGTTTTCTGCAAAGCTATCCATGCAAATTCATGTATTTGTTGCATCCAGTCTGAGCCTACTTGCAAGTAAGATTGTGGGTGACTCAGCTTGAGGTGAACCATCACTACAAAGACCATCTGCTACAGCACATTGTATGTTCTCTCTGTTCAAAGACCTAATTGCACTTACTTACCCTCACAGGTTCTAGTTGGATGATGTAATTCAGCAAGCCTCTGTGAAGTCTAGGGTCTTTTACAAAAAGCATTCTTGGCTGAAATTGTAATCGGCATGCAGTGTCCTGCTACAATGGCCTCAGAAAGCAGTGAGCTAGTGTCAGGACAAGTCAGTATAGAATTATGCTGAAAAAGCCACGTGTAGTAGTTGACTAGCTGAGTATGTAGACTGTAAATATCCATTCTGCAACAGCAAATGATGCAGACCTTGGTGTGAAATAAGATTTGAGTGCAATGAGATCATTAGCTCATCAGACTCAACAAGCTAAAAAAAAAGAATAATTCTGGGGTGCTAAATATTTGTTCTTGCTTGTCATGACATACTAAAGACACCACAGGTGAGCACAACAGGTTGTAGGTCTGCAGGCAGTACAAGTCAGAGCAGCCAGCTCCCAAGGCCCTACTTCCACTGATTTTTCTATGTTAAATCCCATTTGGAATTAGACAAGGATGCTTTTCCCCTCTCCAATAATTGTTTATTTGTATCTATAATAAGTCCCATCATTCGTGTTAAAGACTTTGTAATATACTAAGTTGTGCACCATAGTTCTTTGCATAAAATGAAGGTATAATTTTATACAGAGTTCTTTATCAAAAGCACTCAAATGAGTATCATTAAATCATTAATGCTATAAAGTTAGGAAAAGTCTGTCTGTGCCAAGGAATGAGTTAATAGAATCAGGACAGGTGCTAACAGCTTTGTTTTTATCCCTTTGTTTTCAGAGACTTTTATCTTGGCATATACAATATATTGGCACTCAGTCAAGGACTGGGGTATTTTTCACCTCCTGCTTGTAGGTGACTGGAATGCTGTTACCCTAATTATTCTGCGATTCGCTAGCTCTAGTGAATTTACACCAAATATAAACTTGCTGCAATTAAGTCAGTCTGAGAGCCTCTTAAATGTGGATAAAAATCTGAATAGTAATTGGCACACATCTAGGGGTTAGTATTCTTTTTCATCAAATAGCTTGCAAACTCTTTTTGAGCATATTTTAATCTGGTAAAGACAATGAAATTATTTACTTTTGAATGTTTTCAAGAAATAAATTGAACAAAAATGGTGTGTTTCAATTCAAGCAGCTTGCTCACAAAAATGAACATAAATATCAAGATCAAGCAACTTATTTTCTCTCTATGAATATATGAAATATAAAGCAATATAATTCATCCCTTTTTCAAAATTTCACAAGGTGAAATAATCTTTAACTTACCATTGCTTTTGTGTTTTTCTGAAGCACAATTTGTACAGCCCATAGAAAATTATCTATGTTTGAAATGTTTCACTTTGTGGATATTTTATTTGATAAAACACCTAAGGAATGACTCAGTAAACAATATAATCACATCATCCTATTTATTATAATCACAACATTCTATAAAAGGTTAAATTCAGGTACCATTCCCTGGGCTGATTTGGCTAATATAGTCATTGTTAAAGAGATATGGTCAGTAATTCTGCATTAAAAAATGACTGCTTTTTCAACTAGGTTTTTACTTGCTGTTTTCAGAGGCAAAACTATGAAATAAAAATGAAAATACCTCTCTTGCTTTGATAAAAATATGATTAAAATGCTAGCCCATAAGACCCTTTTCTTACAGACAATTTATGGACAGCTTTACTTTTTACAAGTTGTTTAAAGGACTCTTCCAGGTCTTCTCCAAGTACTTGCAGGAACGTGACTTAATTGTGGTAGACCTACCCATTTTGCTTTCCCTCACAAACAAACAATTGCAAAGTTCCAGTTTTTATCAGATATAATCCTGGGCTGATGGCTAGGTATATAATACATGCTGTTATGCATACGCACACAGATATATATCTATGAGCATATAGACATTTATATGTATTTTTTAACTGGAGAGAATCTGCTCATTATTTGACCATTTTCATATGGATGTTTTTGTGGGTAGTAAGAGTACCATAAGTCATCAGCCACTGCTTTATGCTTTAAAGGAAGTATGTGCACTTAGATTTTCATTATTACCTTCATGGTCCTTAGAGAAAAATACTCTCATGTTTCCTAGCAGTCAATGGTTTTGAGTTCAAGCTGAGATTCATTTGCTACATGTACACAAACTCCTAGCACATTAAAGAAAACACGCTACTCTCAACACAAAAGTTTGAAGAGTTCAGATTCCATCCAGGATAGAGAACTGACAGGAAAGTTATTAGCAGAACTAAAATGACAGTTATGCTGTTCTGGTGAGTTTTTTAGTCATGTGTAGTAAAAATTACTGCCTGGTATTTGAAGGAGAAAATCTGCAAAGAGAAAAAAATGAACCCTGCTGTGCTTTTTCTTTCCCCTTGCAATTGATAAAGTTAATGCCTCAGGTTATATACAAAAATTGTTGTATCAGTGACTGCTGTGTACTACTGTACATATATTCTAATTTGAAAACCATAGCACACAAGGTAAGCCAGAGAATAACAATTAATATGGATCATTTAATAGGATGACACACTCTACTAACTTATGGGAGATAAAAGTCCATTTTTCAGAGGTTAGGTTTTGTACAAATATTTTCTAAAATCATGAAAACATTTTGTTCACACTTAAGACTCTTTCCTTCTTTGTGCTGGACTAATTTACTAGCAAAAACATTCCTAAGGTTGAAAATTAAACTATAGAATACTTCTTGCAGTTCTGGACAGTACAAACTTCTGTAAATACTTTCTATGTAAGGATTACCTTTTTCATTACAGAAAATGCAACTGTTTACAGAGCTGACCAGAGTACGGAAAAAGTAGGTTAAACAATGGCACTTATTTCAAAGGAACTCCATATTCATTGATAGCACAAAAAGATACATATCCACATAGAAATGCATAAATGTATATAAAATATGTAAATAAATGAATAAATATAGTATACTAGTCAATTAATAGATGGACAGTTTTTTTTCATATAGCAATACTGACTTGGATTAGTTATAAAGTTTACAGCTGTTTTGCAAATCACCACAGACATCTCAGCCTTAGCTTCTTGGACACAGGCAGTCAGCTACAAAAGCAGATCATAAATGTTGTCATAACTGTCTACAGCCACAATTCAGTATGTGTTGCAGAGTGCAACGGCAGTCCTTATCTTCCTGAACTGGTCTGTACACTAAACTCATTATACTTTGCATGAACACAGGCTAAAAATCAGATCTGAAATGCAGAAACTCTGCAACAAAAATATTGTCATCTTCAGATACGTGACTTTCTGTAGAAAATTAAGCATTCATTTCTCTTAATTTGCAGGACAAAACCATCTCTGTATAAGCCCACTCCAACATGAGAGAGACATATCAAAAACACTATAATTAAAGTGTTCAAGGAACAGTCAATGTCTCCTCCAGAATAGATAAGTATGAATTCCCCATAGCACTCAGTTAAAAGTGTTTACCTTATGTAAGGGGATGTTGAAATGGCAAAGTGGAAATTTTAAATAGTATGAGATTCATTTTGACTCTTACCGGAAAAGACACTGGGGATCTTGGAAAGAAAACTTTTGACTGTACGAATAGGAATCCCATTTTTCTCATCTTGCATGCGGGCTATGACATCTTCCATCTGAAAATGGAGGGGAAAAAAAATGAATAAACAGATCCAGAAATATTTCCTAAAATGAATTATCCAAGGAATCCTAGATCAGCCTCTCAGAATGACAAGTCCACTCTTGTTATTTTTTAATTTCTAATTTTTAGATTTTTACTGAACAGGTTAAAAAAACTGCACAACAGTTAAAAAAAAAAGAAAAAAGTGCTCAAAGTCTCTTGAGAAAGAAATAGCAAGGCAGAAGAGGTTTAGTTAAAGCAGTTAAAAGGAGTTAAAAGAAAAAGTTAAAAACCATTGCTGGATGTAGAACCTCATGTTTGATTGTACTTCTGGTATTGTACCAAATACAAAAGCAAAATAGACTCATACAGCCTTCCAGGGGACTGATACAGCTCTCAAAAAGACTGTTCAAAACAAAAACAGAGTTTTTAAGTTCAAAGCAAAAATTCCTTTTTTAAGAGAATATAATGTACGGCATGATGTAATCTTACATCCCTGGAGACAGCAGAGCCAGAAAGGTAGGATTTATTGTAGTTAATGGAATCGGTAGAAAAACTGCTCAAAATCAATTTGCTGTATTTTTTTCATATTTTTACATTAGCTATTTTTTTTGCAACTCAGTCTTTTAGGCTAATTTGGCCCATACATTTTACAAATTATGCTCAACCCAAAGGTTCACTTTCATGTGAACTATAAACAGCAAGCCCAGTTACTTGAAAATGCAAAGAATATTTAGATTGGCTGGTTATATTCTCAAACATTTCATTATTTCAGTTTACACATTAGATAATTCCCATCTTTCTTCTTTGATTATTTAACTTCTCAAAATATTCAATGGTATTGTGATAAAGTGAATTACAACCATTCCTGATTTTTTCTTAAATCACCAACATACTCCATATGAAAAACTCTGTGTGACAGAGCATTTCATATCATTTTATTAGATACATATTAAAAAAAAAAAAAAATCTATCTCACCTCTGTTCCCCCAATATGTTCCCAAATAATTCATTAAAAGTTTTTGGCTGAGTTGTGTTAAGAAAAGATACAAACAGACAAAGTTCTGTTCTACACCTTTTTTCCACAGAAATCTGATGACCCAAATCAGCAAAGAGCAAATCATCATTAGTTGCAGCTGTGAATTAATTGGCCCAATGAAGGAGTTGTCTAGAACCAGGAAAAGCAGCTGCGGTCACCAGTGGTATACATAGGAAAACAGAACAAAAATCCATACCAAAAAGGAAAACAAATCAATTAGTTCATCTGCTCATGAAAAACTTGTTTATACAGAGTGCCTGGAGGCTCACATGCTCCATGTTCTTATGGATCAGACATTAACAATGCAAGGAACACAAATCCAGTGCCATAGTCCAAAACAGAAAGTACACACGAGAAGTAGATATTGTTATTACAGCACATGGCCAGATGTGGAACACTGAGTCTATTGCTCAGAATTAAGGAATATACGAATGCAACGGAAGAAACAAACAAATGTTCATTGTAATTACTTTCATCTGACAGGGAATTTAATTATTTAAACAGAAAAAGGCTATTAATAGTGTTCTGAATAAATTGCCAAGCACACAAATGGTTGTCTATGAAAAGGCATCTGTCCCTACATTTATTATCCATATAGTCAGAGAAGGTTCATTTTAACTCCTTCTAAATTGAGTTGGAAAACTCTCTTATTGAGCCCTTTAATAAATAAGATGTCACTCTAATTCAAGTTAATATATTTGCTTTAAACAATAAAGTAAATTATTATCATAAGTGCATGGGCCTTCTATGGAAATGAACAGAAGTAAATTTGATGATAAATTCCACATATGCATCCTAAGCTTATAAGAATATTGCTAGAACTTCATAGTGTATAATAAAGTGTGTTACACTGGGACAAAGTTTAGAAGACAATTTAGAAGACAACATGATAAAGGTGTATTTGCATTATAATAAGGATTACTACAAATGTAGGACACAATCCTGGAACATAATATTACTGGTAGTGATATGCAGTTATCTATTTCTCAGGAACACGCATGAGTGTTTCACACCTTGCATTCCTAGTGCTGTCAGTAATCCTTCTTTGGAGGGTAAATGGAATAAATTGTTAACTGACACATACGCTTTCCTGAACTTGCTTCATGGACAAGATTTAATCTAAATGGTACCAAGCCTAACTCTGATAGGGACTGTAGCTCTAGGGGAGTTCTCTGGTTTTGATCAGCAAAGTGAGCTCCAGGATGTCTGCACTGCAAAATTACACCTTCCCCTGCACGTCTAGGTCAGATTATTGTTCCATGTCAGGAGCAAACACCCACTGTGCAAAAAGCAGCTCATACTCCAGGCAGCATCACTGAGAACTGCCTGGTTAATGCAGTGTTCAAAGATTACTGCATGAGCAGGAATGTTCTGAAACAAGATACAACACAGCAGCAGACTCCTAATTAGTCACAGCTGACCTGCAATTCTGTATGTTATCTGTTAGACTACAAAATTCTTACTTAACTTGTCCCTTTTTACACAGAAATCTGAAAGGTCACTCTTGGTTTGTGGTCATCTTTAATACTAAACATAAGAACTCAAGAAAATGAAAGGCACAACAACAACAAAAAGCTTCAATTAAAGATTCAAAATCATCTAATTCAAAATATGTAGTTGCACAGTTTAACTTTCAATATATGTAATGCCTATTTCTACCTTAGTTGCTATAAATTCAGCAAATGTATAATCTCTTCCACTGAAAAAACATCTTATTTAATTATATTTGAGAAGCAGCACTCAAGCCACATCTCTGTCATTTATCAACAATGACCTAAGACAATGAAAAGGGCAGAATAGTTTAATTAGAATGATGAAAGAAAATCTTCATCTAATTTTGCTCAAGAAGTCCAATCTGGGAAACACAAGCTGCTTCCCAATACAATAATTTTCCTGCCTGATGGTTTGCTTCTGAGTCACCTGACCTGATGCTCAAAAGTGAAATATAAGCTACTTCACCTCAGAATTAGGCCTTCACAGTTCTTATGTGCTTACCTGGATGAACCTGATGGGCTCTGATCATACAATGGAATCTTTTTTAGTCATAAGCCTCCGAAAAGAACTCAGAGAAAACAAATCTACAAACAAACCTGCCTTTTGATCACTCTGCAAATGAAGCTAATGTGCTTGAGAAAAGGAAGTTGTATAAGCAGATCTTTTAGCTTTTCAGTCATCATTATATACAATTAACAAGGAAAATGTAGCTAGAAGGAAGTTCATAGTGCAGCAAGGATTGAACCAGAGCATTTCTAAATAAATGTATACTTCAAAAAATGTGCCGTTTGTTTACCAGTGAGGCAATTCTAACCCTGACAAAAACTCACTAACATTCTGACCCATAGGCAACTCAGACCAAACTTAAAATATTGATATTTAAAACTTCACTTATCTCCTTGTGAAGATAATCTGCAGTCTTCATCTTGGCAGGTAAGGGCTCTATTTCAAACACTAACTTTGCAACAACAGTGACAATGCATCTTATATGAAACAAACAGAAAGAGGATAGTGATATCCTATAATAGAAAGGCAAGAGGATACAGGAACCATTGCCTAATAATGACCTCTGTGACTGCTCCAAATGCACTGGAAGCCAGGCATGGAGACGTGTCTCACCCCAGGGAAAGAACCCACGAAGTCCACAGCAAATCCACAGAGCCCATGGGGAAGAGAGATAAAAAGTTATCAAATAGGAAGTGAAGGTGGTTGTTCTCAGTTGTATATTGCTAAAAGTCCATTGAAGGACTGTGCTTATTAGGCTTCTCTTCTTCTTTGATATGATCATAAGAGGTTTCTTCCATATGGGGTACAATTCACCTCTTCTATCCTCAATTATCTGTCACTACCCAAAGGTATCTGACTTTCCTCATTATTGACAGTGGAATTCTTGACAATAAACCAGGACTAGTATACTTACCTACATACAGGCAGGTGAAATTAATACAACTCTGAGGGGCAGTATTTTTATACTTCCTTAGATTTCAGTGCCAGGTGGTTTGGGAAGCACCTGTTTTTAAAATTTCTAAATATAAATACAAATTTCATTGCTAATCAACCACACATCTTGCAAAAATTATCCCCTTGTCCCATAATTCAGCATCTCAGTTTAAGAAGTGGGATTTTTTAATTAATTCCAAGACTACAAAAGTCAAAAGCTCAAAAAGTTTGTCAGTGAAGGACAAGAGTTTTTTCTTCCCTTAAAAGTAAGCCTAAATCAATTCTATTAAAGATTGTCACTAGATACAAGGATTCGAAGACCCGAAAAAGAAAGCAGTGGTCTGGAACTAACTAAAACCCAAGAGATACATAGTAAAACCTTGAAGCCTTGACCTGCTTACACATTTACAGACATCTCAGTTCAATTTCTGTTACTAAAACAAATTTCAGAGCCAAGGAATTAAAAGCATATCCAGGAATACTAGAATGAAACTAAGCATTATTTTGTCCTCAGTTATCATACCTCAGACCAGGGGATCGCTCTTACATTGATTGTACTGGGGTCTACCCACACTACAGCTTTATTAATTCTGCTAAAATCTTTCTTCATTTTACCCAAATACAGGAGTGGAATAACCCAGTGGAACTAACTACAAACCTCATCCAGACTTGTTAACTAACTACAACAAGTTACAAGATGTGATCTTTTCTTACACTACACAACGAGCTTCCCGAGACATTTTTTTCCCCTTCCTACCTCAACATGTTAAAGAGTCTGAGGTCTTCAGCATGGCTGGTCAGCAGGTTGCAGGAGGCTTCCCTTGGCCAGCCCTGTGCAGAGACCTACGTGAAGCAACATGGGCTGAACAAACCCAGCAGGGAAGGAGAAAGCTGCAAGGTTCCTCACAAAGTAATGGCCATTTTTTCTGTTTTCCAACACATGCTAACTATACAGAACAGACAGATATATTCTCATCTTGTTAGGATTCTACTGATAATGAATTATTCCTCTTGCTTTCAACAGTACTTCTCTCTTGAAACTCCATTGTACTACATATGTTCTGTCTCACACACTGCCAATTATACTACAAATTGTCTGTTAAGACCTCCATCAGCTAGCAAGCTTGCAATTGCAGGATGCAGAATATTTGTAGGAAAGTATTTTGCTGTGGTTCATTCATGCAAAAAAAAAAAAAAACAACAACAAACAAAAAAACCTGTATATTTACATGAATGGCTAAACTACTCCATTAGAATTATACTTTAGGAGCCTCAGCCTCTCTGTCTTCCCATGTGAGCTGCTCTTTGCCTGGACTACACATGCCAACAATTGCTGCAATATCCTTCTTTAATTGAATCATCACAGTGCCACCTGAGAGCTGCCCAACTCAGTGAACCAGGGGGCTTTTTTCAGCTACTCAAGCTGCATCATAGAGAAGCAAAGAGCACAAAATCGACGAACTACAAATCCCGGGAGGCTGCACTGACAAGCACAGATACAGACAAACTGATTGCCAGATAAAATATTTCAGTGTTGCTCACCAAAGTAAAGCAAATCATTTTCAGGTCAGGAGTGCTGACAACTCTTTTTCTAAATCAAGTGTGTAGAAATGAGATGGTTTGACATCTCTATATCAAAGATTTTAGCATTGCCCATTTTGTACAGAATGGAGTTATTTCAACTCTTCATTCCTACTTGGGATCAAAACAAAGTTTAAAACATTCACAAGTCCAGAAAAGTACATTTAGATTTTTGACTAAATTACAATGCTGAAAGATGGCTTAAAACATGCAAGGTTAACTGAACTGTTAGTGACAGTCATGCATGAAGTATTTGAGCTTGCTGAAAAACATAAACAGGAGGAGTTCCTCTAAGCCAGCAATATTGCTTCTCTGGCCTACCAACACAGGAAACTGCCCTAAGTACTCTCTGATGAACATTAAATTAGAGAATAACAATGAAAAGAATACAAGATGACTGGTTTCATTCTTTCCAGAACCTCCATTTGCTGAAGTAATGATATGACAATATAAAATCAAATGACAAATCAACATAAAAGCTGCCAACCATATTAAATGGATACAATCAAGATTGTTTGAAGAGCCTAATTTACTACATATACCTATGACGCTAGCATGTCTGCCTCATGTTCCTTCCCTTCTGCAGTATGAAGTCACTGGTGTAAGCAAATAGTTCATACTCTGCCCTCAAACAGAAACCTTGTGTAGAGCCAAAGATGTTCTGGTTTTGTATGTAGCATAAAACTATATTGAAGCATTATGTGTCATCACTCTTATGTCTGCATTTGTAATTGTCAATTTATGAATTTCTAATTAAGATTTAAATTTAATTGCACTATTTATCTGTACTGTATCAGATATAGCAAATAGGTAGTGTTGCAAATTGGTTGTAAAACAAAGTGGTACTATATACACCAGCAGCCTGTATTTACACTAATTAAGTGGAGGGCAAGCTTTTGTCGGGAATAATTTAAGTTATCTTGAATTTCTTTGAAAATTGATTCCAATTCTGTGTAATTATTTTTGAGACCTGAGTTTTTTCTGATTAGATGAACAGTGCCACTGGGCTTGTTCCTGCCATCAACACTGCATGCTCACCAGTTAACTTGCATCAATATGAAAGACTCTGCACACTTTGCTGATTTAGAGCTGTGGTTTTGGAATTATAACTTTAGGCATGTTCTTGTGTTACTTATGCATCTGAAATGCTTAATCAACATAACCAGCAGTTTATTACAAATCATGCAAGTAGTTATTTGCTTTTCATTCCTATGTCTTGCTCATTTTGAGCAGTTATACCAAATTCTGGATATCAATACCCAGAGACGCATTGTCCTGGGGACAATGAGTGAACATGCACTTACAGTGACACAGACAGGTTACTATAAAAGAAGCAGCAACCACCTTTCAGTAGTGCTGTCCTATCTGATACTAAAGTTCATGAAAATAAACCCCTTCTTAGATACGTTCTCTCAAAGCAGAAAAAAAAAATAAAAAGGCACAATCTTCATGTAAAGTTCACTGAAATCACATAGAATGGGCAAAATCAGTTAAGTCATTGGCAGCTCAGATATTGATAACTACTGCATAGCAAAGAATTATCTACAAAGCTACTTTACAACATTCTCTCTGGGAGACAGAGTATCCAAGGAAGAAATACAGTTTCAGAATAAAAAATTCTGAAATAAAACAAACAAACAAACAAACATAAAATAAATGGTCTGCCAAAACAGAATTTAGTTGACGTTTTTTGAAACAAGTATGACTTAAAAGCGTACTTTGAACTTCTGTGATTAACGTGTAAACATGTGGCCTATTTGGAAGCCACAGCTGTCAGTGATCCCTAGATAAAGAATAGATAAAGGCTAATCCCCATCACATAAAACCATACAATATTGAATGGAATATCTTGAAGATACAATATAGTGCATTTTGTGGATAGTGATTTATGCAAATAAGTTATTCCTTTTTTCTCCCAGGGACTGCTAAATTTGAGCTAGTGGTTTGGTGCACCAACATGTCACACAATATAACTTTTTTCTCTATCTCATACATTGGGTAAACTGAAGATCTCCCAGTAACCTTCCATTTCTACTACCATTCTACAGTGTCACCTGATTTATTTCCTACTGTGCCTTCTTTGGACAAGTTGAACTGAAAACAATTAACACTGCATTTCAACAGAAAAAAAGTGCTTCTTTATTCTAATTCACAAAAATAGTGCAGGTTTGCTTCTGTCAGTATATTTTTTGAAGAATTTAGAGTGTCAGAAGAATGTCAACAAACCTATAATACCACATGGGCTATTACTTCCAGTTTTTTTCATTTAGATTAATATTTGTCTCACCTAAGAGTCCTGCAAATAAATATATAGGACATACACCCAGTTCACTGCATGTATATTAATGTGATATGGCTGGACCGTGAACAGCAGATTGTAACAGTTTCTAAAAGCTACTCAACTAGTATTACAAAAAAACCATATAACTTTGGAGGAATATATCATACTGATTCAGCTTCAGAATTAAGAAAAAGTTATAGAAAACGCTGTGCTAAGAGTCAGAATCTCTGTACTAGATCCAGTTGGATCAAACTAAGTAGCTTGAACATTGGTCTTAGAAACTTTGGATCACAAGTTTCATAGAGAGTTACTCTCAGAACAGAGAAGCTTGGTCATCATAAAGTCATCTCTCACTTGAAAAATCCCAGCTCTTCTTGAAGAGCATTTTTTCCATCACCAGTTTATCTGTTTTACCAGTTTAAAGGATGGCAAGTAACAAGGTTTAACAATGAAAGCACTACTTTAGATAGTCCTGTATCTGTGCCAGAAAGCACTTAGAAGGACCCATCTCACGCTCCAAAAATGTTAGAGGTTAATAATTGTTAGAAGAAATTACATACTTGCTGGAAAAATCATATGTCCCTACGCAGAGGGATTACCCTGTAAGAGAGGTCTACACTAATAAATTAAAATATAATAAATAGAGGTAATCTGCATGCACCTACCCATTCCAAGCAAAAAAAATACATTCCTGCTTTTGACTGAATAGAATAAATACACTACCTATCTACTCTTTACCCAGGCAAAATTAAAGGGCTGCAGATGACGTGTATGAATACAGTCAAACATGATTCTGTTCTGATGAACTGTCTCAAGCAAGTTGGGATAAAACCTAACACATCAACAGTGATAAGATTTCTCCCTCATTTGGAAAAACTGGAGCAAGTTGCATTTAGCAGGTGAATCACTTGACTAGGACTTGGGAATCTTTGGTTTTCTTCTCTGCTTTACCACAAACCAACCTTTGGCAAGTCACTTCAGCCTCCATTGGCTGTGAAATCTCAGACGCAGCTAAGGAGACCACCATTAACTGAATGACTTTCTAAATACTTCTGATGTGTTGGAGCATTACAATGCTAGACAAAATTAAAGCAATCAGATTTTCAACAGACTGGAGTTTCTGTCAGCTCCAGAATGTTGCAGAGTCATGACATATTTTTAGCCACTTTATCTCTCCCCTAATCAGAGGCATGAATCAAAGCCTACTGTAGTCAGGGGAAGAATTTCCTTTGATATTTTGGGAATAAATTATAGTATTTCTAGGCACTGGACTCCTAAATATTAAATATGTCATGACTGTCACAGCATAACTCTTCTTTTCCTATCAAAAGCTGAACTTTTTCTAAAGTTCCAGAAAGGAAATTTAAGATGTTGCATGACATCTACAAATGCACAACACTGAATCATTTCTGTATGGCCCATCCTGATGACTAACTTCACATCTTGTGTGTCAGATGTCTCAAATGTATTTAATATATTAAACGTGACTGAGAAGTTCATTATTCTGAAGGACCACATTTAGAGACTTGTTTACTGTATGCCTCTCTTTTCCATCTTTATCTTACTGCATCTTGTTGCACTACGTTGTATCTCAAGAAAAACATGAGGATGAACTCATACACAGAAATTGTTTGGAATGGCTTTTATGTGTTAGACAAAGCAGAAAGGGGGAAATAGTAAGGAGGACAATGGAAAGATCCATCTTCATTATCCATTTTGAAACTTAAAAATGTTATCCCATTCTGTGTAGATTTGTATTTTAGCTTATGGTCATCACATACACTCTTATTAGAATTTATTTCTTCATACATAATCCTACTTAAAGACAATTAGACAGAATCTTCAAGATGTAATACTGAAAACCGCAGTTAGAAAAATATTCACTGTCTCATAATGTTTGGCAACAACTCCTCAAATTCTACATCCACACTTCCATAAGAATCACTGTTGCAAGTTCAGAGTTAATATAAATTATGCTGACCAAAGAGGTCCGAGACTGGAAATTGAGAGTAGATCTACTGAGATCAGACTGAGGACAGCAGCTGGATTCTAAGTATAAATGGGTAAAAGTAACAAAATTATTAACTAGAATAACCTCTGAATGCTATTTATCTAGCATAGGTAGTCATGGTATCAGGACATCCATGACCCACTCAGTTCAAGAAAACTGTCTTGAACATATTAATACCTACAGTACATGTCTTGACTCCAGCCTAATATAAACTGAATTGAAGAGAGGTTCCATTTCTAGTTGTTTTTGCCCTTGGAAACAGTTGTAAACTCCCAGAAGTAAACTTAAACCTTGGCATGGCTTTAGAAATTAGTTCTAAAACACCACTGAAAGTGAAATAAAGATATGTGTTTAAATTTTATTAGAAAAAGCAGACAGGCTGCTTACTTGTCTTTCTGCATCCATCAATCTTTATGGCAATCTTGGGTGACTGTTCTGAAATTATTAGCAATATTAGCTAAACTGGAATAATCTGACACATATCTACTTTTTAGTTCTTACGCAATTCACTGAATTTGGTACAATGTAACTAAAGACCCTTTTCTCAGATGAAGTTTAGCTCTTCAACAAGTAACATTTGGTAATCTATCTCTAAAGTCAATCAAAAGGACCTTCCCTTTTGAGGGAAGTTTTTGGGTTTTTTTAACCCTGCTGGACAAACATGTTACATAAATAGCTTTGCCTAAGTTATTTTATAGAAACAGGAGCACCATTTTTCATATCACACATTCCTATGGTCCTTCAACTCTGACATCCATCACAAAGCAGTAGTTTATTCTCCTTACTCAAGTAGTTGTGGACCTGTCTTGGCAATGCTAATGAATATATCATCAGGCTTTATCAAGTGCTGTGCTTTTTGGACCAGTAGGAATAGGCCTTCTGCACAAACAGCATATTTGAAATTTTCCACCTAGAGAGTTCATGTTGACTTCTGCTCTCTACATGCCATCAATTTTGTGCAATTTTTCTATATGGAACTGAATTGTGGTCCTCCTTTTGCAGTATAAATCTTTATCCTAGTATTTTTATACAGTACAGATACATATATATGTACACACAGATGCATCTAAATGTGGTTTTTATTCTGTATTATTAAAAAAAAAATGTATAAAATTTAATGCAAAGGGGCTTGCTTGGGAATGTTGGAATAATGTTTTTAGACTTCTTATCAAACCACCTGCTTAACATTCTAGATTCTAAGTTATATTTATGAATTCAGGCAGTAATCACTCGCACATTTAACTGTACGTTACAAACAAAAAACAAGCAACAAATGCCCAGACACAGAAGACTCATTAGAAATAGGAGATCAATTTGCACCTTGTCCTAGAAAGGAGGCAGTGATGGTCTGCTTTATGTCCTTTCCTTTGTTATGTTGGTTAGGCTCACTATTCTGTCAGAGCATCCCCAGTGTGTACTCTAAAGCCCCTGAAGCAGTTGTAACAACCAAGTAGAAAGTGTGAATCAGAATTTGTTCAACAGAATACATAGAGAAATGAGTTACTACTACAAAGGAAATAACAAGAATGACAGATTTTAATTTCAGAATCTAGACTTTATTCTAGGGACCAAGTCATTCCAATGACTAAGTATTCCAAACCAGATCATAAAACTGTAATTGCCAACCAAGAGCTTAAAAGCAGCACATTGTTTGTCCTTTGTTAAGCCTCAGAGCCACAGAAATTAAAAAGTTAAACGAGGTGCCAACAGACAGAAGGATGTGATAATTCCCTTAGTTTGTCACTACTGAATATTATTGCCCTCAAACCAATAATCCTAGAATATTATGGCATCAAAATACACCACTCATATCCATGGCAACTTATTCTTCATACTGGTAAAGGTGAGCAATACTGTTAAACACTAGCCAATACAAGACAAGTTAAATTCTAGTCAAAACAAAAGTGAACATCATCAGTAGTATAACGCATAAAGAAATGGAATCCCTTCCCTGAAAAGCTATGATGTTTTGTACATAAAAGCAGGTAAATACCTCAATTGACAAGATAAATCAATATTCAGAATACAACCGCAGTGAGACTTTCTGCTTTACTGAACAGTTGTGATGCATATGGGCAGGCACTATCACGCAGAAGGAGTGGGGGGAAAAAAGCAATAGTGAAATAGCTGAAGTATGTTCAGAAAATACATGGAAGATAAATATGTCTAAGTAGGGAGGCAGGCAAACTTTAAAAGGACATGGAGATCACTGAAGCAGACAAAATAATAGTTAAATTTCACAGATGAACTATGAATAGAAAGGAACAGATATGGAAATGAGAATATAATGTTAGAAATTACATTTGAAAAAAGCTTCCTTGAATTTATTTTTCCTTAAAAGCTGATCAGATCATAGAAAAAATTGACATTTCTCAAGAACTCTGACATTTTCTTTCAGTACTGTATTACTTTAAGAATCATTTTGAAGATTTCATATGCATTATTGACATTAAAATAAAAATTAAGTGCATTTAAAGTTATATGATTTATGTGATTTCTTCTTACATTAAAACTACTATTCTTTGCCATTTTGAGATTATATTTCCTGAAGACATACTTTTAATACATTTTGAACTGCAATTATATTGAGAAATGGAATCACTGTAGTTTAAAAAGTGTTTCCATCTTTTCCTGCTGTTTTATCTGCAGTTTGATAGAATTTTTTTGCCCTCAAAGGTTCTATTTTGTTCAGGGCACTATGACTAAGCTCTAATAAACCCAAATATAATGAACTGGGTTCCTCACAATTCCACACTGTGTAATAGCAGAATGACAGTAGGTCTCAAAGAAAAACAAAACAAAACAAACAAACAAACAACTCAAAAACCCACTAGATAGGGGGGACCTTCTGCTCCCTCAATACTTCCTGCAGCATATCACAAGCACATTCTCTAGCCTGTCACTTGGGCTGCTGCATATGTGACTAGGTAAATGCTGTGTATCTCTGTTTGCCTGGGTAAATAGCCCAGAAATTACATGTCAAACATGCTACCAGCAGAATCCTGCCACCCCTTGCAGCAGCAGCAGCAGCAAGAGGCATGTTGTGTGCACACCATATAGGACCACGCAACGTTGATATCAGATACAAGGAAGTAAACAGTCTAGACTGGGTTCATCTTGTTGGTGAATTGTTATCTTACCACTTGAAGTGAATTAAACATGCATTTGTGCTTAAACATAACAAGACTTAATGAGCAATGCATTGAAACAAATGTGACTGCCATAAGCGGTTCTACAAGGAGTCTGCAAAGATGTGGCATGAACCAATCCCTGTGCCTGGTGTTCCATTCATCCCCTAGCACCAGCTCCGTTTACCAAAAGTGACCCCTGAGTGCTCCCAGTCAAGGATCCACCTCTACAAAACAACGAATGCTGTGGCATTTCTTATCTTATCAGCAAGAGAAACTTCACTTCCCCACAGGGAGTCCTTCTCCCCCTGTCACCCCTACTTCCAGCCAGTTGAACCTGTTCTGCAGTTGGACCACCTTGCCCTCCATGACAGATCATTCCTTGTTTACAAATTACCACTGATGAGCAGCTACAATGTGAATTTCACCTTCAATCTTCAGTTTTCGAGTTTAAAACTAAAGTCAGAGTTTCCATTTAATTTCCGGAGGTATCCAATATACCTCCAAAAATATAAGTTGTTTCCCTGAATTCACCACAGGAGAATTTGAGATTCTAAATGTAGCACGTTATGTTTATTAATAGATAAGGGCTCAAAATCTAAGCGAAAGTGTTCCTTATAGTCACATTATTGAAATCTGTTAACACAGGGTGAGCCTGCTCCGGCTTTGCCTGACCAAGGGTTCTGCATCAGGATGGTTCTACCTCAGCCCTCTGCAGGTCACACATAGACATCGGTGACAGCATGGTACTCCAAGGGCTCCTGCTCTGAAGCAGTAGCAATCTGATTTTGCCACGCTTTCTCTTGCATCCTTGCCAAGCACATACATAAAACAATAATTAGTTCTCAACCTTGCTAATACTCACATAATGTAAACTCGGGAGTTGTCAAATCCCTGACTCCAGCATTAAAATCAAATTAATATAATTAACAAGTGCTTAATGTGAACTTTAGCCATAGCAAGGCTCATAGACTCAAAACTTTCACAGTAGTTTTGTTACATTGACTGCAAACCTATTGGCACTTAAAACATTCAACTTCTCTAGATTTTTTCATTTAGCTGCTAGAAGGTAGCATTCCCTCCTCTGACTATAAAGGAGATGGAAAAAATTAATACTTATGCCTAGCCAAGATGTAATGAAGAAAAAGGGAAAGATGGGCAAGAATTAGTGAAGTTATGGAATGGGATCCATGCAGGAAGAGGCTAAATATCTGGACTGAAAAAAATCAGAATCGAGATGACCACATGGGGAGCAGACAACTGTGAAAGACATGGACAGAGCTTTGGACTAGTGAAATATGTCCATGGCAGGGGGGTTGGACTGGATGATCTTGAAAGGTCCTTTCAAACTCAAACCATTCTGTGATTCAACTGATCTAGGAAAGTCACAAAAACTGAATATGGTAGAATTAATATTCCTCATGAAACACAAACTTAGGACATCAAACTAAATTATATTAGGCAAAAGGCTTAAGACAAGGAAAGAAATGTATACATAAATAAGTTGCGAGACATAACTTCAGTTTAGCTAAATAAAAATGATGAGTACTTATGCTTCTGCAACACATGGGAGAGTTCTTAAAATTTTACTGAGCTCCCTGTTAGCTACACTGTGAGAAAAGCACAGCATTTGTTGCTCCTCCAAAAATCTCAGTCACAGTTTTTAAAGATGCACAAACAACACTAGACTATTTTAAATGCATTATTCAAATTTAGGTCATGCTTCCTGATCCTCGGTATCTTCAAATCTTCACTGCAGAGAGCTCAGCAGGGTGGGACTCTTTGTTTCTGAGAGCCTTGATAACCATTTAACACCTCAGTTAGGATGACGTGTGACAGAGAATTGTTGAATATCTATATTGTCTTTTGTGCACACAACTGTAAACAGTTCCTACATGGAAGAAGGAAGAAAATGAGGTAGGAAGAAGATGAGGTAGTGCCTTTTTGCTGAATTCAAATCATAATGAAGTAAATCAAGAACAAAATTAGGTACTTTCTTAAAAGGAACCTACAGAGCTCTGCATGCAGACATATAGAAGCGCATAGACACAAAAAACATGGTTTTAATATTTGTTTCCCAGAAGTTTATCACATGCTTATCCTTTCCCCACCCTATCAAAATCTCCCATAAACAGACCATTGGTTGATCTTCAAAAGCTATTTTAAGTAATACTGTTTTCAAAACATGTAATTTTATTTAAATGATTATTCAGTAATTCAATTTTAAATTACTAAAATTGAAAAGTCTTCTCAAATAACACATTTTAGTTGCAAACCTACTGTTCATATTTTTTACAGACATAGCGATATAATTATTTTAAGTTATTTCTGACAAAATGGGGGAAAGCATCTTTTCCTTAAACTAAGACCAACAGTGGAGGGCAAGGATGAGCAACAACTTCCTCACAACAAGTGAGGAAGTGATGGACCAGGCTGGCAAGCAAAAGGTGCATACAAATAAGTAAGGATGTGCTTACAGGACAGCATTGAGGGGAAAACTCTCTTACCTTCCCTGGGAAGTCAGCATGACTGGGTGCCTTTCTGAAGTGCCTGTACACCAATGTGTGCAGCAAGAGGAACAAGCAGGAGGAATCAGAGATCTGCTTGTGGTTGCAGGGCTACAACTTACTGGGATGTTGGAGACCTGGTAGGACGGCTCACACAGCAGGATTACTGCCATGAGTGGATGCGGACTCTTTGGGAAGGACAGGCTGGAAGGGGAGGAGGAGGTATTGCCTGTTACATGAGAGAGCAGTGGTAATGTGTGGCGTTCTGCCCTAGGTGGATGTGGAGCCAGTGGAGAATATATGGGTCCTGATTAGCAGGCAGACAAAGGTGGGTGAGGTTATGGTGTGTCTGCTACAGACCATGTGATCAGGAAGCACACAACTGGAAGAAGCCTCACATTCACATTCCTCATGGAGGCTTTAACCACCCTGATACCTTCTGGAAGTGCAATGCAGATGCCCTGTTGAACGTCACATCCTCTCAAGAAAAAAATGGGTGAGGGAAGCCTTGGCAGCAGTGACCAGAAGTTGGTGGTGCTCACAGGCAAACAAAGATCTCCTGACAAAACACGTGTAAAAAAGGAAGCATCAAGCAAACAAGTGATGGAAACAGACTCAGGTGACACAAGTACATGCACAGATGGACAAGGTTATAAAGCCCAGCTGGAACATGAAGGATAACAAGGGTTTCTACAAGCATATCAGAAGCAAAGGGAAGACAAGTAAAAATGTGAGCCTGCTGCTGATAGAGCAAGGGACTTTGTGGCAAAGGACACTAAGAACCTCAGGTACTCAATGTTTCATTTGCCTCAGCCTTTACCAGAAAGGAATCCCAGAAAAAAAAAAAAATAATTATTATTTTTTTTTTTTTTTCTTAATTAAAAGATTATTGACTACTGGAACAGGTTGTTCAGGGTACTTGTTAAGTCTCCAACCTTGGAGATATTCAACACCTAACCAGGCATAACCCTGAGCAATCTCTCTAGTTAATTCCACTTCATCACTGCTTTGAGCAGTGTGGTTCAACTAGATGATCTTCAGGGATCTCTTCCTGTCTCAAATATTCTGTGATTTCACTAGGCATTTAAATAGGCTACTACCTAATAGTGATCCCATAGTTACCTAATGCACCATTATGAACATACATAAGTAGCCTGATACATGTGAAATTTCTATTTTACTGCTCCAACTTTTGTTTTCACAAAATGTCAAAGTCATTCAGTCCCAAAGACA
Organism: Streptopelia decaocto; assembly: GCF_964273445.1. Classification (NCBI taxonomy): domain Eukaryota; kingdom Metazoa; phylum Chordata; class Aves; order Columbiformes; family Columbidae; genus Streptopelia; species Streptopelia decaocto. The sequence goes on along the minus strand of NC_138656.1, from coordinate 40,136,515 downwards.
ACAAAGAAACCGCCTTATTTATTAGATTTTATAAGGAAGTAGAAAGCTGTCATATACAAACCGGCTTTGCCATTCAACCTTTTCTGGTGTTTCGGGAAGCTGAATGACACTCTTAAGTGTCACATACAATACCCTTTCTTGCTAGCAGGTAGTTCTCAAAGAAATATCTGTACATGTCGAGGAATGGCAATAAAACGAGAGTGAGGGGACTAACAATGCCTGAATAGAAGCTTAGTATGCTCTGGATAAAAGCTTTTGTAAAAGGTGGCTTCAAATCCTGCAAAACGATGAGTGCCTTCGTCTTTCCTGGTCTCCCTGAGATGATTGAGGTGCTCAGCGCTTAACTGTTACTTGGTTTCCCTACTAACAAAACAAAGGCTTTCAAGCAACTAACAGGTGAAAGCTTTTCAGCAATGAACAAACAATTTTGATTATATTTTCATGCATGAAATGGAAAATTTATTCAGATTGCTCTCTTAATGTAATCAGCAAGAAAATATTTAATATACAAACATGAGGTATGTGGTGGGTCTGGACACTGTGCACAGCCTTTTTAAAAATAGTAATCTCATGAGTATTTTTGAATTTTTTAACTAAAATAGGTCTTTCAGATGAAAATATTATTTTTTCAGCCCAAATAAGCAGCAAGAAGCCAAAGCCAATATGAACCCAGACATAAACTATAGAAACATATCTATGTAGTCTTAAAACTCAGATAGAATGAGAAAAGTTTTTTGTTTTGTTTTGTTGTTGTTGTGTTTTGATTATTTTTTTTTAAGTAGTATGAAATGGCAATCTGATTGAATGATAAAAACCAGACTGAAGACATCTGAAAAGATCTGTTCAGGCTGCTATTTTATTTCACACATTGACGTCTCACTTATACAATGGGTTTCATCAGTGCACTGATGCATTTATTTTTTACTGCTGACTTAGTGTTCATCTAAAACTGACCAGCTTGGATTATTTCTGAGAAAAATAGTTTCTTCAAGAAAAAAAGTTCCCTTCCCCTCACCCTCTTTGATTCGAACTTCACATATATTTAAATTTAAGGCTGAAAAAGTGAGGGAACAACATACAAAAAGGACAGCATTCTGAAAAGCAGTATCGTCTATCAGTAAAGACACTACCTCTCCACTACAGCCCTTGGGTTTAAGATAGACTTTAGAAATATTACTTAATTTTCAGAATGTGAAAAATATTTGCAGGGCAAAGGTAAGAATACCTGATCACCTCATAACATGGACTTTCTTTTTCATCACAGTAACCTTTTATGGGGAAATGATATATTGATTTTACATATAGGTCACCGAAGAGAAAGAATGTACCTACGTAAACTTACGCAAACAGAAGCAGGTTCTGTCTGTGCTCTGCTCTTAGCAAGCCAAGTAGTCACATGAGCATGAAGGCAACAACCCAGTGCAGCCGGACTTGCAGATTTGTCAGCACACAATTAGGTCTGTGCTCTGCATGTAGCCCCCAGGCATTGTGGGCGCATTCACAAAGGACAATATATCTGTGCTGTTAATGACTTGGTAAAAGTCATGAAATAAATACCAAAAAGCAGTAAATGTAATCCATGCTTCACAAGGATAGGTTATAAGCAAGTTAACCATCTTTCCCTTCTTGTGGTGCCAGTACACTTGTGTCCATTATCTTACACCATATGTTGAAGCAATCTGTAATTGTTGGGCCTAGGGCACATGGACCGCAAAGACTGAGACCATAAATTTGAACTCTAAAAAGTTCTACCATAAATTAAAAGATACAGAATAAAATAAAATAAAATGTAGAAACCAACTCTTCTATTTATGTTTTTCATCATTCTTCCACTCCTAATTGGGCAAAAAGTTATCTTCAACATCAGTCTCAATAGCTCCAGTGCCAAAAGGACTTTTCTTAATTTAATAATGCTTCTCCCAAGACATTCACCCAAATGTCATATAAGAAAAAAAAAAAAAAAACAAAACAAAAAGGACTCCATTTGGAATTTATTCTAGCTGCCATCCTAATTTCCAGGAACAAAGAGCCCCAGGCCATCAGATGTTCAGTGGCTTAATCATGAGTAAGATCATGGACTTTTAGGCAAAGTTGAAAAACTACAATACATTTGTACGTGAATTCTGGTTGCAGTGTTGCTGTGATTAAGCACTTGCAACCACTTTTCAGGACTAATGAAGAGCATTTAAGCTATAATGCAAATAAGATTCTGATAGTGTAATAAGAAGTTCAGCTGCCAATGGCCACCATTTCATTCTCATTAAAGCCATTTCATACCAAGCTGAAGACCAGGTCATTACAACAGAACATGAGAATTAAATGGAATGTGAAGGACTTTCTCATTAAAGGGAAATTATTTTCAAGTTGACAATTGAGCATTATTGCATATACATCAAAGCTTAATTTGAAATATTTAGTCTGCTTTATATTTCTGTTTTTCTTGAAGCTGACCCCAGAACTTCATGGTATTACTTTTGCTTATTTTATTTTCGTCTATTTCTCACTTGACTTTTTGTTTATTTGTTTATATCAACAATTAATCTGATGTTCCATGTTAAAACTCTATTTGTAAAACAGTATTTGACAAACAAAAGTATGCCCTTGAATAGTTTGTTTGAAAACTACACCAAGAAGCTTTCTATGAGCTCTGCTGACACTATTTGTACTTTATCACGTTCTGTCCACCCTCTGAAATTTCCTTTACTGTTGTTTAAAGCTGCAAGATAGTGAAACTCCCCTCTGGACTTGCTTGAGTAACTTCTGCTCAAGTCTTCTATGATTTGTCCTGGATTTGAATCTCCAAATTTGACTTGTTTGTTTGTTTGTTTTTTCCTGCATATATTGCTGAAACCAAGACATTGCATATATTATGCTTGTAGGTTGTCAGCTAAAAAGCTTATACCTCTTATTCTGAGGCTCAATATTCAGCACATTAGGTAGGCTAGATGAACAACTGACACTGCTAAATAACAGAGTCGATAATAAAATAAACCCTACTAACAACTGGTTTGCTTATGCTGTAGCACATGTTATCATGGAATTAATTTTTATTTCAGTCATAATAAGAATTATTCCCATGGCATTTAACGGCTTATAAAATTCATTCATTCTTTTGTACTTTGAAATGTGGCAATAGAGCCTCTCACCTAATGGTGTGCAAATTGAGTTTAGAAGTTCGAGTTCATAAACAACTATTTTAATCAATTAAGTGTAAATGAACCAAGCAATACATAAGAACAATAGCAATACAGGAATGATTGCTCAGTTAGGAAGTTAAATGAGATGATCAATTCAAAATATAATATCTAGCAATTCTTGCAAGTTTTTGATTTCATTATTTCACAGCTATGGTTTTTATTAGATACGTGCATGATTTCTTGTCTTGCCCAAAACAATTCAACCCTAATACCAGTTATATTTAATCTTCCCCATAGTGTCTATTCCAAAGTGTGCCGCTATCTGTCTGAGCAGCAAATTCAGCAATTTTTTCTCTCTGTCCCTCCCCGATTTTCCCTCTCAGAAGTAAGCTACTCTTCTTTCCTTTCAAACTCTCATTACCCTACCTGCCTTCTAGCTGCTTCTTCTATCCTTGAAACCAGCTGAGATCCCAGCGCTTTTGAGCCAAAGTAACAGCAAACACAACTCTGGCCTGACATTCAGAATTCAGGTTACAACTTGCCAGGCTTCCACGTGGCAAATGTCCCTCATGTAATGAATTGCTTAAGGATAGACTATAACTGACATCCTCAAATTAAGTACAATTTTTTTTTTTTTTTTTTTTCAAGTACACATAAATTTCTTCCAAGCAGCATCTTGGGATTCAGTAATCCACCAGTAGACAGATGGTCGAGCTCTATTCCAGCTCAATTATTAATGATTTTGTAGTTATGTAGAGTGATTTCTTAGGTGTTTGGAAAAAAATGCTATTATTGACAGATGATGAGCCAGCTAATGAATGCTGTGGAGTGCTCATAGTGCAGGATGTACTCCTTCAGAATGAGAGGGAAAAAAATTACCTGATGAAAACAGCATAAAAACTTTTAGTGATTTTTTTTTTTTAAATTAGTATAAGACACTCTCTCAACTAAATACAAAAATAAAAAAGTAAAAAACAGTGGCTGAGAGGTGTGGGAAGGTCACATTGATCGTGAAATTGGACTTCAGCACAGCCTCAGAGAGAACTGTGCTGGCATGCCTACGAGGACAAATTGTGGGGATAGGGAATACATTAAACTAGTACTGATAAATCCTCTCAGGAAACCATCATCTGAGTTCAGGCCTCGAACTAGAAGTTTTGCATTTTCTTTGTCTTCATTCAGGACTCTTTATAAATGCTTGAAGACATTGTTGACACTCACTCTTCCACAACTGAGCCATGCCACCAGCTTCTTCTATCCAAATTATCAAAGAGACCAACTTTAAAAGAAAAAGCAGCAGAAAGGAGAGCGAGAGGAAATGGCAAGTTGGCACAGCTGGACAAAAATATAATGCATTTAGTACACTTCACAAAAACTGCAAATACATACTGAAAATATCTTCAGATAGTTTGTGCTCAATCAAAGAAGGATCATCTCTCTTAATATGATCATATCAAAAAACTAAACAAGTGAGTGCATATGGTATTTTAAAGTCAGATTCACAAAGATATTTAACAAAATTTACAATTAAGTATTTCTCTCATGCAAGATAAATATGCATCATAATGCATAAACTCAAAAAACCTTAAGATCAGAATGCAATTACCAGGCAATGAGTTTTCATAAACCTGGATATCAATGAAAATTTTAACGCCTATCTAGAGAGCTGAGAACCTGCTCTTATCAATAATTTCCCATATCTTGTTCCTTCCAATGAAAAAGGGTTTATTTTTGTTGTTTTTTTTTTAAACTTTGTTTAATTTTGATATTTAAAATATTGAATTTTACTGTATTTAAAGTAAATCAGTAGATTTCAATATAAATAGTAAGTATTAAATAATTTATGTTCTTTACTAACTCACAAAAAATATATTTTCCTTAATTTAATTCAGAATTATAGGGATGGGAGGAAAGAATATTTTATTTCAAGTTTAATTTGGTTTGTAATGGTAAAATTTCATCAGGGAATTCTGAACTTCAATCAGCTACAATCATTTGATGTGTCATTGGTCATTTGCAACTTTTTTGCAGCAATGCAGTCTCTCCACAACAGAAGTGAAATACTACAGCAGGACAAGAAGCTCTGTGAGTAATTCTGCATACTGAAAACCCGACTATTGTGAATTCTCTTTCATGATTTTTCCAAAGAGTCACCATCCCAATATTAAGGAACCTGAATGGTACCTCTTCCATCCTGCCTTCCTCCCACTGTCTCACCAGGTGACTGCAGGTACTCCCAGAGCTTTAAAAGAATAATAATGTTGTCAGTGTTGTAGCTGTAAGCACCATAGGTACCATTGATATCAATGGAAAAATGGTATTTCACTTCTGACTTTATTCCAAGACTTCCAAACCAAGAAAAACCACCAACCAGCAAGCTGATTTGTCAGGTAACTAAACTGAGGGGTAGAAACCTTCAGTGTATAAGAAACAGACAGCTACACAGTAGAGCTACCACTGATGGAGAACATTTCTTTTATTGTATTATTTTATCTATTTAGAAGGTTTTCAAAAAAACAGATACTTTTTTTTCTCATGTCACCCTTTCTATACTGCTGGTGATTTTCACATCCTTTTTTGTGTCAAATCAATCACTTTGATGATGCATGTACTAACGTAGGGGCAGAAAGCTCAGTCTGTGATGATGGCCAGGAATAACTAGTAGGGCAAAAACTTGCATTCCTATTCAACATTGTGTCCTCAATAGACAGACATTGTACGGCGTGTTAGCATCTAATTCATTTAAATTATTGGTTCTATCCAAGCTAGTTTTATTTGATAACAGGAGGATCTGTCAGCAGAAATGAGACTAGAGGTATTGTTTCACTTTCATTCGTTTGCAATTCTGAATTGTAATGGTTTTTCATTACCTCTATTTCTCTAACTCACCTAAAACATCCAGAATACTTTTTTCTTCTAATATAAGACTATCAGCTTTAATCTTCAATTTACTACTCCCATGAAAATCTCAAAAGTAAAAGCAGACTCAGTGAGAGGGCTATATCTAGATATCAATCCCTTCATAATCTACTAAAGAAAATCCAAAGCATGGTGTCATTTGTAATTTGATGCATGATAAATCTTTCAATGTCAAGCTCTCCAAAGAACAGATGGTAATAGAGAATACCTTGGTACGGTTATGAAAACAGAAATGTATTAATACAACTGCTTCTTGGAATTCCCACAGCCACTATGTTTACACGGTAGTGAGCATTTTACTGGGACACTTGCATTTTCTATGCAAACAAGACTGAAATAAATAGGAGTTTACTCAGAGAGACAATGTGATAGAGTGACTTCCAGTGTAAGCCAGTGGCAATACTGTGTCATCTGTCTATTCTTACAATTACATTTGAAAATTTACTGTTATCTTTTACATATGCACTCAGATTTATACAGACACATTTTTTTTTTGCCATAGCCAGGGATATGTTACATATGTTTTGTATGCATAGTTATATACAGCATCAAAAAATAACTAAAGTAATTTAGAATATCCATTATAATACTAATTATAATAATATAACTGAAATATGGCAATTCTTTTAAACTCAGTTTACCCACAAGAACTGAACAGGAAGAGTCTGCTTAGCTTCTATCAAATAATATAATATTTCCATAATCTGAGAAAAGATAATTGTATTACCTCAGTATTAAAGTAAAAACCAGTACTCATTTTAAAGATGGTACATGAATGTGTTTCTTTTTGGAGCGACATTATACATTCTGATTAAATCCTAAATCTATGTACATAAGACAGTGAATTACTCCCCATGGTCTTCACTTAGTATGTTCTGAATGGGCCAGGTTGCTGTAAGAAAAAGTGTACGTGAGCTTGTAACAACAGACACTGTTAAGATGTATATATTCATACTGCATGGGCAACTTAGCAATGCCTTGACTTTTGAGATTTTCCTCTTATATTCTTATTATTACTGTATTCTCTCACCATACACAGAATTTCCTACATTTTTAAACACTGAGAAGCAAGCCAAAAGGAATGTCAATATGTTTAGTTCTTTGCTAAGGTATCAATGTGGCAGGAATTCTTACTGCATTAAAATCACACACCTGAAGTCTTTACTGTGACTGATTAGTAGAAAGACAAGGCACTCCCTTTGAAACTTCCCAGGGTGTATATAAATACAAGAGCAAAACCAGAACCCTTAAAAGATTGAATTTTTGTTTCTACAAGTCTAAGTAGAAAAAGTCAGGAAAGCTTTCAGAATAGCTTTGATAAACAATGATCTCTTTTCACTGGGTCTCTAAAAGAATATTCAAAATCACTTCAGCTCTCTGAAAAGTGTCAGGGTTTTATCATAAATTACTAAGCCACAATAGTGGTTCAAAGTAAAGTTATTTTAATAATAAAATAAATTTTTCCTGACCAATTTTCAAAAAAGAAATGAATTGCCCTACCATATGCAAACAGTAGCTACATCTTATTTGAAAGTAAGCATGCTAAATTTAAGATGCAACACCAAAGAATTAGAAAAAGAAATTATAAGCCATTAACAGTCTTGAAGGAGGGACACAGTGTGAAACTCCAGTTATAGACACTAGTATTGCCAGCATTAGGAAAAGACAGGGGGACTGCAGCACACAAGTGCTTTCCAACCTTTCCAAGTTTTTGGGGAACCCATATTCAAGGGGAACAATTCATAATGCCTTTGCGCTTACTGTTAAGCAGTAGAAATGCTATAACACTATGCCTTTTTTTTTTTTTTAAGGTCTTTGATAGAAGAATTAATAAGCAAAATAGATACCTGCTAAGGCTTATGTTTAACAAAATTTATTTTCTCTCCTTAACCTTTATTCAGCTCTTCTAGACGTAGAGGTAATTCTTGAACTAAAACCAATGCTGTATGTATAAGAACCAGCCACGTGGAAATGTTCCTCTTTTCATTTCTCAAGCCCACTTGGTCTTTATCTCATTACCAGAAGCTCTTCAAGCCAAGACCTCAGTCCTGCTGCCTATCTGTTTCAAACTGGGCCATGGCTTTCTGCTTCAGTCTAATCCTAAGTTTTATGAAACTACAAATTATGCCACTTCAGTAAATCATAACTGAAAAGAGCCTTTGCTTTAATACTACAACTCGGAAATGTTTCTACCATTTATTGTTCTAAGGTGTTACAAGCTTCTCAGTAACAGCCATAAAAAGGCATGTTGCTTCATGCTGATTTTTTTTTTCCTTAAGTTTAAAATGTTGTAGTTTGGGTGACAGGTAAATGAGTCACTGGTATGTCAGATGAGAGCAAAAACAGTAGGTATGAAAATCTCGTTTTCAAGGCTTTCAGAGGTCATGTAATCAGTGAGATACAAATTTTAAGATCTGGTGCTTTGTTAGAAAAATTCACCTTTTATAAAGCTGTCCCAAGATCAAATATCTGGCACTGTAGCCACACATGCGTTAGAAACTGCCAACGGCAGTAGATGCCCAGACTCAGCTCAGCAAGGCTGAGGACAGGTTTCAGAGCCCAGCCCTACATGCTGGCCATGGCTTATAGGAGCCACAGAGCCAGACCCTGGCTGAGGGGCATTCTCCCCACTCGCAGCAGCACTACCCATGCTCTCCCATCCTGACTCTGTTTTAACTCCAAAATATTTCTGTGGTTTGGTATCGCTCAGTTAAAACAAATGCAAAACAAAGCCTGAGGGAAACCTCATCAGGTGCAGCGAAGGCTGGCAAAGTGAAGGGTGCAGATGGGTACCTCACCTTTTGCTGGCAACCCCCTCGTTCCCAGCCTGTTTGTTGCCATGACTGAAATGCCCAATCACAGGATAAAATATGAGTTGACGTTTTAGCTGTTGTAAGAATCCATGTGCTTTGGGAATTCCTGCCCAGGTGCTGGCGGAGGGGCTGTGCAGGGCAGCCTCTGTGAGGAGCGGCCGAGGCTGCCCCGTGCCAGGCACAGTGGCCTCTGAGGGACCCACCGCAGGGCACGGCTGAGCCCCGCAGCCACCATGGTGGTGCCTTGGAGAAAGCGTGTTTCAGAAAGAGCAAAATATGTCAGAAAAGCAAAGAGGAATGAGGAAAAATGTGCAAGGAACAGCCCTGTGAACACCCAGGCCAACCCAGGAGAGGGCGGGTGGAGGACCCCAGCCAGACCAGGTGGATATTGCTGTGTATTTTCTCTGCCTTAAAGGAAAAAAAAAAGCTGAGCTCCATTAAAAGGAAAATAGTACCAGTTTGGGAGCACTTCAGTGGTCTTGAAATTACTCAATTAGTGTTATTATGTTATTGCTGATCTATCTAAAGCTGTCGAAGTATTGTCTTTAAAACCATGAAGGATACCTGACATGCAAAACTACGTTTCTAATTGTGCCCCTTTCACTGATAAATATTTACTTAGTTAGTCTCACAGATTTGTTCGTGGCACAGGATAAAAACAAGTGCTCATATCAAAACTCAAAATATGGATTCACAACAGGCAAATGCTGATATCCAGCCTTTTCTCTTTCCTTCTTTCTTTTCCTTGCGCGATGGAACGGTCTAGAAAACCATTCACATCCACACAAAGTATTTCTCTCCAAAGACAGACCTCAGCAGCAGAGCACCACACTTGAAAAACCTTCCTCCTCCAGTTGTCTGATTTGCTTTCTTTATGGTCAAATGGTTCCCCAAGAGTGACCTTTTACAAACTCAGACTGAGGCAGTGTTAGTCAGAAGTCAAAGAGCAGTACCTGATCTACACAAGAAAGTACCCTGATATTTAACTGCATCAGTGTCTGACTTGGGCTTTCGAAAAACACACATGAAGGCACTTTGATCTAATGCGATTTGCATACTAATTCCATCATCTCAGTGACAAAGCAAAGATGACATCATCTGGAGTATTCTGAGTATTGTGACAAATCTTTAGATATTTATACTATTTTCTATTGTTTTGCGTCTACAGTTTCTTCACTACTTTGAACCCACACCAATTAAGCTAATTTAGATTATCATCATGTTTTTGACACAAGATTATATTAGAGAATGAAAAATTAAGTCTTTAAAAGGCATAATAAGTTTGCATTTATATCAGTAGTTTGGGGTGGGGGGCTGGGTCACCAGTAATTTAACACCTGTTTAATTTGTCTCTGACAATCATCACAGATTCAAGGGCTGGTATGTATCAAAGGCACTCAGCCATTGCTTCACTGGAATACAGCAACTGCTGTGCTTATAACAAAAAGGATTAGTGGCAGATTTTGTGCCGAGGATGATGTAGTTGAGGAAATAAACCCTCTGTCATGGTTTAGTTGCTTTAAATGGGTTATCTCAAGGATTCCTATCTATTATAATTCAGTATGCTTTTTATCTTTGTTTCTCCACTGAGTTTTACAGTACCTTTCATTTGGTTATATGAACTGCCCATATGTGTGTCGACTGTCTGTGCACAGTGCAAGCAGATGATGCAGTATTAAGCAGGGTGTTCTGCTAAAGTTTGGATTGGTGATATTATTCATAAAAGTTAAACCTGTACGTACATTATGCTTGTCACCTGAAATAAGCACAGAAACTCCTTTCAGAAAGCTCAAAACACATGGTTGAGTACACCAGCAATGAGCAATGCTTTCCTGACATAGTTATGTTACCGTGTTCTAGTACCATAAAGTAGCAGCTACTATGTTTTTCTTATTGTCTTACGTGTAGGTATACCTCAAGCTCAACACATGTACTCGATCCATGGCCATTAATGAGAAACTGCATGAAACACCATGGAGTTTATTTTTAGGATATAAAGGTGACAAACTGAAAAGGCCATTTTAGAAGTTCCTTTTTGAATTCTACTGAGAACTCCATTTTCTCATCTTAATATTCCAATAATGTCCATACCTATTATTAAAAAAAAAAGCCTTCCTCAGCAAATGATCTCCTCGTGAATTATTATTAAATGTCACTTACAAAACAGATTTCAAACAAGTAAATGACATCTAATTTCTTCCAGATAATATTGCCATTTTAAATATACCATTATATATGTATGAGATTATAAACTGTCCAATTTTTTTTTCAGTTTCTATGGGAGAATGTTAATATCAGTTAAAGGATTCAAAAATATCATGTTCACCCCTCAAAAAGATGAAGGAACATCTAAAATACAAATAATAAACATATAAAAATCTCTTAGGCTATAAGAAGTATAAAGATAAATTGAAGAGTGCAAAATTATAATAAGCCTGTGATTTCTTCCACAAACAAGGCATTTATTATTATTAGTTGTTTTTTGTCTACTTATGTCATAAAACTGTATATATTATCATTTCTTATATATTAAAAAATGCTAAACAACAAGAATGTAAATTGTCATTCAATTGTTAAAAAACAAACAAACAAAAAAGCACAGCACACAGAAAAAGCCAAAATAAGGGTTGTCAGCACAGCACAGCCTAGCTGCCCTCACGCTCTCCCTTTCAGACACCAACATGATATTGTGCTGTTTTTGCCTCACCTAAAAAGATGAAAGACTAGCTGAAAAGAGTGCAGCACAGCTGACAAATCCATAGGTTTCTTGCAGTCTACTCTGTTACTGCTTTTGGCAGTGTTGAGTCTTTGTTCAACACTCCCTGGACACCTAGGAGTCCAGGTTAAACATCATTTTTTTAACAATGAATTTCAGAGAACAGCATCAAAACAGCCATTTTAAATTCAAAAGTCAGCTTCAACTTTTCAGAAGTTTGGACAACACATTTGTAAATTGAGAGATTTTATAAACCAAAATGAAATAACATTAGTATGTTAATAGAATGGAATGAATTTTTGATGGGAGAAGCTAAGATGCAACTCTACTTTTACAAATTATAGTTCATATACATAAATCTAAGGATTAATACATTTCTGCTGCTTCTTTTTTGCTGTTGTTATTAAACAAAATCTGCAAAACTCTTAGATATGGTTACACATTCTTCTGTGAGTCTTAGAGAAGACAAAAGTCTGGGCTACAGAAAATGTAACTAAGTCTACCCAGTCTTACACACAAATCTGTCATGTTTAAACACCTGCAAAAAGTTTCTCAAAGCTTTTGGTATGAAAGTAATAGCACATTTTTTCATAGCTACTATAAATAATGAAATACAAAATGTATTGGGGGTAAAAAATTCAGCTTGATTTCATTACTTTTATCACTTCAGTGAAAACGCTTACACCTATCAGGCTGTCTTGCTCTTAGGTATTTACTAGACAATTTTATTTGTGGCTGTTTACTCAAAAAAAAAAAAAAAAAAACCTAAATGAAATTTCAACAAAAATTACACAAAATATAAATAATTCTGCATGGATTTGGCACCCTCTGTCACCAAGGAACAAGCAACTGCTGTCAGTAAGGTTGCTGTCTGACAGACATCAGAAGACCCACATTGCCAGCTACCACTGGCTGCTGATCATTATTTGGTGTAAAACAGTCACTTTGGGTTAGGTAGTGACTCAGTGGAGCAGAAAGCTCCACTTCTCCCACTTCTCGCTCTGCACAGAAAGGAAAGAGGCGATGAGGAACTTTGCAGATGACCTGCTTAAAGCAGATCTGTTCTGAGTACCGGAGTACGGTAAGAGCTCTGCACATGAGAGCTTTCAGGTATTCTGTCTGTGGAGGAACAGGTGATGGCTGCTGCCACAGCATCCAAAGCACCTCACCCAACACCTGCCTGCACAATTCTGCCAAAGTAGAAATGCTGTGAAATGGGAGATACAACAGTAGCTCCTAATGAGAGAAGGCAGAATTACTGAATGCCTTCTTTGTCTCTGTCTACTCTGCTGGAGGCTGTCCTGGGGAGCCCCGTACCCCTGAGACCCCGGATGAAGCCAGGTCAATGGAGGAGTTTGCTTTAGTCAATGAGGACTGGGTTAGGGAGCAATTAAATAGTCTGGACATCCATAAATCCATGGGTCCAGATGGGATGCATCCGCGGGTGCTGAGGGAGCTGGCTGAAGTCATTGCTAGACCACTTTCCATCATCTTTGCCAAGTCTTGGGAAACGGGAGAGGTGCCCGAGGATTGGAGGAAAGCAAATGTCACTCCAGTCTTCAAAAAGGGCAAGAAGGAGGACCCGGGTAATTATAGACCGGTCAGCCTCACCTCTGTCCCTGGGAAAGTAATGGAACAGCTTATCCTTGGTGCCATCTCAAGGCATATCAAGGATAAGGGGGTTATTAGGGGCAGTCAGCATGGCTTTACCAAGGGTGAGTCATGCTTAACCAACCTCATAGTCTTTTATGAGAACGTAACAAGGTGGATGGATGATGGCAGAGCGGTGGATGTGGCCTGCCTTGACTTCAGTAAAGCCTTTGACACAGTCTCCCACAGCATCCTCACAGCTAAGTTGAGGAGGTGTGGTCTAGACAATAGAGTAGTGAGGTGGGTTGCAAACTGGCTTAAGGAGAGAAGCCAGAGAGTGGTAGTCAATGGTGCGAGTCTAGTTGGAGGCCAGTATCTAGTGGAGTGCCTCAGGGGTCAGTACTGGGGCCAATATTATTCAATATATTCATTAACAATTTGGACGAGGGAATAGAGTGTTCTATCAGCAAGTTTGCTGATGACACTAATCTGGGAGGAGTGGCTGACACGCCAGAAGGCTGTGCTGCCATCCAGCGGGACCTGGACAAGCTGGAGAGTTGGGCGGGGAATAACCTAATGAAATTTAACAAGGGAAAGTGTAGAGTCCTGCATCTGGGCAGGAACAACCCCAGGTTCCAGTATAGGTTAGGAAATTACATATTAGAGAGCAGTGTAAGGGAAAGGGGGGTCCTGGTGGACAACAGGATGACCATGAGCCAGCACTGTGCCCTTGTGGCCAGGAATGCCAATGGCATCCTGGGGTGTATTACAAGGGGGGTGGTTAGTAGATCAAGAGAGTTTCTCCTTCCCCTCTACTCTGCCCTGGTGAGACCCCATCTAGAGTATTGTGTCCAGTTCTGGGCCCCTCAGTTCAAGAAAGACAGGGAACTGCTGGAGAGGGTCCAGCATAGGGCAAGAAAGATGATTAAGGGAGTGGAGCATCTCCCTTATGAAGAAAGGCTGAGGGAGCTGGGTCTCTTTAGTTTGGAGGAGACTGAGGGGTGACCTTATTAATGTTTATAAATATATAAAGGGTGAGTGTCATGAGGATGAAGCCAGGCTCTTCTCGGTGGCAAACGATGATAGGACAAGGGGTAATGGGATCAAGCTGGAACACAAGAGGTTCCACTTAAATTTGAGAAGAAACAACTTCTCATTGAGGGTGACAGAGCACTGGAACAGGCTGCCCAGGGAGGTTGTGGAGTCTCCTTCTCTGGAGACATTCAAAACTCGCCTGGACATGTTCCTGTGCAACCTCACCTAGGCGTTCCTGCTCCATCGGGGGGATTGGACTGGATGATCTTTCGAGGTCCCTTCCAATCCCAAACATACTGTGATACTGTGTGATAGAGTTGCCTTAATTAAAGACTGGGGAGTTGTTTTTTAGCCATTGTAAACATAAAAACATTGGAGACCTACCTAATTAAGAGTTTTATTAATTGGCACTAAAGCAGTAGAAGTATGATGGCATGTATAATGACTTACCTTTGACCTAGAAAAGGATATACAGTCTGATGGGGATATAAAGCCATACAAACTTGTAACGTGTATAGAGTGGGTAATTTCAATGTATTGCAGTTTGATGTCATACAAAGACATTCACAGGTTACAGCTGTTTCATCACAAAATCATCTAAGATACTTGTGAGGTCAGGCTTGGAGACTGCTGTGATTCCATAGCAGTAACACTAATGTAATGTTTAATCAGTACAATGAAATTATCATGATATGGAGTGTCATACATAACCATGTGTAGCTTACTAGCTGTACTTAGAGACAACACCATGTTTGAGATAGAATTTTGGGGGTCGATTTTTAGCTGAAACCCATGTTAGCTACCACAGCAAGGTCTACTGCATGAAACAACAAACTGCTAATACATTCTGCCTATCAAAATGATCATTTTTGTTAGTGCATAGGTATAAAGAAATTGGGATACAAAGGCTGAAGCTTTCTTCGCATTATTGTTATATAGACCTGCTTATAGCTAAAAAAAAAAAAGCAGCTGTTTTAAGTGGAAAAAATGTTTTCTATTTTCAGAAAGTATTATTGACAAAATAATTATTCAGTATTAAGTATTATTCAGGATTATTAAGTATTATTCAGAAAGTATTATGCATGAAAGTGCATTTTAAAATCAACTATGTTCTTCTTAAGATCATAATAAAATAGATAATTTGAGTATATTTTATTCACCTACCATTACCCTGAGAATAAGATTTGTTTCTGCTAAACTTTTCCTTTTCTCCTCCCTTTTGTTTCTGCAATGAGAATGATGCAAGTGGAACAAACAAGGCTTAGAAATGTGCTCAAGACATATAAACTAGAGGCCCCTACATTCTTTTGCAATATTTTCCCTTTGCCAGAGCCTCATACTATGGTTTGGGTTGGGTTTTTTTGTTTGCTTTTGGTTTTTGTTTAGGGTTTTGTTTGTTTGCTTGTTTGCTTGGGTTTTTTTGTTTTGTTTTGTTTTGTTTTTACTGAAATGAGGTATCATTAGCCCTTACCAATAAGGTGAGGGGTCCAGACAGGAATTAATATTTGGATCTAAGTTAGTCTCATGTATAAACTGAGTACAAATTGTAAAGTTACTTTAGAAGGAAGAAAAAGAGGCTTGGGATTCTAGATTCTCCAATCCACCAAGCATAAAGAGCTCCCAGGAGAAGAAGATTTGATGAGGCAAGCGCTACAAAAGCACTGCCTCAGAGTAGTCCAAGCTTCTCTTGACTCCACAGCCCACTGACAGGGAGGTCGACAAGCTATTTCTTTCATCATACTCTTTTGTGTGAGCAATGAGAACAACCACTGTCAGCCAAGTAGCAAAAGCACTATAAGCAGCTGCAGTCAATACTGGAGGTCAAGAGGTGTCACCATCCAGTTACATATTTGCCCATGCTCTTCATCCCAAATATGAAGAAACCCTGCACAAAAATCAAATGCAGCTCCCCTAGCTCTCCTGGAAAGTTTTTCTGAGAAAGCTGTTGTAACACAACAGTGCAGTAAGCATAAACAGACTCGAATCTGCAGGTAGCCTAGAGCAGTGCTTCTAAGTTGGGCTACTTGCCCAGCTCACACTGAACACTGTCCTCATGGATGTGATTATCAGCTTTCTCAGGGACACATAAGAGCTCACCATTTTTACTGTACGACTATCACCCTACTGCAATAATCCAAGTAGTATTTTGTTCTCCTTTCACTCACGTGATAGAACCTGCTGCTGCTCCTCTCGTTTTCATAAAAAACAAAACATGTTCCCTGCACTCCTCTTTGCAGATCACCTTCATGAGGTGAGGAGAACGGATTGCCGAAGCTTTTTACAAACTCCTGCCCTAGCACAGTGCACCTACAAAACTGGAGTTGGCTGATTCCACAGCAATATCCAAATAGAGATCACAGCAGAATCCTCCCCTCTATGAAAATATATGTATATATCCAAAAATAAGCCAAGAAAACTCTACATTCAGAACATTTTGTAAGAGCAGAAATATCTAGTATGTCTTGGAGGGGATGTGAGGCACAGGACTAAATAGCACAGGATAATGAAGAACAGGGCATCTTGAAAAAGGCATTTCAGATGCATGACATGGGACACCTCATAGATTTGCTATGCACAACTGAGAGGACTGTGAATTTTAACAGCTGTAGTCTCCTAATGGAAGTGATGCAAATTAGAAAAATAATTACAATAGGATAGAAATGACAGAAGATTCGGGTAACACACCTATTGTTCAGTCTTATTAAAAAGTTCCCTCTGCTACACTTTGGCCTTTTCTTGTGAGCTGTTCTAGGCAACTAGACAACAAAGGAAAAAGCAACAGCCAAGGATGGGGTGTAGGGATGGGGAGGCAAGGGGATGGCTTAGAAAATACTAATGCGAGAGAAACTTAATGGCCTGAAATTTTCTGAATTACCTGCCTTTTTCTCTTTATCAGCAGTTCAGTGACATAAACAAATAATGTGTTTAAATCAGAAAAAAAAAAAAAAACATAGATCTCTAATTGCATCTGATCATTTTACTTACAAAGAAAGGAAATAATATTTCCTCACCAACACTTTGTGGTTTTTCTTTGTCACACCACAAAAGAATGCAATGAAATTTTCAGATGGTAGTACCCACGGTCACTTTAAGAAAAATTATAGTATAAGTAACTAGAATTACAGTTAAATGAACAGTTTTAAAAGCAAAGGCAATATACTCCTGTTTTGAAAGTACTAATTAATTAACTGTGGTCAAAAATACATGTTGGGTAACTCTAAGAACTGAAGTTATGTGTTTTTTAAAGAAAAAAAAATGCACAAAACACCCAAATAGTGGTACACCCAACATGTCAGCAATGAAAGTGAAAGATTATATTCTAAATAAACTCATATGCAATATTCTGATCAAACAGGAGCAGGCAACTGAACAGTCCATCATCTTGACATCAGACATATCTTTTTTCTGCTTCCCTTGGAAAAAGTAACTATGTGCTATTTCTTGCCAGTTATATAATAATTTTTGTTTAGACTTTAAAGTGAGAAGTGAGAAGACTTCTATTCTTTTATTTATAAGCTTTTGCTAGAAAATATTTCTAAAAACCTGCAACACTTGCATAATACCAGTTTCCTTAAGACTTTAAATTAAGCAAGAATTTCGTGAACTAACATGTAGACTTTGAAGCAAACTGCCAATTTAAAGTCTTAAGTAACATCTGTGATTAACCTAATACTCTGGACCTAATTCACAGAAAGCACCTATTAACTTATTAAGATTCCTACTTACCTAAGTAGCACTTTTCAGAGATAAGATTTCTGCTCCATAAGCTGTCAGTCTAAATCAGTTTAGATATAGTGTAGAGACTACAAAACACAATGTTTGGCTTAAGGGAAAGAAGATAGGTCCAAAATAAAATAATGTTATTATTGTTATGCTAAATGAGCTATATGCCATAGGCACGATGTAAGGGTAAGAAGACATTTGTCATTTTATGGAACTTTTTGTGATTTTAGGACTTTGTTTTAGCAGACAGCAGCAACTCTGTGCAGCCAGCTTGTATTACCTCAGATCCTCTGATGTAGTGACGCATCAATCACAGAGCTTCTGGCTTAGAGCTTGCTCAGTGTCCAGCTCACGGCTACCTTATTTTCCTTTGGTTGGCTGAGTGGATGGCTGTGGTCTTTTTTGAATGGGCAGAAAACCTTTTTTTAAGAACAGTTTCACTAATAATTTAAAAATAAAATAAAATTTTTTAAAAAAAAAAAAAAAGAAGGCGGTCTAAGATTTCACCTCAGTGACAGTAGCGGACAGTATACCAATAAGCTAAGGTAATGCAAATCACCGATCCTCCTCATCCAAAGATATTTGCCAAAAGGTTTGGGAACAGATTCTTATATCAACTGCTACTTGACTTCGAGTAAATTTCTAGAGCATCCTTCAAATACCTTCACTTGGTTGTTGCTCACTTGCACAATGACACAGGAGCAACATCACTGAGATCAGACCTCTGGAGACCACCTGGTCCAATGCTCTGCTTGAAACAAGGTCAACTACATTGCAAATGAATGCCAACAGCTCAGAGAACTGCAAAACCTCAGTGGTCTACTTGGTAATTTTAGGGCACTGGCAATTAGCAGCAATACAAATTCTGTGGTCTTGTCCAAAACTAATAGCCTAAATCCTTGTTACCCTTGCAAGTGTTTCTGTTATTATCTACTATTGCATCTTGAACCTACAGTTAAAACTGTTACATTTCTGTAGAAAAAGCCAAGGTATTTTATAACCAGCATACAGTTTTGCTTGGTTTAAATAATAGTTGCTCCTAATTAGAGGGAGGAATACGTGCCATGGCATAAGTACAACACATTATTTCAGTTTTTACCTTTTTCAGTGATGAAAGAAAAACCTAATTAAACAATGGTAAACATTCTAAAAATACACAGTAAAGTGAAAAATATGTTTACTGATGAACACTAAGCAACAAAACATTAAACAGATGTTAATGAAGGGGAAATAGTTTTGGTTTCATGCCTGTAGGAGCTGGAGCTCTGAAAAAAAATAAACCTTTTACTTAGAAAACATTTTTTACTTGTTGCACAATGGTTCATCATAAAAATAAGATTTTTTTTTTTTTAACTCACTTCAGGCTTCAAAATAATGTTAAATGCTGACATAGCTGTTTTTTATTTTCTCTTCTGTTCACACCCAATGCCCAGAACCTGGCCAGAACTAATGCACTGCTTCTATATAATAAAGGTAATGCAAATCATGCCACTAACATTTTCATGCATTGCTATTTATCTAATGTTGAAGAGCCTGAAGATCTTTAGTGAAATCAATGATAGCTTGATCTTACTGCTGTTCTACTTGAAGACTCTGGCAAGGTTATCATGGGAACTTAACTAGAATAAATGACATCAAGTAGAAAGTTTGCAAAATGTCAGTTAGGAAGTACTCCTGGAGGCAAGCAAGCTGGAATTTACTTCAGGAAAGCATAGGGAGGAAAATATAGATGCATCTACACATTCACCTCTCAGTTCTGTAAATACTTCACATAAAAGAAATTCATTTGATTCATAAAATTTAGTGCATACAAACTGCGGGTAATTTATCTGTTGTTTCTTTTTTCCTACATATTTAATACAGACTCTTGGTCTCCTTTCTTGCAGTTTGTTAGAGCCTTTGCAACTTTTTGCTTTGGCGATTACAGAAATTTTCTTTTCAATCTCTCCAAGCCTAACGGAAAAAAAGCATTGATTAACTATGAAAACCACAGTGATACTATATCCTCAGAAAAACTTTAAGACCTTACATTTCACTTCCTATGAGACACAGAGCATATATAAATTTGCAGGGTATATTCCACAAGCAAAACCAGCAGTAACTAGTAACTGCTATGATGCAGATCTTTGTACAGCATTTCAGCAAACTTAGACTCCTTCAATGCTTGCAGTCTGACAACATGCATGAAAAGTATTTGTGTATTGCTGTGTAATCTACACAATCTGGCAACAAATCAGAAGCTCTTAGTCCGGGGTTGCAATCTCTACTCTCTGTATCTCCATACAAAGTTTTTGTTTGTACTAGCAAACATTTTCTATTGATTGCATCCACCACACCTGTCATTCCCATGAAAAGTTCCCTGCAAAGTCACAGTTCACACAGCCTATGGAGAAACTGCTACACTAACTTCTTAAAACTGTTTTCATCAGTGCTGTAATGACAAAAATTAACTACTTCTGCCAATTGACTAGAGGAAACAGAACTCCAGGAATTTTTATGCTCCTAAGCATATCAAAGTATTGCACAAGATCAAGAGCTTGTTTTACATATGCACAGCAATGTTGTCTGTTCCCATCTAGTTCACTGCTAAGAAAAGGAGACAGTAAGCTAGTCGATTTTTTTCAGGATTAATTGAACTTATGTTCAATCATCTTTATCAAGTTTGTGGTCCAGATCTTCATGTGAAGCTTTGCCAATATTCTGCTTGTTGACTTTCAAAAATATGTGATTAATGAAAAGACAGAATTCTGCTACAGTACTGTAACCCTATAATTTAAACAAAACTATTCACTTTGTCAGCAAGAGAACTGTTCTTACAGAACTCTTTCCTTTTCAGTTTCTCATCAAGAAATGAAACCTCTTTTGTTTTCTTTCCCCTGAAGTTCAATGTTCTTTCTAGAATGCTATCATTTCACCTTACCTTAACTAAGTAAAATTTCAGGAGTGGAACCTTTCTACAAAGAGCCACTGTCAGGAATTAGATTGTGGTAGTATGGGGAACAAACAACAGTTGCACCCAGTCATCTTTATGTTTTCATTACGCTTATCCGAACTTCCAGTGTTACCTCTATGCCTAATGACAGCTATTGACTTGAAAAATACATCTGTTATTTGTCAACAGCTGCAAATCTGCTGTATTTAGCATTTTTGAGGACACAGTATCCACCATTGTGGATAGGCACCTCTTTCTGTTCTTTCTTGTTCTTTCATTTCTGCTTCAACAGCAATCACAGCAAAAACAAAATAATCAGACATATACCTGTGCCAACTTGTATGACATGGAGATTAATACTTTTTCAAATACTTTGAGTGATACTCACTGTTTCCAGTTAAATGATTAAATCTACTACTCAAGAAAGCCTGTGATATGACATTCTTTCTCAATTAGCATTTCTTCTTGTAGAAATATTAATCATTAGATAATCTAGTTTTCAAAATGTATTTAGAATCAAGACTATGAGGTGACGAACACATTTGGTTTAGAAAGACTCAGCTCATACTTCAAACTGAACTGCCTAGGTGACACAGAATTACAGAACCACGGCAGTTTTGAGACAGTATCCAAGAGAAAAACCCAGAATGATACAGCACTGAAGGAAGAGGTGTTGCAGGCGTTAAATGAGGACTGGATGAGGACAGACAAAGCAGAGCACAAAGAGATAAGGTGAGGCTGGGAAGCTGAGGATCCAAATGTTCACTGAGCATTAAGTTCTTTCAAACAAATGCTCATTTTGAAATTTATAAAATGGGGAACAAGATCTGTCACCATTAGCTAGCCAGGGCAATGAAGCACCAACTTGCTGTGAATAAAGAACATCAATATAAACTATTTTGAAACGTGGAGACAAAGCATTATGCTGTGAGAGGCAGATAAAGAAAGAAATAGTCATAGTGAAAGCAGCAGGCAAAAAAGGAAAGCCTTTGAAAAGTATGAGTGGAACTAGCTTGCACTTTCCAAAAACAAAGGGGAAAGTATTTCAATAACTGAAAAAATTTGTCAAAGTTGGGATTAATGCTACATAGCAGGAGACAAGAAGCAACAAAAGAAATATTGTGCAAGACGACCTGGCGAGATTAATATTCTTCATATAACAGAGTGAAGATGTTCATATTTATCAGCCTGAGGTCTCCAGGGGGGAAAAAAAAAAAAAAAATGGTTAAGGAGACAAATCTTTTTGCAGCTGAATATGTAGGTTAGACAAACAGATTTAGTTTGGACAGAAGAAGATTTAGTTTGAAACAGAAAAACAGATTATTGGTTTGGCATAGTAATTGCAGCTGAAGTCATATAACAAATAAAATTATTCTGTGACATTATCACTAAAGAAGAGGATCAAGAATGGCGGCCTATAACTCTGCAGACAGTCAATGATAAAGGAAGGATGAACATATAAAGGAAGAAGGACGAGTCACAGGAGTTAAATAACAGCAACTATTACAATGAACACAGCTTAATTTTTGAAGTGAATGCTAGCTTTAGAGGCCAAGGTATGAACTTAATATCATGTATTTGCCAGTTTTGTGGCCTCTCATCCAGCCCTAGTAGTTTCTAGATCCCATGGCAAATTTCAACCCATTCTGCCTAGGGGTAAACTTTCTAAACATTAAATTTTATCCCTGGAGACATTCCAGGCCAGGCTGGACGGTGCTCTGAGCAACCTGATCTAGTTGAAGATGTCTCTGCTTATGACAGGGAGGTTGGACTAGATGACTTTTGAAGGTCCCTTCCAACCCAAACTATTCTATGATTCTATGAAATTCCTGCGAACTTTAGGAGAACTAGCAGCTAAAGGAATAGACTCACCTGAGAGAAAGGCAGAGCTTAACTATTATTCACTGCCTGGCTGCACTAGGCTGGCCACTCAGTAGGCATGAAGCTCCAGACATCAAATAAAATTTTCTCATCAGTAAGATTAATAGATGGAGATTACACTGTTGTCGAAGGCTGGAGGATTGCAGTTCCTACAGTTTTTTTCCCTGGCTCCCAAATTTGAACAGAATGTGTTAATAAACATATGTATTGCTCGGAAATCACACAAGTTCAGTCTTATACAGATGATAAGAACAAAGTAAATGGAATTGCTCCTTTTAAATATGCAAGGGGAAGATCAGAAAAGGCTGAGTAGAAAATTAGTAGAAAAAACTGCTACAAAGAGAAATCAATAAAATAGATACTATTCTTAAAGTATGTTTCTTTTAGTCAAAATGCCAGGATGGTAATTCATTAAATCTTGGACACTGTAATAATATTAAGAAGGGAAGCAACTCATACTGTTTAGCTTTTGCCTAAAATAGGAGTACATATAAATGAGATAGGAGCTGTTTTTTTCAGAATTTACTGGTACCACAATCAAATGTATATCCTAACTAGATAAGAGTGTGAAGGTATTTAGATTGAGGACTTTAATGTTATATGTTCCAAGACTAAGGAACTAGATGCACAATCAAACTGTGATGCCCAGCTATACTTAAAATGTCTGGTGCGGGCCTCTAATAAATGCACACATGCAGCAATATGCCAACACTTATTTTTTTTTTTTTAATGAAACTTATTATGAAGTGCTGCATCAATCCTCTGCCAACAGGCAGCTGAGGTCCACTACTGTCCATCAAAAGCGACTAGCATGAAGTCAGAAGCCATATTAAGGAGAGAGCAGGTGGTGCAGGCTGCAGAACGCGAGTGGGCTGGAGAAGGGAGGCTGGCAGCAGCTTGCTGCTCACAGGAGGACTAGTGACAAATCTGGCAGGTGGCTGTGAAGCAGGGCCTGCATGGAAGCCACGTAAATGGGTACAAAAATGTGAACCCTCACCGGGACAACTGCTGGCTGCATGCAGTCAGCGCCAGAGGAGGTTATAACCTGAGAGTATCCTAGGCATTAAAGTGAATGAATCTACACTCTTGTGCTAAATTGCTCTTGGGAACTGAAATTGTACCTGTTCCATTTATATCTCTAAGCTTATAAGTTCAGAAGTGAGAGCTGAGATGCCATTCATTTCACCTAGCACTAGTGAAGGGGTTCTCGTACACATTCAAAAAAAGACTGCCTTTGTGAACCTGTCACAAGCTGAAACAGAAGTAATCTAGTATAGAGAGATAAAGAAACTTAAATTCCATTTTTCAGAGAATTCCACCATTTGTTTAGACTAGGACTCAGACTTTCAAAATAGGTTTTAAAGGAAGCAAGCAAAAGGGACTTCAAAGCTGGAAAAAAAATAATCAATCTATTCCAAACTGTTTGGAAACCATGTACAGTTTCTAAATGGCTGTGATGGTCTTATCATCTCATATTTTATATGCATACTTCAGTCCTAATTCTCATCATAATAACACGAGCTCAACTTAATAAACATTTATTGAAAAGTATTTCATAAGAACTCATCCCAACCTTAATCTGTCATAATAAACAAGACACCACCTTACTACTTCTTGTTCCTCATTAAAATACAGGCTAGATATTTTTAGGCTCTACTAAAGAATTATTTGAGGACATTAAAAAAATTCATTACCATAAAAGAAAGATTTACCTTTTTGGCTTTCTTCTCTTTCTGAGTATCTTAGCCACTGATATCGCTGAGAATATGCACATGCATGATAGCTCTTATTCTGAGAGGTAAAACCTTAATGCAATCCTTACAAGAACTAAGAGTCCTGAATAAAACAGTATTGAGACATGACAGTAAATTGTTCACATGTGTACACACATTATACACAAAAAATTCTGAACAAATATAGTCAAAGCATAAAAATGTTACTATTTGAAAAGTCAGGAACCAGAAATGCAACCAAAATTCTTATTGTAACTCAACCAGTGCCCAATAAAAACAGTTCAGTTTTATCGAGATAGTACTGTTTATAAGATTACCAAACAAATTCATCTAATATCACAAATTCTCTGTGGATATAAATAGTTGATTCAATATTGCATGCCATTCAGATTTTGGGGGATGTGCTCTTTCTGTGCTCAGTTGTCTTCTTACCAAAATTGCAAGTATTATTGTTGACTCCTACTGGGAATAATATGTCTAGCTTTCCTACAGAATTGAGTACCCAAATGAACAACAACAACAAAAAGACTAAAACACCTTCCTAAAACACCTTCGAATTTAAGTAGAAGCTTAGAAAGTCTAAAACATCTCATGTAAAAGGAACTCTTACTTTCATATACCATTGCACATATGTGTGTATATATATATATATATATTTATATTTCAACAGGGAAATAGTTAAGTGACCACCCATGGAGGTATTTAAAAGACATGTAGATGTGGCACTTAAGGATATGATTTAGTGAGGGACTTGGTAGCACTGGGTTGATGGTTGGACTTGATGATCTTGAGGGTTTTCAATGTAATCACAAGCATGAACAAACACATATGTAAACTATGATGAAATTTATGAGAATTTTTTGAACCAGTTGACTGTAGCATGCAATCATAGATCATCTGAATATTCAGATAGAAAGTGTGAGTGTATACTAACATTGTATTTTCCAAACTGGTGCTTGATACTGAAAAGATATTTTTAATGTATTATGAAAACTAACTATTCACAAATACCATTCTTACATTCTGCAGATTTTAAAAATTTATTTAAGTAACTCATGCTAATGTTGCATTTCTATGGCAAAATAGGCAGCATTTTTTCAGGAAAAGCTACAGTAACTCACTGTAACTGGTATAGTCCATGTTTTTGTTAACTAATGTACATGTCAAAAAAATAAAACTGTTAACATCATGAAAAAGTAAAACAGATTTCAATTTTTTATGAGTCATAGCATCTTTGGTTTGGTGCCATAAAACTGGGTTTCATGAATTCACATCTGTGAAGACTCTTCCAACATGTGAGCACAGCTGTCCCTCAGATCCAACTTTCGCCACATTTTCTGATCGTCCTTGTTCTTTTTGGCAAAATCAAGCCTCCTATTAGTATTGTACAAATTACTCTGTCACATAGGTAGCATCTTGTTCCTCCACTAAACATCTGTTAGGGAAGTTGAGTATTTGTGTGCAAATTATATTTCCTTTCAAACATAATCTTTTAAGATTATGTTATTAGATAAATTCCTTATATTCAACACGGGAGATATTAAAGAACAAGTAAGTTCAATTTATCAATGCCTAACCCTTCTACAGCACTTATTTCAAAAGGAATTATACATATCAGACAATGTACGTGGCTCTGTTAACACAAACTCTACCAAAGTAGTTCACATACTTTTTAAATATATCCTGAACAGTTTATTTTTGTTTACCTCATTACAATCAGGAAGGTGGAGGTAATTCTTAAAGTCCACTGCATTATCTAATTTAATTCTCTTTTCTATTGATAAATTGCCATAAAGTATTTGCTGGTCCATTGCACACACACCAGTTTGAAAATGTATTCGAGCCTAGAATTCACTAAATATTTTGAGCATTCTTCTCCCTGCCACATTATTTGTGACCCAATAAACTTTTATTTCTGAGTTTTACTTAGTCCTTAATAAATTTTGGGTAAGGATGTAAGATTTGCAAGCTGTATCCTCAGGGACCTGACATGCAATTCTCACCACCTGGCTTCTAAACCTACAGTCACAGCACACAGCCCCCAGTACCTACACACCTGCACAGCAAGCAGTTCTTCAATGGTAGCAAATTTTAAAAATTAACACAGGCAGTCACTAAGTCCAGCAAAACAATGCTGCTTCCACTTAGAAGTGGGGAAAAGGTTTCCATAGCTATCATATTCCAGCATCTGCAATCACAAAACAACTGGTTTAGAATTTTTTTACCAAATCACTTAAAACACATTTTACTTTTTATTTCATGTTACAAGCTTTAGGCCTTAGAGACCACTGGTAATATTGAGACAGATGAGTAGTAGGGTTTTTGCAAGTTCTTGGTTTTCCTGATCACCCTATGTATATCTACATGTAACTGCAATGAGAACGAATGACAACGTCCTGCTCACTGGTTGCTTTGCAAACCTAAGAGTGGAAATAAAGCTTGGAAAGTCAATGACTTTTTCTTTTGTAGAGTGTCCTATTTAGAGGAATAAGTTACTCATAAATGGAAAGCTAGAAATGGAAAGACTGGAAAGATCTACCAAAACAAAGTTAGAAGACTTGCTACTTTCAATTTAGTTTGAAGGATCAGCATGCTTCTTTACACCACTTAGGCCTCTAACTATTTTGCAAGCATGTGTTTAGGAGATATTCTAGTTAAAGATCAAGTATTAATTATTTGTTATATCCATTTAGTAGATGAGGCGTCCTGAGACTCCAATTGTGAGGACTGGATCACTGTACCAGTTACAAACTCAAGTCTAGAATACAAGTTTTATTCAAGTTGAAGACGCTTGCCTATAGACTCAAACACACTGACGGTCTCCTTGGAGTAATACCACAGGCCGAATCATCTAGGCAGACAGAGACCTACTATACTAACACACTATACCTTGAGGGTTCAAGTCAGGGTGATTACTATAGATGGCATAGGCACAGATGGAACATGTGGAAGGGACAAGGCCACACTTGAGATGCTCACTCTGCCCATGTTCTCATGGGCATATTTTTTGACTTGGCATTCAAATCACAGTTCAGATTGGATGCAGCCTAGATGAATCAACTGTATTTTTGAAGTAATGCATGAAGTAGAGAACTGTTTTAGCACATGATCAAACATGCTTACTACTGTGATTTTTTCATGTGACTTTTTCCTCAGTATAAACATAGCCCAAGGCATTTTCGCACTTTCCTTTTAGTTCTAAGAACATGATTTTCCTCCTACATAATGGCTCATGAACCATATAACTGCCACTGAATCTTTGTATTTCCTGAATAAAAATACACATTAGTTCAAATTCTGTCTATAAAATAATTATTTACACTGCTATTTCTTTCCCATAAAGAACTGTATTTTCATTCTGCTGCCACTTACAGAATTTTAAAATAGAATATACACCTATGATATACTACAGTTTTACATTACTAGAGAGGCATAAGTATTTATCTACTCTTAATCTCTGTGGATTTGTAAATTTCTTTGAGCAAACCAATGAATTAAACCGTCCTGAATCTAATCTGTAAGAATAAGTAATTTTGTTTTGTTATGGGATTTTTGTTTTTGTTTTTGTTTTTTAAATAGGATGAAATCCTAATACCTAAAGTAAATTGAGTTTCCAAGAGAAGGTACTAGAGTAGATGAGAATTTCTTTCTCATTCTAAAGCAAGCAAGAGATGCATTCTAGGCAGATGGGTACAGTGGATTTTTATTTTAACAGCAGAATTCTAGAAATTAGACTTTTAACACTATCTTTATAGTTCAGTTTGTTTCCACAGTAAACAGCCCAAGGAATTAAAAAGCTACTATTTCTTATCTGGGGCCAAGAGAAAGTCAAGACTTATCCCAGGGGAAAGATTACTGCTTCTAATATCATACACTTTGACAGCACAGTCTGAACAATGGAGACAAACTGCTAGCATTTGATCTACACCTGCTATAACCAATAAGCTCTGCTATTTTGTAATTCATAAGCACAAATTCTCATGATGACAAAGACGAAGTGGAAAACAGCTTTGGCAGAACTTAACAATGGGCTGATGGCAAATAATTCATTCCATACCTTTAAGCATACTTGCCATCTATCTCTGAACCAATTTTAGCTATAAATATAACCTTTCTGAGATAAGGGAACAAAACTGCAGAGGATATTAATGTTTTAGATTAACCATGGATTCATCTCAAGGTATAACAATTTAGACCATATCATAGATAATATTTGAACAGGCAGAATGTCAGAGTCCACATCACCTGCTAGTCTCAGTTTTAAGATGTGATTCAGAGTTAAATGCCTTAATGACTACAGAATCTATGTTACCTGAAACATGAACAAATGTTGCTACCCAAATTGCCACAAAATGAACACAGAGAAAGAGTAACTGTAAACTCAATAATTACACTTGTTACCCTCTAACTTCGTTTAGGCTTTGTCTCTAAATACAGCTCCACATCCTGAGGAGTATGAAATGCTTCCCCCCATTTTCTGGGTGTCACAACATACCTAGATAAACAAATATCAATTCTTTATTAACTATTTCACTGCTGATTGCTTCAGAAAAAAAAACATCAGATCCTGGGACTGAAGCAGCAGCAGTGTTTAGGACAAAAAATGATTAGGCAGGCTTATAACTACATATTTGAGTTTTATAGTATTGCACTATGGCATTATAATTGTATAGGGCTACTTAAGAAGACAGAAATACCATCACAATCAATTGGGATTAAAATTTGCCCTATAAAATTCTTACTTCAATGAAACATAACTGCTGTATTGCACAGGCAGTTACACAATTCCAGAGACAAAAGCACAATTCCAAAACAAATTACTGAATCTAAATCCATAATGTATAAGTACAAGATTTTGAGCCATTCTACTATGTCTCACAAATCTCCAGTTTCGGTGAAGAACATCAGTTGAACCAACTGCTTTGGGGTTTGTGAGAACATGCTTCCTCGTTCCCCCACCAATAATTAAACTAATCCATGTTTCTTCATTTCCTTTTATATGACGTAACTCTTGACAAAGAGGAGGGAAATCATAGATACTGGGCTTAAGAAAATTTTTGATGCTGCTCATGCAACTATGCTTTGATTTTCAGAGAGCAACACTTTAGGAGTGAACTAGGTACAAAAATAAGAAGAAGGGTTAGGAAAGAACAGTTAAGCATTGGAAGAAGAGTGTCAATGTATTCTGCAAAGCCTCTCTGAGAGGAAGGTTTTAACAACAACATCTATCAGGGTTGGCCTAGTATTATATTTAATCTTCTTTCCACACTTTGTGAGTGACTAGATCTCCTGAAGTCCTTTTTGGCTTCCATTTCTACACCACCACAGTATCTCATAAACAAGTAGGGAAGTCAAGATAAAATTACTGAAGGAAATATATGCAACTATGCTAAACATTCAAGGAAGAGTTACTCCTTGCCAGGATCAAAGTCTGCCTGGGATCTTCCTGCAGAGGACTTTACTATATTAGTTAATGTTATTTTCAGTATTCAAAGGATGATGGAGAAAACAGATACACACAGCATTTTCAGATTATTTGAAACTTCAAAAATCAGAATTAAAACTCCAATATATTTAAAAAAACAAACAAACAAACAATCACACTGAATCCAGTGATGACAAAAACAAAGTGCTACACTTTTTAAAGGTAAAAACACTCTAAACCACGTAAAGACAGAATGCAGAAGAAAAAGATTTAAAAACCAAAAGTCATTCCAATCAACCATTCATGCCATTTTGGATTTTCTGGCAAGAAGGGGAAACAAAAAATCTAAAAAAAATTCTTCATAGTTTCTGAAAAAGCTGTCTCAAAAAAAAAAGCAGTCACTCTTGCCACTGTAGTCATCAGGTGCTATCTCTCTCTGTGGGAAAAAAAAAAAATCTAGAAGAAAAATAAGTGATACCATCATTGGTCAGTAACTTTACTATTTTATTATTTGAATGAATCTAAATTTTTAAACTGCACTAAAGTGTTCTCAAGAAATTATTTTCATGAAGTCATTTAGCTCTAGCACCATTATGTTATTATTCCTCTCATTTGCCCACTGAAGTTGCCTCTTATCAGGTTTATTATTAGTTAATACTAAGATTTAGTCTCAGAACATTATATACTTGGAATCCTCAACTGAAAGAGCAATTTTGCAATTTTGGGGGAGCAATTGGTACAGTTTCCAAATTTATGAATGTTCTAAATGACACTGAAAATGCTGAAATCATAATTTCCAGTTAGAGCATACTAAAACTGTACAGAAGCATTCAAGGTAATCTCTGAAAGAGCATGAGAGTTTGCTGTATCAGTCCTTTGAATAATTTTTTTAGACATCTAATCTTCTCGTTCTTCTATAAAAAGCCCATAAAATTGTGCAGAGGATTTTATTCATCCGTACTCTGTTCTGGATCAGTACAAGCCTTTCAGAGTTTCATAACTTCCCCAAAATAATGGAGGTTCCTGAGGAAAAGGAGCTTCAGTTCATCCAAGACAGCCTTGTAAGACTTCAGCAGTTAATGAAGGAATTAATAAAGGCAGTTCTTTCATATCATAAGGGAACACACTGTGGGTTAAAGAGGAAGGGGATAAAACAGAGAGAAGGGATCAGTATCAAACATTTCTTACCAAAGTCATGAATACATATAAACTAATATATTATCCCTTCTTTCAGTTAATTAAAAATCATAACTAAACATATGGATAAAATAATCCATAATTCCATAATCCAAACCTTTCTAACTTTAGTAGTTAGTAAGGAACATATAAAACAGAGATTTTTTTTTCTCTAAACCAAAGCTTTTTGGCGTTAATCCAGTAAACTGTATAAACATATTCCTACATGTTTTTAAGTTAATTTTAACACATACATTTATCATTCTTAATCCTATCAATAGCCCCATTATCTTCAACTAGGTTAAACTCCTGTTTAAATACACACATCAAGCCTCAAAGATCAGGTCGATTCAGTTTTTTAGACTCCATGCTTTCTATACACATTCAAGATAATAAAGCAAAATGCATCACAGTCATAGGCCAGATGTACAACTTCCGTTTGTTGTATTCTAATTCACATACTTCACAAACAGTATTCAAGAAGCCTGATGATCAAAAAGCAAATGAATCTGCCAACAGGTGTTTCCATGGACCATAGTGGATTTTGCTAAATTCTGTTACATTTTAAAATGTGTACAATTCAAAGAGAGAAAAATGAAGTTGGTTTTGTTCTAACGTACACAATTTGAATTTAATATTGTCTGAGAATAAGTTAGGACCTTGGATAAATACATCTTCATATTTCCCAATTAATGTAACCGCCCCCATGAACATGTGGGGAATTCGAACATTACATATGCAATATATTCATTTACTGTTAATGCACATAAATCTGTCATCCAGGTCAACCTGAAAGACAGGGACATTATTTCACAGAATATATTTCAAAATACTTTTCACTGCAATCCTGCAAGAACAGACAAAACTGGGTGAATAAAAAATGTGAAAATTAAAATATGATAGAAGATGGCAAAATCCTGGAAAACCACCCACCTTAAATAGCCAAGAAAATTTTAGAAACATTGTTCGCAAATGTGTAGTAGTCTCAGTTGCATTCTCTGTTACAGACAATGCTGCTGTGCAAAGCCCAAAAGAAGTTAAGGAACAAAGCTACATGCACAAAGTGTAGACATGGAAGCATAGCATAGGGTATAAAGACAAAGATGATCATAAAAAGCTTTCTTGAATCACCAGTATTTCAAATGCTGAAGCACAAGGGCATTTGAGATATGCCAGGATCCTGTATAATGTTTTAAAATACTATGTTGAGGAGATAAAAACTTAAGGAAGCTTCTCAAATTCGACCCACTTCTAATTTATTTCTGTCTAATGTGAGATACTTCCTGTCACGCACCTGTTCTTTCAAGAAATCATAGACACAGAGTAAGATATAAGTTTTGCCTGCTAAATAAGGCAGTCTTAGTAAGAATGCTGGTAACATTTGTGTTAATGATGCTAGTTTTCAAACCAACAAGGCATAATAACCAGTTAAATAACAGTTCCACAAATAAAATTTTGCACACACTAACTATACCAGCATTTCATTTATTAATACCTGAAACCCCATCTCTTTACTAAGTACCAAATTTTGCCCTTCTTGTTAACATATCACCTATGCTTTAAATGTTATGCAAATGTTTTAATTAAAGAAAAAAAAAACCAACACACACTCAAAAAATCAAAACACAAACAAACAGTTTCAACTGAGGCAGGTGTATTCATGGTTTATATTATTCTAATTTGTCATTTGGGATAGCTATTCAAACTGATTTGAAAGAAGGATCAAATTACTGAATTTTTAGAAACACAGTAAACCCCATATATTTCCTAAAAACATCAGTTGCAGGTTTTACAGATATAATGTTAAAAGCTCAATAGGTACACAATTTTATTTGACATTGATGAGGTAAATTTAAAGACTTGCTCTCTAATTGCTATAAATACTGAATATGCCAGCATCTGCATATAAAAAGGATTGATTATACTTTAACAAATATGCCAAAAGACTATGAAAATTCATACAGGGAGCATGACTATACTTTTACTAGCAAGTTTTATGCCAATCACTGCATCAACTTGCAATCATACTGCAAATGAAGATTTGTTTCATTCCATTGAATAGAAATATTCTGAAAAGAGCAGGTCCAAACTCAAAGACAAAGGAAGTGATTAAATGTCCATGCCCCAGTTGAGTAAACTATCACTTCTCCATTCATGGCTTGCCGATCCTCAGCACAACAAGTTTCTTTGTTTTGTTTTTTAAAAAAGAATACAAAATTCATTCTTTTCAAAACTCAAATTTATTGAACCAAGAATAAAACTTGATTTTAATATCACCATTAAAACCAAACCAAAATATTCTGGGCTCTTATTCCCTTAGTCACTAATGTGCTACCACAAAACCTAACAGAATTACAGTAAGTAGGAAAGCTGTCAAATGTTTGTCCAGCCTACAGTTGCTGGTGTAAGCAACTGCCGGGATGCAACCTCCAGAGGATTCCCAAAGGAAAAAAACAGCATGTTCTTCTGTCATACACAGTACAATGGTGCAGATCATGACTGAGCTGTACAGGCACCGTCACAATCCAAGTAACCATGAGTTTTAATTTTTAACAGTGTACATAAGAAACATGTGAAGATATAAAACCTATGAAGAAGAAGAGAAGGAGAAAGTGCCAGGAGAAGTGTGGATAAAGCAAAAGAAATGCACAATTTTAAGTAAATATTATATAAGGTTCTGTTCTTTCAAATGACATCAGTAGTCAAAATGGATTCAGCATGAACAGACTATTTGTAATATCAGTAGCATCCAGCCTTCAGTTACATGGACTAAGAATAAAGACAGCTTCAAATCACAATTTTCAAACTAGATGGGAACATACGTTGATCTGTGCAATCAAACTATCCCAGTCAAGTTTCCTCAAGAAGTTCCTCTGAAAACCATGTAAAAGATGGGTACTTCTTAACCCGATATAGTCCTATACCAGTTAATGATAAAACATCTCAGTAAACTAAAAACAAACAGAAAAAATACCCAAAATGGACTACAATCTTCAAGGACCAGTATATTGAAGCCACAACTGAGTTTCCATCATTACACAACCATCTCAAAAAAAATGTAGTTTTCAAAATAAATGTTTTGTTTTTAAGTTAAATGCTTATGCTATGGGGAGAGGAAAGAGGAAGGAAAGGAAAGAGGAAGGAAAGAGGAAGGAAAGGAGAGGAGAGGAGAGGAGAGGAGAGGAGAGGAGAGGAGAGGAGAGGAGAGGAGAGGAGAGGAGAGGAGAGGAGAGGAGAGGAGAGGAGAGGAGAGGAGAGGAGAGGAGAGGAGAGGAGAGGAGAGGAGAGGAGAGGAGAGGAAAGGAGAGGAAAGGAGAGGAAAGGAAAGGAAAGGAAAGGAAAGGAAAGGAAAGGAAAGGAAAGGAAAGGAAAGGAAAGGAAAGGAAAGGAAAGGAAAGGAAAGGAAAGGAAAGGAAAGGAAAGGAAAGGAAAGGAAAGGAAAGGAAAGGAAAGGAAAGGAAAGGAAAGGGAAAGGAAAGGGGAAAGGAAAGGGGAAAGGAAAGGGGAAAGGAAAGGGGAAAGGAAAGGGGAAAGGAAAGGGGAAAGGAAAGGGGAAAGGAAAGGGGAAAGGAAAGAGGAAAGGAAAGAGGAAAGGAAAGAGGAAAGGAAAGAGGAAAGGAAAGAGGAAAGGAAAGGGAAAGGAAAGGGAAAGGGAAAGGGAAAGGGAAAGGGAAAGGGAAAGGGAAAGGGAAAGGGAAAGGGAAAGGGAAAGGGAAAGGAAAGGAAAGGAAAGGAAAGGAAAGGAAAGGAAAGGAAAGGAAAGGAAAGGAAAGGAAAGGAAAGGAAAGGAAAGGAAAGGAAAGGAAAGGAAAGGAAAGGAGGAAGAACAGAAACTGCAGAATTTGTTGTAATAGAAAATATTGAGAAGAATTTATAAACAGTAGGAAAAAGCATTAATGTACCTCATATGAAATGCACAGAAGTGTCTAAAATTCTGGCAGCATTCTTGAATTCTATTCCATATTTTCTGAACTTCACAGTCCATCTAGCCTGCCAATTAGTCCTCAGGACAAAAAACTTGCCACACAACTGTGACAAACAGGGCTTACTTAAAGTAAGGAGCCTCAGCAGGCAAGAAACATTAATTAGTAAATCAGATTTTTTTCCTCACATTAAATTTGCCAAGAGCAAGAGAAAGCATCTGCTTCTACTTAATAAAAATAACCTCTCCTGCCAGTGATTAAAACACAAGTTTAAATTGCAAATAATAGAAAAATGGAGAAACTACCCTATTTGTAAATGCCAACCTGCAGAATAGGTGAGATTTGCAAAAGCATTTAGTGCAATATAATGTTGTTTATAATATCTCTTTTCTGCATTTCAAGATGTCGTGTGTTTTCTTACATAAAAACTAGCAAAAACACTCTCAATCTTAATATTATATATTTGACCATTGCATTCACTTATGCACAATATCTCATCCAGACATTGGCAACAAAAAGAGCAACTGAAAGAGTAAAGAAAGTTTTTAGAAAGGCTTTTTTTTTTTTTTCCCCTTATGAAACATGATGCAGGCATAAAGAACTATTTTTAGGGGAGAGAGCATCCAATAGACATTTAGCAAAACTGCTCACTGCTTATTTTTTGCAGCTTTGTTATGTAAGAACCCAAATGCTAGCTCAGACAAAATTACATACTCCATTTCCCAACATCATGTTTCACAAACTGTATGTGGAATATGTATGGAAAAAAGACAAAATACAGCTCCAGTCCTGCTCCAATGCAATTGTGTTCACCAAATTGTAGCAGCAGGCTCTTCATCTGCTCTGGGAAGCCTGATTCCAGGTCCACTGCAGCTCATGGGAACCTGTCCAACTGATGTCATTAAGCTCTGATTCAGATGCATCTTGAAAAACTGCTCGGAAAATTTTTAACATTAAATGGATTCACATAGGAGTTTCTGTCAAATTAGGTATCCTTTGGAAGTAGTAAGTTAAATTCCTATCTGTTAAGTGTGTAAACACTAGCTGAAATGCTGTGGTTTCATCTTACAGAAGACATAAGCAATACCTTCCTGATAAGAGAGTTGTTCTGCTGCTATCATTACTCTTTTTGAATCTTCACTTCTTCTTCATTGTTCTTGAGAAGAGAACAGCAGAAACATGCAGTGTTTGAAATGCTGACAAGCCATGGATTTCTGCAACACTGCACTGATGTTCTGCTTTGCTCTCCATTCTCTTCTTGACGACTCTCAGCATCTTATTCCCTTTTTTGACTGCTATTTAACATAAAGTTGATGTTTTCATTACTATATCTGTAATGACTGATACTTGTCCTTCTTACAGTGTATATCACTGTTGTGTGGCAAGGATCAACTCAGAAGCCATCATTTAATATACAAAGAAAGAAAAAAATCCTAATATTTATCTACTAGAATTGCACCTGTCATTTAATTGATCGTTCAGACAGTGTCTTAAGGTACCTCTGCCATTCTTCACAGGCAGCCACAGACCTGTTTGCCCATAATAACTTGTGGTTATCAGTAAAACTTCTGTGTCACTACACTATCCCTTTTTCCAGGTCACTGGATACCTCAGAACCCAGCCCAAGCCCGTGTGGCTTCTCTCCCTGCCTCTATCATGGAACCAAATAAGTTACTACTATCCTCAGTTTTTGTCTTTCCACTAATTATTTATCAAAGGAAAGATGTTCCCTCTGAAGTCTTGGCTGCCTTGTTTTCATAAAAGCCTCTGGTGAGAGATTTTATTAATAGACTTCAGGATGTCCAAGTACAGTACATCATTCAGATCACCCTCGTCAAGAACATGTGCCAAGTCCTTCTGACTATTCCCAAGTACCTTTACCATATCTGTATCATATTTATTCACTGTTCACAAAGTCTAATCTAAAGTAATTTCTACCACTTTATATGGCACAGAGACTCACAAGGCTTGTAGTTATTTAGATTTCATATCAAGTTCTTTCTAAAAAATGCCATCATATTTGGCATCTTCTAATCCTAGATGCCAAGATCATTTTCAATGAAAAGTTCCACATCACCAATAGTAATACAGCTATTTCCCCCTTGAGTTCCTGTGGCACCCCTGGGTGAATACTATCTTTCTGCAAGTAGTTTGGATTTTCAGAACACTATCTTTCTGCAAGTAGTTTGTTATCGAGGCAGTACGTGCTCCCCAGACATGCTGAAAGACTCCTCCTGTTCCACATTTCAATGCAGTATAGAAGTCAGATACAATTAAACATTTCGAATTAGCAATTCAATAAACTGCATGAACCAAGTTCACCTGCTGTATGCTACTGTTATTGTCTGGCTTTTGACATCACCAGCATAAAGTACCTGACTGACCTGTGGTGCCAGAAATTCCACTGAAACTGGGTAAAAGCAGAGTTTATGGAGAGCTCAATGTTTTATTTAATCAAGTAAAAATAACAGTAATTAGGTCCACTGAGCTACAGAAATGCACAAACTCACACTTGTGTTACTTCATTAGAAATACACGGAATTTAAATACGCTGCTTAAAGTGAACACATAGAAATTGGGGTTCTTCAATTTACTTCTACAAAACAGAACCCTCCTGAGTCCAACAAATGAGTACAGGAAAATAAACAAGAAATGTTAGCTAACAGTAACCCATATTCACATATTTAAGATTCTCAGATGATCTCATAGTATTGTTTTGGCCTTTTATATAACAGCAGCAAAACAGAAAATGCAGGCGCTGCTTTGAAGACTTTCTTTGGTAGCTTTTTCTCCTCCCACAAACATACACAGACAAGTATAAGCATTTTGACTGCTGGTGCGCATGATGAGAAAAATTTCTAGCACAGATGCTAGATCCAATCCATTCTGCTCCATAGTAATATGAACTTGACAGAAAAATGGAGTCCAAATGTCTCCATTACCTGAACTACCATGTTTCATTAATTTGTCATTATGAAAGACGTTTTTTTACTCTCCTGATAATGGAACTGCCATAGCATAAAATGCCATTGCTTCAAGGGCTGTGTTTGTTGAGCTAAAACATTTATTATGAGTCTTAAAGTAATACTGACTGCTTTCATAAAACTTGTTGGCACATGATGAAAACTTTAACTGCTTTGTAAGACCTCATAATCATATTAGATATATATTAACATGGATTGTCAAAGTGATATAAGTGAATAAAAAATAAAAACTCTTAACATTTTCTTTCCTAGAACTGCCCATGTATTTTTGATAAAACTCTTTTATTCAGATTTCTCAGTTTCTTCAGGTGTATGAATTTGCTTCCCTGCATTTGATATTTCAGTAACATATATATTAACCAGACACTTATTAGGGGGAATTTTTCAAAGGACAAAGGGTAGTCACGCATGAAATTGATATTTGTGAGTACTTTATTCTGGTTTTGTTTCTGAAAATCCAAGTTTCAGTCCCAGTTTTTTAGGACATTTTTGTAAAAAAGTTCTGCAATTCCACTAATAGTGTTTTATGCTTGAACTATGAAATTCAAGAAGTGTCTGGGATCCTGAAAATCACATTAATTTAAAAGAGTACTTTCTAAAACCTATTGTATCTTGTAGAAGAATGAGGACATAGAAGTGATACTCCTCCTGTGAGAAGACTTCCTCCAACACATTCTGGGCTCTGCAAAATTCTCATCAAACACAAAAGGTTATAGATAAAATAAAGAATATGTAGGGCATATATGCCAGGCAGACTGTTCATGCCACGGGATATTCAAAACTGAAATTTGTGGGTTGTGGAAATGTGTGCCAGGTGTGTCTAACGGAGGACACCAGTACCTTACGTTTGCCAGATACCAGAAATAAAGTTATGCCAGAATTTCCTTCACAGAGCTGGCAGCCTAGAAGTCCTAAGAACCTCAGCTTGCAATCAGGCATGCTAAGGAAGTCTAGTAAGGATTTTGGCACCCTATTGCAGATCTGTGACTCAGAATCTCAGGAACCCTTGGCTGCTGACTTGATAATGTCACTGAGTAACTATAGCACACAGAGGGGATGCTAAAATTTAGAAACATTGCATTTCAGTATTTCTAGGAAAGAGGAATGAAGAACCTCTGGCTAGAAAGTAATTAAAAATAGTATTAGCTATTTAAGACAAAAGCCCACCAAAAATTATTAAAACCATGAAATTTCTTACGGATGAAAAACCCCACAGTTTTGACATATGTACTCACCACTTACATCCAGGAATAAGAGACCTCCCTTTTCAAATGGCAGCAAAATAAATCATTCCACTGTCAGAAGCTGATGACCTGGTTAGATACAGGTTGGGCATCTGTAACCTAAACTCTTTGAACAGCTCTTGCTGAGTAGTAAAAACTGAGCTGCAAATGATACAGCTCAAGTCTAGGTTTTAGGTACCATTCTAAGCAATTTGGACAATGAATGGTGGAAGGAAGGATTTTGTTTGCGTTTTATTAGGTACAATTTACTCTTCAACATCTGGGCTAAAATTCATCAAGAATGAAATTACCCACTCCTCTTTCCAAAATCAATGCCACTCCTAAAATGGGAGAAAAGAAAACATATCTCTGTTATGCAGAAATCTAAAAGCATTTTGGAAAAAGTCTAAAATATTTTGGGTTTTCCTAGATCCTCATTAAAGTTAAAAGCCAAGTTAAATCAGTTCAATGTAGACTTCTAGGTGGTGTGCTGGATCAGCTCTCTCAGCCAGCCAGCCAGCCAGCCACAGTCTAGGAGGTTCCTCCAGTGCCTTGACGATAACTTTTGGATGCAAATGGTGGAGGAGCCGACCAGGAGAGGTGCACTGCTGACCATGTCCTCACTAACAAGGAGGGTCTGGTTGAAGCAGTGAAGGTTGAGGGCTGGCTTGGTTGCAGTGACCATGAAATGGTGGAGCTCAGGATCTCCAGTGGCAGGAACAAAATAGCAAGCAAAATTGCAACCCTGGACTTCAGCAGGGCAAACTTTGGCCTTTTCAAGCAATTTCTAGGGGAAATCCCATGGGCAAGGCTGCTTGAAGGTAAAGGGGCCCAAGAGAGTTGGTTAGTGTTCAGGGACTGCTTCTACCAGGCTCAAGATCAGAGCATCCCGACACATAGGAAGTCAAGGAAGGGAGCCAGGAGACCTGCGTGGTTAAACAGGGAACTGCTGGGTATGCTCAAGTGGAAGAGGAGAGTTTATAGATCATGGAAGGAGGGGCTGGCCACTTGGGGAGAATATAAGGCTGTTGTCAGAGGATGTAGGGAGGCAACTAGGAAAGCTAAGGCCTCCTTAGAATTAAACCTGGTGAGAGGGGTTAAGGACAACAGAGCTTTTTCAAATACATGGCAGATAAAACTAACACCAGAGGCAATGTAGGCCCACTGATGAACGAGGTGGGTGCCCTAGTGACAGAAGATACAGAGAAGACACAGTTACTGAATGCCTACTTTGTCTCTGTTGACTCTGCCAGAAGCTGTCCTGAGGAGCCCCATACTGCTGAGACCCCAGAGGAAGTCAGAAAAATTGAGGAGGTTGCCTCGGTTGATGAGGACTGGGTTAGGGAGCAATTAGGCAACCTGGACATCCATAAATCCATGGGTCCAGATGGGATGCACCCGCAGGTGCTGAGGGAGCTGGCTGAGGTCATTGCTGGACCATTCTCTATCATCTTTGCAAAGTCTTGGGAAACAGGAGAGGTGCCTGAGGACTGGAAGAAAGCAAATGTCACTCCAGTCTTCAAAAAGGGCAAAAAGAAGGACCCGGGTAACTATAGACCAGTCAGCCTCACCTCCATCCCTGGGAAACTGATGGAACAACTTATCCTTGGTGCCATCCCAAGGCATATCAAGGATAAGAGGGTCATTAGGGACAGTCAACATGGCTTCACCAAGGAGAAGTCATGCTTGACCAACTCCATTGACTTTTATGAGGGCATAACGAGGTGGATAGATGATGGCAGAACAGTGAATGTGGTCTACCTTAACTTCAGTAAAGCATTTGACACAGTCTCCCACAGCACCCTTACAGCTAAACTGAGGGAGTACGGTCTGGATGATCAGGTAGTGAGGTGGACTGTGAACTGGCTGAAGAAGCCAGAGAGTTGTGGTCAATGGGGCAGAGTCTAATTGGAAGCCTGTATCTAGAGGAGTGCCTCAAGGGTCAGTACGGGGGCCAGTATTATTCAGTATTTTCATCAATGATTTGGATGAGGGAATAGAGTGCACTATCAGCAAGTTTGCTGATGACGCCAAGCTGGGAGGAGTGGCTGACATGCCAGAAGGCTGTGCTGCCATCCAGCGAGACCTGGACAGGCTGGGGAGTTGGGCGGCGAAAAATTTAATGAAATATAACAAGGGCAAGTGTAGGAACAACCCCAGGTTCCATTATAAATTGGGGAATGACCTATTAGAAAGCACTGTAGGGGAAAAGGACCTGGGGGTCCTGGTGGGCAGCAGGATGATCACGAGCCAGCACTGTGCCCTTGTGGCCAGGAAGGCCAATGGCATCCTGGGGTGTATTACAAGGGGGGTGGTTAGTAGGTCGAGAGAGGTTCTCCTTCCCCTCTACTCTGCCCTGGTGAGACCACACCTGGAATATTGTGTCCTTTTCTGGGCCCCTCCATTCAAGAAGGACAGGGAACTGCTGGAGAGGGTCCAGTGCAGGGCAACAAAGACGATTAAGGGAGTGGAACATCTCCCTTATGAGGAAAGGCTGAGGGAACTGGGTCTCTTTAGCTTTGGAGAAGAGAAGACTGAGGGGTGACCTCATTAATGTTTACAAATATATAAAGGGTGAGTGTCACGAGGATGGAGCCAGTCTCTTCTTGGTGACAACCAACAGTAGGACAAGGGGTAATGGGCTCAAACTGGAACACAAGAGGTTCCACTTAAATTTGAGAAGAAACTTCTTCTCAGTGAGGGTAACAGAGCACTGGAACAGGCTGCCCAGGGGGGTTGTGGAGTCTCCTACTCTGGAGACATTCAAGACCCACCTGGACACCTTCCTGCGTAACCTCATCTAAGTGTTCCTGCTCCGGCAGGGGGACTGGACTAGATGATCTCTTGAGGTCCCTTCCAATCCCTAACACTCTGTGATTCTGTGATTATTCTACAATTTTTAACTATTTGAATGAGCTGAAATGAAACAAAGTTTCCTGTCATAATTTATGCTGGACGATTTAAAATTTCCATAGAAAAATGAATCTCAAACGCGTCCATCCAACTCCAAAGGCCAGTGATGGATTTAAAGCTACTTTAGGTTTAATTTACAGTACCTACTCCTTTGTATGGCAGAATTCTAAATTCACCATCATCTTAGGATGAGAAGATAGAGAAGAATTCCTGCTCCCACCCCTTGTCATCTGCTTCCCTCCATGAGGGCAAGCCTTCGTCTGTTGAGCTACACTAATGTCTTCATTTGTGAGGCTGAGAAGATGGCAGTGTAGAGAGAGAGAAAGAAACTTATGTGCTAAACTGGTAAAAAGATCACTGAACAAATGGATATATGCCAATTAATATGAAATTAGAAGCAAATACAAAAGACAGTCACTATATGACAGAACACTAGAACATGGAGAGATTATCTTCAAGGCATTTTATTCCTCACTGCACCCCAATCATCCCTCAAATAAAGAGATGCAATACATTCCCTATTGAACTGAATGGTTTTTGCCCTGTGTTTCCAAATGCTCCTCCCTTAGAGGATTACTTGCATTCTCAAGAGTGCCCAGAGATGTGCACAACTGACACTGAGATGGGTATATTAGCCTGGCAAAAGTTTGCATGCACTGCATCAAATGAATAAAACTAGAGGATTTATGGTGGGACAATAAGAAAACTGAAGATTGCAGAGCAGTGCTTTATTTTGCAAAAGTATAATCAGGGAAAACCAAAGCTTAAGAAGTTACAAACAGACCAAGGTAGAGCAAATAACCTGTGAAAGGTACACTTGAAAGAGTGGTCTCCTAGACTTTCAAACTTTTTGTGAAAACCACATCTGCTGTCCTTATTATGGTACAGAACTGCTTTGATTCTAGCAATAAGTATTTTACCTCATCTTACATAAACAAAAAGCAAAAACTGATAAATATCTGTTACGATTTAAGTATCACTGGACACACATGAAACCGAGGAAGTTGCCAAGTGTTAACTGCACCCCTCTAGTTTCTCTCTAAACTGACAATTAATGAGGAAGCTTATAAAGACAAATTGGAAAAAGAGTTCCAATGCCATATTAAAAATGTAGGAAAGAATTTAAAGCTTTAAAATTAGGAGAGTGGCAAAAAGCCAGAGAAAAAGAAAGAAGCAGAGAATTGAATTAAAGAGCTGGAGGAGCAATGGAAGCAGCTGGGTGAAGGGGTGGAAAAAGAAGAATCTGTGCTGGAGAGTGAAGTCATGAAAGTATGGGGGAAGGTGTGGGAAAGAACTGAGCAAGAACCTGAAAGAAGGAGAAAAGGGAGAAAGGAGACAGCATACATTTTAAACTATACATTTGAAGAAGCTTTGCATTTTAACCATCTGGCAGCATATGCAGTTTATTATAAAGTGCTGGAATGTGCTTTGTGGTGTGGGGAGAACTGTTTCGTGAGCTCATCTGAGCTAGATACCTACCATGTAGTTACCTTCTAAGAAGTGGGAGAGCGCCCGATGACGAGTCGGATGATTATGTCTAATCGCACCATCAGTAAAAATCAAAAATGGCTTCAAACGAAAGCCAAATACTCATGGTGATGTGAACCTCCTGCTCAGCTAAATCCCCCAAAGTGACATAGCAAATCCTCCTACCTCTAAATAATGCACAACACTAGCATCTAGGCCAAGGAACATTTTCCAGGAAACACGTAATCTGTTAGTCAGCATAGTGTTGCGAGGAGTGCACTAAGCCTGAAGAAAAATGCCTGATTCTATCACTATTTCAGGGACAATTTCACCCAATAATTCTTCTATTTCTAAGTTCACAGTGTTGTTAAAGATCAAATTCCTATTCTAGCTGTTTCTTTACAGACAGCCACAGCTGGCAGTGATATTTGGGAGCAGAAGCTGGCAGTTCCTACTATGCCTCTATTAAAACTGAGCACACTTCACAGGTCTTCGAGGCCAGTTCCATTATCAAACTTGAATTCACATTTCTATTCACTCTGACTCACCAGTACCTACACACACAGCACTCATTTCAAGTCCTAGTGGAAAGAATATAGTGTCTTCTGCTAAAGGTGCTTGGAGCTAAATCACAGAAACAAATCTGATGAATAGACTCACCCATGTCAAAGATTCCTCCCTGCTCACAGGCGTTAATTTATTATTAAAGATATGTCATGTCATATAATCAAAGGCATAATAATAGTTTCATTTAGGTAAAGTTATGCTAAAATTGTGTTAAGACTCCTTATGATCCATCATGCTGTATATGCAGCCTTCACTTATCTGACTTAATTAAATACGGTTACAAACATTATGAGAGGCAAGGTGTAAGAGAGGTAGAATTCATTCTGTGCAACTAGTCTTCCATGGTTGCACCTGTTGGCAGGGACAAGAGAGCTAAAAAAAACAAAAAACAAAAAACAAAAAAGTAGAAAACATATAGGGGAAAAAAAGATGGAAAGATGGTTTTTTATCTATCAAAACACGCTAAAAAATATGTATACCTTCCTGAAACATGTATTCCGAACTTCTCATAAAAGAGTGTAACTGTAATTAGTAAAGTACAAGAATTAAATAATAAACGATACTAAAGCCTGTATGGTTTTAAATTCTGCAGCTGCAGAGTTTGCCACACAATCTCTGTGGAAAATCAAGATTCTGTAGCATAAAAAACCATATTATTCTAGAGTAGCTTTTTGGTAGGAAATAAAACCCTAAAAACATAAACTGCAATTAAGTTG
Organism: Streptopelia decaocto; assembly: GCF_964273445.1. Classification (NCBI taxonomy): domain Eukaryota; kingdom Metazoa; phylum Chordata; class Aves; order Columbiformes; family Columbidae; genus Streptopelia; species Streptopelia decaocto. The sequence continues at coordinate 40,091,642 of NC_138656.1, read as the reverse complement.
TTGAAGTCGTGTTTGCCTGAATTTGCAGAAAGCCTGGCATAAGAACTCTGAATTATGAATTCTGCCATTTCATTTCAGCATCACCATTAACTATCTCATGGTTAATCAAATATGCTTTTCAAACAAACCAATCCACCTCCTACATCTTCTTGCAAAGAATAAGCCTCAGTTATTTCTAACTCTAAGCCATTATGATTTTCCTTGGAAAACTTTCTCACCAAGATGGACATGACATCACACTATTCATTTTCTTATTCAAAACTTCCAGTACATCATTCAATTTCACATTTTAGTCTAAAATCAATGAAAAAATCCTCCAGCTGCAGAACTTACTGTCTTCCAAGGAATACATCAGACTTAGTTCTCAGTGTTCAACACAGCATATTCTCACAATGTATATTTTTTCAGATATGTATCATTTTAAAAAAGCTTCTTGTTTCCCAACTGCAATTCAAAATTTTCAAAACAACTATAAAAAACATGCCATAATCCCTGACAAACTGGTGCCAGCAGCCACTTAGCAGTCTTGGCCAAATTCAGAAGAGTTTTACATACCCGCTGCAATCTTAGCATGATTGCAGAACAAATATAACTTTGACTCTAAATCACATTGGAGCTGGTGATAAAAATGATTGGAGAACTGAGGCAAAATTTGCAGGAACTGGACATTTAAAATCCTTGTGAATCACTGAATTTAATCTTCAAACAAACATAAGCCTGATCTTGAATTACAGTTTAAAGTGATCTGGCTATTATTCCCCAAGGCTCTCAAGGTAGATGTACACCATGTTTGCTCAAATGCCTCAGTGATGCCAAAAAGCAAAGTAGTTCCTAAAAGGAAAAAATCCAGAAAGCAGAACATATGCTTTAAATTCAGCTCTACATTAACAGGAACATTCATACCTCTCTATTTACTTGGCTCTTGGTATAAAGAATAAATCTAAAGCAAAAATTCTCAGTCTCTGGATCTCATGCCAACAAGAACTGTGGGAAGATAGAGATGCCAGTTTGTGTTCTCCTAAGCATTCTGGGGATTTAGGGATAAATATTGCATACCTTATGCATGCAGGCTCTCTCAAAATTGAAGAGCTACGCCAAAAAAAAAAAAAAAAAAAACAAAAAAACAAAAAAAAATAAGCTAAAGAACACAGGATTTAGCCAAGCAGAGTTCCTAATGTCTTCAACAAATATAAAAACTAGAGGTCTCTTTGACTATATAGTCACAATTCCTTCCTTTAAAAAGAATTTTGTTAAAAGTTGCTGTAAGTTGATAATCTATAGATATCTGAAAATTTAGACTGAAGTTAAAAATAGGCTAGACATAACATGAAGTTAACATTCTGGATCATGGAAGCTTAGAGCCAGATTAGTCCCTAAACTAGTTCTACTGATTTTACTGATTTATCTCATTTTGCACTCTGCAAAGATTCTAATGAATTAAGGTGAACCTCTAAGGGGGTCTATTCTTTGATTTGTTGAATGCAAATGTGACTTCGTGGGTTTTTATGACAAAATGAATTTGCTGCCCTATCAAATTAGGGACAAACAATTTTCATATCTTTGACAGGATATGGAACTTTACTTTCCCTTCAGAAACAGAGAGCAGCTTCAGGGCTACACCTTCCCCTTATATATTATGACAGAAATGGTGCTTCTAAGAGATGACAAGGTTTGTTCATAGAAGGTATGTCAAAATCAAGTACATAACTTCAGGGTAGAGTGAGGGCGAGATTTGGGTTAGCAGCACTTCCAAAGATTTAGTTACCACAGAGTAACCAAATAAAGAAGCTTAACTCTTAGCAGAATGTGTTGATAATAAAAAATAACAATCTGACTTCAGATGCCATCATGATGAAAGTCCAGAAATGGTACTGGAAGAAGCCTGCAGCAGGTCTAGATATTCTGAAGAGTTTCACTTAACTAACAAAATTGAAAGTCACAGTGAATTCCTAGTTATTTGCATCCTTGTTATTCCATTTATATTGGAAATTTAAAGGTTTCTGCCACAAAAAGGAGAATAGTGTTGCCTGTCTGCAAAGAGGAGATGGGGAAGAGAGAAGGACTGGAGGAAGCAATCAAAAGACTACCATGGTATACCTAGAGTGTTTGACTCCAGAGCTGTTTTGAGGCAGAGACAATACAGCTCTGTGGAAACACAGAACAACTCTACATTTGTAAAGCAACATCCACTTACCAGTACATTAGGAAAACAGACAAGCAAACAAAAACCTTAAATAAGATAAACAAAAAATATCACCTCAGGCCTCAATTTCTATTCTTGTAAGCTGACACCTGCCTGTGTCCTACAGCAAAACTTGCCTAACAGAGCAGAGGGGTGACAGCGCCACTTATCAAGTCTGCCAAGGTTATTATGACACTATTAATTTGTAGTGGTATCACAGTGGGGATAAAAGAAACCTCCACAGCCTTGATGGTTCACAAGAGATGGAACTGCATTTAGTGAAATGGAAAGATAATATTTCCACTCTGTCCAGCAGTGGACAGTTCAATAATAAAACCTGCCTAAGAGAGGATGGGGTGAGAGCATGGCTTATTAACACCAAACAACATTTCCCATAATAAGAAGCTTTCTCTAGTTTTTCATAAATTATATAAAATAAACCAACATATACACTCTGCCGCTTGGACCCATTTCTGTCATAGACCTGTTTTGGGACAATCAGATCTTGAAACTGCACAGACACTAGAAAATTCTATATTTGAATAAGGACATGAATTCTTAAACCTCATTCCTGTATGTATCTCTATATTCATATGAACAAGAAGTAAATAATCCTTATTCAGCAAGCGTGTTTTGTTTATCACATTACTGTTCATTTATTTTGTAGGTAAAAAAAAAGTAAAGCTTAAAAAAATTTTGAAATGGTACGATACACAAAGTTAAATGCTGCAGTAACAGTAGCAAATCTCAATACCTTAATTCTGATGCTTGAGTTTTAGTCATCCTTGGAAAACCCAAACTTCAAACTTACTCAAAGTATGAAAAAAAAAAAAAACCTTACAATATCAATGTAATTATCCAGACAGTGTCACACAATCTTGTAATTTTCTAGCTGTTGCAGTAAAGGTTGTTGGAGCTCCACTATGTCTGCCATTTTGCAATAATTACTGCCTAATACAGTTGTGGAAGCCAGAGATGAGAATATTAAACTATTTCTTATATATTTGAATATTACATATAAGGGCAAGGGAAACAAGGAGGGAAGAAGAGAGGGAAAAGACAGAATATAGGCCATATGTTGGGATCAATGAAGCCTGTGCACTAACTACTATGCAATAATGAATCTCTTTGAAGGAGTTTGGATGTTTATCACCTCTGTGAGTTATTACTAAGATAAAAAGCAATATAAAAATGTACAATTTTGACTCTCTCTACTTCCCCTTTCCTTGCTGACATGAGCAGCGGTTATCAGCAGTCAGGAGGACTAGGGTATTAAGCGTGTTGTATCCAACTGAGTGAGCTTGGTCCCAGGTGTCCCTGGAGGTCCTTCACACTCAGGTGTTCCCAAAGGCCTTTGGAATAAGGCAAATAAGTTTTATAAGGTGGACGGCATCTTCCAGATTGTTTACTCTTTACTGGTTGGTGGATTGCTCTGAGCTGTCACCTGAGCGAGCTGCCACCAGCAAGTATTCTTGTAGAAATGTAAATCTGTTATTTCTGCCAGTTTTGGGAGGGAGCTGCTGCTGGTGGTGTTAATAATAATTGCCTAATTGTGCTTATCTAACCACAGGTACTTACCTAAAGGGTGGAAGCCTTGTTTCTGACAATGAGCTATAACAAGCAAATTAAAAATCCTTGAAAACCTAATACAACTTTGCAATAAAATTGCCAGATTTTTCAGGTTTTGCTTTTCATATAATTTTAACATTATTCAGTTAGAACAAAGAATGTCAGAATGAAGGAGCACATCCAATTTAGAATGGAAAGTCATTAGGGCCACAGACATTAAATCAATTTTAGTTATCTTCTCTACTGCTTTGGAGATACTTCATTTTTTTTCCCCATGATCACAGATGAAAGTACTTGTATAAATGTAGCAACTAATTTAAAGAATGTTCCTATGATTAGTACAACTCTCTTCTCCACTCTGCAACAAAGCAAGTCTGAACCATGTGATAGCTATGGCATAATTTAGTTCAGATTCTTGTTCAGATTGCTACAGAAGTACAGGACAATTTAAACCCTTCTACAATTCAGGTCAGACTTAAGGATCCTCTTCATTTTATCAATCACAATACACAACTGAGACATTTGCAGTAGCCACCACACACTGAGAACACTAATCGCCCATTCCTTTTCCAGTCGTATGTGTCATTTGGAGAACATGCAAGCAGCATAGAATCATTTAATGCAGGGTTCTCCCTTACCAAAAACAACAGCCAAATGACCTAGTTTTTACACAAAGAAATCAAGGGAAATACGTTTACACCAGAATTAGCAATTCCTTGCAAAGACAAGTGTGCTCTTTCTCACATCTCACCTGATCAGCTAGTTCAAGTCAAGGCTCTTCAAGCTTATTGTAGACAACGAAAAATTGCTTGAGGTAAGAAAATTACTAAACCTACAAATCACAGAGTTCTGCTTAAACCAAATTAAAGAATTCACTTGTTCTGAATGCAGGAAGACACATACACACACAAAAGATCATTTCTTTGCTCACTTGTTCAGCTGGAACACTATAATTCTTCTGCATCACCAGCTGTCTCATCTGTTTTAATCTTTGACTCTTTCATTGATACACAAAATTTTCACTAAACAAAGTACACAGGGAGCAGGAAAAAGGAGGGAAAGGGTAGTATTTTTTCTGGTTGATTCAGAAGTTTAACCATTTTATACATTTACCTCCAATAAGCAGACGGCTGTTATGCCCATAACTTCTCATGCAACACATATTTCTTTCCATGGAAGGCAAATACAAGGAATATTTGAGACAGCTCCATAAAACTAATAATGTCAGAGGGGAACAACCAAGACCACGGCCTAGGAGTCTAATGACCTAAGTGATATAGTTTTCTTTTTTTCAGGGTCATAGTCCTTTCCATTCCATTGCCAATTTTACTCCAAAGCAATGTTCATGCACTTTACTCTGAGAGTTCATTTTTATTATTCTTTTATAAAGAGCACAGACCAATACTTTCATCATCGCTAAATATTTTACTTTCTAATAACCACTATCACCCCTCTGTTCCATTCTCCACCAAAACAACAAGGATAATAAAACTACTTAGGGGTAACTCATTTAGATTTGAAGTTTCTTCTTCTGCTCCTATTTATTTTCCTGGAACAGGAAATCCCTACCTGCAAAGCCAAAACAAGTTTCAGGAAACTACAGGTTGCATATCTTGAGAAAAATCAGTTGTAGGTATAGAGGAAGATGCTAAAAAGTGCTTATGACAAGGTGAAATACATGAAGACTTAGACAAGAATTTTTTATTCAATTAAAATATAAAGCAAACAGAACTACATGATTATGCTCATTCTCCAGCACAAATGCAATTGTCGATAGGAAGTTGCAGCTTGTTGCCCCCAGCTAAGCACAAATACATTCTCAATCTTAAATACACATTGAAACATAATTAGATTTTACAGTCAGGCTTGATTAAAATTACAATTTCTGTTATGAACAAAGCTTTAACTGGGTCATCTATAGCTTAGGCAAGAGTTTAATCACAGCTTCTCTTCGCTTTTACAATGAAAAGCAGGATTTTCTGGAATGGATCACTTCTCTTTACCTTTTTCTGTTATCACCATCATATTCTGAACATTTTGCCATTTTTCTTGCCCTCAGCATACCATTACAAATTATAAGCATGGAAATTAGTATTTCAGTGAAGATACTCATTTATACCTCCATGGTAATATTCATGAAGATTTCATTCTTTTCCTTTCCTCTTTCCATCTCTCCCAAAAAAACATGTTGTGGAGTTTTCTTGCCATTTTGTGTAATGTTATTGAAATAGCAATTCGCATTTTTTTCTATTGGTTGTTCTTAGTGTGTAAAGACATTGAGAGCTATTTAAAAAAATATGGTTTGATATGAAGTTTCATAATGTCGCATGCCCTGGAAAACTGCAGATGTCTTTCTTTTCAAACAGTTACTTCCTATGTAGGCTGTTGTATGTAACCTCGAAACAAATTGGCCCTACCTTGTTACTTAGACTTATAATGACTGCAAAAGCATAGCATAGAATATCTGGCCACTGTGAGGTTTGTACACTGCAAGCTTACTCTAAACTTATTAAAAATAAGAAGGACACAATGTGTCCAAAACCCTAAACAAACAGAAGCTGTCTACATCCATTAACCTAATGGATTACAGAGGAAGAAGAAATACTTGTCTCAAGACAAGAAGGCTGAACAGCACTGAGATTATTCAGTAAAATATTTGGTATTTAGCTTATTTGCTCTGGTGTGCTGTGGCTTCGTTCCAACCTTCTGTCTCATAAAGCTGCTCTGCCTTATAGCATTCAAGGATACATAATTCTCATAGATTGACAGAAACGGCTGCCTTTGAAGTTAGCCAAATTCAGCTAAAAAGATTTTTTGAGAATGCTGATGCAAGTTGCCATTTTGGATGTATGCAGTCTTCTAATTTTCAACACACAAAATGCAAGCTTATTTCAATTAAGAACATATTTCATTGCCATTCAGTGACTTGAACTGAACTATATATGACTCCAAAACATACGGTTTAAACTAGAGAAGCTACAAATCAAAAAATTCTGCCTAGTAAGCTACCAAAAACAATTTCTCCAACTATTACTGTCATCATCTTGATTGTAATTTCAGTAAGGTATAGCAGGGAAATTTAAAGTTCATTAAAATTTGCAATTATTTCATTACATGGAAAAGATGCTAGCTGTGCCCTGCCCAAAGGAATACATCCTTCCCAGAATTGTTTTTGTTGTTGTTGTAACTGTATACCAGCAGCAACGGACTTTTTACAGTCTAAAGCTCTCCAATGGTATCATTTACCTAATCACATAATTATTGTAAAGTATGCACGAGTCTCTTAGGATTGTTTTCTTTTAAAAATCAGATTTAAAAATTATTAGAGAATCATATATATTAAAATACTTCTTCATAAAAGCATGTCTTACCATGTAAAGATATTTAAAATGCTAAATCTATGCACCCAGTGAAAATTTTCCAGTTAATTTAAAAATCTATTTTGTAATATTTTCTTTTTTTTTTTTTTAATTTACTAAGAATTGTAATATCTTTGTCTAACATTCTATCTTTCCATCAGGAGTGGAGCAAAGCAGTCTCCTCTAAACTCAATCTGGATTGACAGCCTAGCTTCAGAGGCACACGCCTGCATTTCCAAGCTGAACTTGTGAAAACAAAAAGGTTTTACAAGACAATGGCCTCCTAATTCCATAGAGCTTCCCACACTTAAGACACCAAAGTTAAGCCTGCATATCTTTGGTTCTCTGCAGGAACAGTAAAAAAAAGACATTTGGTATACCATTATCAAGTTATCCAAAAGTCTGCCACACATAACATCTGAAAATAGGAGACTGTTTCACCAGTAGCATATATGTTTCCTATAGTGGAATTTTTATTCTGAAGACCATTTCAGCATGTCTAAAAAATATTTAATCAGTACAGCAAGTGGAACAGGCTTTGAAATCCTTGTCAAAAGTACATAGAACACGTACTAGAAGCAAATCCAAAAACCTATTGTTGCACTTTAACCTGACTGGCAGCTAGACACCACACACAGCCATTCATTCACTTCTCCTCCACCCCAGTGGGATGCGGGAGAGAATGGAGGGAAAAAATAGGACAGAAAGTGATGATAATAATAATAATAATAAAAGAATATACAAAACGAGCAATAGACAACCACGTGGCCAGCAGTTCCCCTAACCAGCTTCCCCCAAAATATATACTGAGCATGACGTATATTATGGAATATGCCTTTGGCGAGTTTGGGTCAGCTGTGCTGGCTCTGTATTTGCCATGTAATCCTTAGTTATCTGAATCAGTAGCTTGATTACCAAAACTGATAAAGCATCATACTATATTTACTTCATTCAGTGATTCATTACTTCATAAATAAGTACCTGAGAATTTAAGTATGTTAAGACATTTTCTCTTGTGTAAAGATATGTCAGTTTTCTACTGTGTATCATTACTTCTACATAACAAAGAATTTTCAAACTGTAACAGCTTATACACAAGTTTTACAAACTTCAAGTACTCCTTAATTCAGTTAAAGGCAGTATTATTTGCATTTTTTTTCAGACTTAGTAGAGATACTATTGAAACTGAGCTTGTTGTATCATTTTATGGCATAACAGGTCACCATGCAAGGAAGCTTCCTTGTGGTAATCAAAGCACTAAAACTTTTCAAGACTCTTTTGCTCCATCTCTCTTTGAGGAAGTAGTTTGTACATATGGCTTCTCCATAATTGTAGGGGGAAATAAAGTTTATGAATGCATTTATTTTTCACTTGCACTTTCCATTCAGTCCCACACACATACTGCTCTTTGTTGCAAATTATTTCATAGGCAAATGCACTTTTAAGATTCAAATCCTGTTTCAGAGTTGCCAATTAAAGCTGTCCATACTCCATTTGTATATTAATAGTTCTTTGGTTTACATACTATAACACAATGAATGTAATTAGTATTGTTTTTCTGCCAGTGTAACGTTGTGTAATGCTTGGTATTGGGTGTGTCAAGGTCAAAAAACATTGTTTTGTTAGAATAAACATTAATAACTAATTACCTTGATATCCTATGTCATTGCAGTGTTGTCACTGGTCACATTTCTTTCCAGGAGCATATAAAATGCAATAACAACCTTATTCTTCAAAGTATAGTATGTGTTACTCCCCACTCAGCAAAGCTAATCAGGCTGTCAGTCACAGCCAGATTTTAAATAGTTTCAGACACACACTGTACAGTGTCAATATGTGAAATTGCAGTTTCCTTTTTTTGAATATGTGGCTATTTAAGGTATGGTAACTTCTAACTTGTATGGTAGTTCTTCAAATCCATCATTTCATTTAATCATGAATTTTCAATGGCTGTTGTACAAGTTTACTTCTCCTAGAGTTAAAATTACAACACTCCCTACTACTACTCAGGAAAAAATTATAAACTAACCACAAGGCTTCAGAAGGAAAAGGAAAATGTACCCAACTCTTTAAAGTAGTCATACCCCCTTCAGCCTATATAAAAAAAAAACATTCCTAGAAGTCAAGTGAATGTGGCGATGCTTGGGCTTCTCCTTAGCTAGAAGGTCTCAGGGTACAAGGCCAGAAGTCCTACAGGACTTTCAAAAGCAATGTTTGAATATTTTAAAAATCAGTATACTAGAATAGTCTTCATATTTTTAAAGAAAAAAAAAAAATAAAAGCTTTCCCAAAGAGTTTAGTTTTATAATGTAAGCAAAATCACAAAATGACATTGCACTTAATCATTTGATGGTAAGAAAAAACAAATGATGTCTTGCTCCTATGTAGTAGCAAATTACATTCTGCAAGAGTTAAATAAATTAGCCAAGACCCTGTACTAGATAGCTGAGGCCTTTCTCCTCTATTACACTGCTAGTTAGGCCAGTCATAACAGATCTTCTGGTTTCTAGCAAAGAGATGCATAATGAACTGATTTGTGGGTGGGCTATAAAAATGCTGACAAACTTGACCATTTTCGATGACTTTTCTGTAAATCTCCTCACTGGAGTGCTTTGCATGTAAATTCCAGCAGCAGCAGCAGCTGCTGCCATAGCAACAAAAGTTATTTAGGAAATAATTTAAAGTGAGTACCACATCATATTCATTCTCTCATGAAAGAAAGCAGAGTTGGCAGGAGAATGAGAAGTGGAAGAGATAGAAGCTCTATAACTAAACTGACAAATGAGTTTGTATGTTTCCCATCTATTTCTCATGACACAGGAATCTGTATAAATTAATACTTCCATTTGGATAGTGCTTTGGCACTTTTATTGTATCTTATGTGTTATCAAATCAACCAACACTCATTAACAACTTCACAGCTACAACTTCATGAGGTTCTAGTCAGCCAACCTCTCCAGCTTGTCAAGGATGCTCCAGATGGCAGCACAACCTTCTGGTGTATCAGCCACTCCCCCCAGTTTTGTATCATCAGCAAACTTGCTGAGGGTGTGCTCTGCCCCATCATTCAGATCATTAGTGAAGACATTAAAGAGGATTGGAGTCTGTAACAATCCCTGGGGCACACCACTAGTTACTGGCCTCCAACTAGACTTTCTGCCACTGATTACTACTTTTTTGGTCCCAGTATCCAAATCACCTCACTGTCTTCTCATCCAGCTCATACTTCATCACCTTCTCTACAAGGATCTTATGGGAAACAGTGTCAAATGCCTTACTGAAGTCAAGACAGATAATATCCACTGCTCTCCCCTAGTCTAGGAAACTAATCATTTAATTACAGAAGTTTATCAATTTGGTGAAGCATGACTTCCCCTTGGTGAATCCATGCTAACTACTCCCAAAGAACTTCTTCACTTTCATGTGCCTGGAAGTGTTTACCAGTATAAGTTGTTCTACCACTTTCCCAGGGTTCAAGGGGAGGTTGACTTGCTTGTAATCCCCTGGGTCTTTCTTGTTCTTTTTGAAGACCACAGTGACATTTGCTTTCCTGCAGTTTGCAAGCACCTCTTTCAATCACCACCATGATTTAAAGATAACCGAGTGATCTCATAATGACAGTAGCCAGCTCTCTCAGCACTTGTAGGTGCATCCCATCAGGACCCATGGACTTACGTATGTCCAGCAGGAGAATAAAAAAATAAAAATACATTTCTAAAGAAAATGTGAATATTGGAGTCAAATCAAGAACATGATAGAAAACAAAAAGTCAAACTACATCATATTTATATAAACAAATAATATCTACATGATGTATAGAATTCCATGTGAATGCTGAACAGATACCTTTATCATGGTCAAAGACAAAACATATTTGAAGTGGAGACTAAGCTAAGTATTGTGATCAGCACTGGAGAGAGGAAAACTTAATGTTTTGGTTTGTTTTCTTAAGAGAAAAACTCTTGTGGGAAGTGAGCACTTTTTCACTAGCTACAAACCCCACTGAGCTGAAGGAGGCTTTACAGGTTGAAATCAAATTCCATTACAAGGATCTGACTAAAATCTGTCTAGATTCCACAGCATAGAGAGCCACTTGTTGTTGTTTTTTGTTTGATGAGTCTACATTTGATGTAGACTCGTTCTTACCGGAAAAGAGAATTATAGTAACCGTGACAGAAATGTGTTATTATAAGTACAAATGCTTCAACAGTGAACATCAAGGAATTTTAACAGTTTCTCAGAAGCCATGTCAGTTACAGCATATCATAATTCTAAATTCTTCCTTATTTATTACACTGATATGAGCTGAATTTTCCTGTGCATACCTTCATTGATTTTATTCCATCACCTATACTTCACATAGATAAATGAGTAACAGAACTCGTTAGATTATGGTTATGGCAGTACAAGTCAGTAGAGTATCATTTGCCTGCTTATCATCACATACTCTGTCAAAGATATGCTGCATTTCTTTCAAGGCACAATTGTTTGCCATCATAATAACATAAGTGTTCTTCTCATATCTACTATTACATCACTCAGCCTTTTATATTTATTTTTAAAAGCAATATTTGTGTAAGTACTCACAGCTACAAAAACAGCCATAACAGTGTTTGCTCACCTGCTGTAGCACTAGTGTAAACGGATATTATTGAAAAATGTCCTATTGTCTAGGATAGTCTCAACAATACTTTCCTGAGTTAGCTGGAAATGCAATGAAAGAGTTAGCCACATTTCTCATCTTTCCATCTACACCACCTTCACACGCTGGTACAAGTAATGAACTCTATAAACTCATTCTTAAAAATACTGTGTAAGCCAAAATGCTCTTTCAAGACGAAATTCTATTATTTTAGATACTGCGGAGTACAACTTAAACAGCTATAAATCAGAATGAACTACTTGTATCAGTTCTGGGACTGTGGTGGGCAGCTGATACACAATATGAATATCACAGTGTGCGATAAGGACTCTCTGCCTCACAGACACATGCTGTTCACGTGCAATATCATGCAGGCTCATTTTTCATAATTCTGTTCTGATTTGTGCCTGAATGTTACAGCTCTCGTGCAGACCTTTTACTAAATGGTATTTTAACTAAAACTACACTGCAATGTTTTTGAGGATATGTTAGACATTACTTCACTAAAACTCAAAGTAAACATACTGGAAATTTATAGCACTGCTGAGGATCTCAGAGAGGAATGAGATACCGCCAACCCTTGTTTTCCATCTTGATTCAAACTTTCCAGGGATTCACTGTGTCTGCAAGAGTCATTGCACATGGACACTGACATTCCTAAAATATGTGCAAATGTTAAACTTAACTTCTGTTGTTGGTCTAATACACTTTCCTATAAATCCCTGCCCTCACTTAAAAACAAAACAAACCAAAACCTATTAACCACCAATTAACTGCACTCCTGTTCAAAAGAATATTCTCCAAGTAATGCTGTCAAAAATTGCTGTTATATACTAGGATCAAAGATGAAGGGGAATTTTTTTCTTCACATCATGAGGCATTATGGCATTCTGAGGCAGAACATAGTTTGCAGTTTCAGTAGCAGAATTATTTTATTGACCACAAACTGCAGTACAGGTCATGTCCATTTTTAGTGCTTACTACAGCTTTAAAATATTTTTACCTCACTTGTACCATTACAAGCAACAAAGAGAAGGGAGTATATTTAACTGGTTACTAGACCAGAACATCATGCTTTGTTGTTATTTTACACTGACAATTTCCAGTATTTTCTTTTTTCCACTATAGCAGGTAACCTCTCTTTGGCATACTATCACTGTTTTATTTGGAATATCAAGAGAAAGGCAAAAAGAAGGAAACAATTTCCACAAATGAGCAGATGTTCCAAATGAATTTGCTCCAGCCACATTTACTTTTTCTGTATTCACATGTCTTTAGAAAGCAGTTTAGTTTTGCTGCCAAGAAATAAATGGAGACGCTTCTTCTCAACTTCCACAAACTACAGTTTCATGTACATTTCATTCCTAGTCTCTAGATATGACATAAAAATTCAAATATCACTTAATTTAAGAGTACAGAACATGTTTAGAGATAACATCAACTCTAACAAGAAGGCTAGTTGATTATTATTATTTTCTTCTACAGTTCATATACTTTAAAAAATTTCTGCTTCTGGCTGGAACTTCCATTAAAACTCTGATTCAACATTCAGTACCAGTAATGTCCCTCCTCTATCACTGCCAATTTTTTATGTGAACTTCTGGCAAATAACTAGAATTAGGGGATATGGTTTATTATCATTACAGATAAAACTTCCACTTCATTTACTTGCCTTTCAATAGTTAAACCTGAACTGAAGCATTATAGTTTCATATTTCTAGGTTAATCCATCTGCAAAATCAGGACATTTCCAACAAAAAATTACCACGTCGTTAGTGCTAGTATGGACTGAACAAGCAGAATTGATGGGAAAAGAGAAAGCAAACACAGAAAAAGAGGCAACAGAATAATAAAATCAAAAGGTTATTGTTTAGAAAAAAAAAATTAAAAAGAGAGACAATAGTAGACACACTTAGATTCAATGACCAATTTCAATCTCAAACATACACAGATAGACATTAACTGTACAGTAAGGCCCTTGCTTACCCTGTGATTAATTTTTGGGTTTTTTTGAAAATATACAAACAAAACATAATATTCCGTAAAAAAAATATATATATATATATATATATATTATGAAGACAAATATTTTAAATGGTTCTCAATGCTGAAACTTTAGGCTAGATGACATCTATGACAAGCTATTAAAACACCAATCTATGAGAAACATTTTTACAACAGAAAACAAATCGTTTCCCATTCATCTCAGAGAAAACTGTGGAGGTACACAGAACTTGCCCTGTCAGCCAGGATCCAGGTGATTATGTGGGGTTAGTTGTACAGCAGCTTTCATTCACTTAAAAAAATCAGAAGGGCCACCAACAGGGGCTGGTAGGCAGGTACATCTTCACCCAACATATGGGGCATTATGGCCAGTGACAAGTGCACAGCGATCTCACCAGCTAAAGCAGATTATCACTTGCCTTTAAAGCAATGCTAGAATCCACCATAGGTTGAGAACTCTTAGTCCCTGTCACAAGTGCCATTTGCAGGCACATACAATCCGAGACAGGGAAAAGTGAGGACTGTTAGAAAATATTTATTGTGTTGGTACAAAAGTAATTGTGGTTTTGGACCATGAATTTTAAATCATTATAACTACGAAACATATCTTTATTAGTCAAAATAGGAATCATTACAATGAAGACATTTTTGCCAACGAGAATAAGTTTATTTATTCCTGTAGCTTAAGAATCCGTGCTTCGGCATTCAACCAACTTTTGGCAAGCATTTTCTGCATCCTGATGGTTGTGGAAGTGTTTCCCCTGCAAAAAGTTGTCAAGATGCTTGAAGAAGTGGTAGTTGGTTGGCGAGAGGTCAGGTGAATATGGCTGATGAGGCAAAGCTTCATAGCCCAATTCATTCAACTTTTCAAGTGTTGGTTGTGCCACATGTGGTCAGGCATTGTTGTGGAGAAGAACTGGGCCCCTTCTGTTCACCAATGCCAGCCGCAGGCCTTGCAGTTTTCAGTGCATCTCATCAATTTGCTGAACAAGCCTCTCAGCTGGAAAGATTTCACCGGGATTCAGAAAGCTGTAGTGGATCAAACCAGCAGCAGACCACAAAACAGTGGCCATGACCTATTTTTGGTGCAAATTTGGCTTTGGGAAGTGCTTTGGAGGTTCTTCTCAGTCCCGTCACTGAGCTGGTCATTATCAGTTGTCATAAAATATCCACTTTTCATCGCACATCACAATCCAATCAATAAATGGTTCATTTTTGTTGCATAGAATAAGAGAAGACAACACAACACTTCAAAATGGTGATGTTTTTGATTTTTTATCAGCTCATGAGGCACCCACTTATCAAACTTTTTCACCTTTCCAATTTGGTTCAAATGCTGAACAACCACAGAATGGCTGACTGAGTTCTTCGGCAACTTCTAATGTAGTTGTAAGAGCACCAGTTTCGATGATTGCTCTCAATTGGTCGTTGTCAACTTCCGCTGGCCAGCCACTACACTCCTCACCCTCAAGGCTCTCGTCTCCTTTGCGAAACTTCTTGACCCACCACTGCACTGTGCATTCGTCAGCAGATCCTGGGCCAAATGCGTTGTTGATGTTGCAAGTTGTCTCTGCTGCTTTACAACCCATTTTGAACTCAAATAAGAAAATTACTTAAATTTGCTTTTTGTCTAACATCATTTCCATAGTCTAAAATAAATATAAAATAAACAGCAAGTAATAAGTCAGCAGAAAAACAACATGAAGTGAGAAAAGCACATTAAAATGATGTATAACATAACCACATTTATTTAAGAATGTATTCCAATATCAAACAGCAAATATCAACAATGTAAAAAAAACACAATTCCTTTTGCACCAATCTAATATTTCTGTTTAAGCTAAAAAAAAATACATACATATACATATAAGAATCAAAAATAGAACACACTGACAAAGCTGCCAAGTCATTCTGAAACAAAAGGAATCTTCTCTACCTTGGCTAACCTAGGTCTAAGAATTTCACAGAAGAGTGTATTTTTGTTTGACTGTTTTAATATTAATATAAAGCTCCAAGAGACCACTATGGCAGCCTAATCTGACCTTATGCATAACATAGCACAAAAGAACCTCCTCTAAGTAATTCTGCAGCAAACTTAGGACTTCTAGTTGGGCTGGAAAGGAAAAAACAAGTCTCCTGTATCCACTCTGTCTTCACAAACCCTTCTGTCCCACAAAGAATCTAATCTTTCTACAAACATCAGCACTGGTATGACCCCTTTCGCTGCGCAACAGGAAGGAACCCAAAATACCTGAGTTTCCCCTCTGGGGAAGGTGAGCAATATACTTTTCTTTAGTACTTTCAGATCTTGGTTAATGCACTGGTTTACAGGCTTCCACACTGAAGTTAGAGTGTTTTAATTGATTTCACTAAATAGGGTAACTCCATACCTATTATACTTTCTCTCTGTCAAAAGAGCAAGGCATACTCTAATTACACAGAATGGTATCAAAGGCACCTTGCCAATGTATCTATCTTAACGCAAGCATGGATAACAAAGACCACTCCAGTTACCCAGATCAGGGAAATCATGTGCCACTGTGAATGCGCATTTAGAGAAGAAATTATTCAGGAGTATTTAGGTCACAAATCCTTTCCATCATTGGCATCTGGTATTAGAATTATAGGCATCTGCCATTTAATGTTTGTTCTAAAAGCAGAAACAGCTTATCCTTAATAAGTATTTAGCATACTGCATATGACTTAGCCAAGAGATTAAATTTCAGAGTTGTTTATAGAATGGGGGGGAGGAGGGAGGAATATTTAAATGTTTCATGGCATATCTATATCAATTCAAAACATTAGTTTCTATCTTACCAGCTAATAAGGAAATTCATTATCAACTTAGAGCAGTAACAATACCTTTGAAGTGAAGATACTACAGTGATGGGAGAATTCCAATAGCAAAAATTTTCCATATACTTAAAAAGAGTCTATTATGGGGTGTTTTACAAGGCATAGTCCCATTATTGGATAAGGAGAAAGCACAGGTGGTGTTGCCAAGGGAGGTGCTTTACCATTACAACCACCCAGTCTGCCTTAGTGGAGCACTGATTAAGAAGTGAGCAGCACACCTTACACCTGACTTCCACAGACAGGTCTCAACACTAGTGCTGGAAGCTAACTCTTGAGAACCACCATGAGAGCACAGCAGCCTCATACTTCTTTCTGCAAAACAGGGAATACAGCAGAAAGTTCCTGAGCTTATGAAATATTTGGCATTAATTTTCCCAAAGATCTTTTCACCAATACAAAACATGAGGGGAACAGGCCAAGCAAGATCTTTCAGCATTTTAGTGCAAAGTAGAGAATGCACCAAAAGATAAACAACATGGACAAACTGCATGCGGTGCTGTAGCACTCTTTAGAGTGTATTCCACAGGATATGTACCAGGAACAGATCCATCAGCTGGAGCAGACATAAACAGGCTCCACAAGCCAAAGACAATCATGAGACATTCTGCAAGAGAATATTAACTAATCAAATAGAAAATAAATTAATGTTTGCCTTCCCTAAAAGAAGACAGATTGTGACTTACAGAAGATTTCTCTACAGAGTAGGTTTGTTTTATAAGAATGTAGCTGGCCACAGTTTTCCCTATCATCTCAGCATGTTTTGGATATAATGTATATTTGGAGAGAGTGTAGGAGGTCTGTGACTTTGAATTTTTTGACAACAGGTTAATTTTTTACAAAAGAGGAAGTTCTCTACTAGTAGTCTTTTATTATGACAATAGACAACCACTTACAGTGAAGCTCTAAAGGACTCTTTCTTGTGTGACCCAGGAACTGAGGAGGAGTTAGTAAAAGAAGCTGCTCTTCATCCTCCGCTAGTTTACATGGACATAACTCTGTTGGCTCAAAATGACACTCGACTGGCTAGAGCTTCCTAGTTGACCATGTAGACAAGGCAACCCATTACGTCTGTTTGTTAGAACACAGATTTGCAAGGTGCAGATGCTTAACCAGTTACTTCATGCACTCTCATCAAGCACCAGAAAAAGGAAGCTGTTAAACAGAACTGGTTTCAGATTACTATAAACAGGGTTAGAGAGAGTAATTTAAGCTGTACTTATAGTAGCCCATACTTGCAAATAACATTGTAAATCATAATTATGTGGAGACACACATACACACATAAACTCTTCAATAACTAAAATCAGGA
The DNA here is from genome assembly GCF_964273445.1 of Streptopelia decaocto. Lineage (NCBI taxonomy): Eukaryota > Metazoa > Chordata > Aves > Columbiformes > Columbidae > Streptopelia > Streptopelia decaocto. Next base: position 40,073,721 of record NC_138656.1, on the reverse strand, counting down.
TTTTCCTGTTAGATTTAGAGTTTAATTTACAGATATGACTTGAAGAGGAATACAGTATCAGTGGGCGTACAACACAAGGGGATCCACAGTAGTCTTTCAAATTAATCATCCTAGTATTGCAAAATTGGTAGCTGTTTTTCTTCAGTTTTACATCATAGGTATATTTTAAACGGCAATATTATCATTTGCATGTATTTAGCTATTCCACCACAGTAGTGTAATGGGACAGTAGAATCGTAAACATATCACAATACTTCCACTTTGCTGGTAGGGATCTAAGACACAGACTGTTAGGGCTTCCCCAAGCTTAACTAGAAAGACCCTGCATAATAAACAGTTATCCCTAAATATCTCATAGTTTAGGCTACAAATACACCTTTCTACTCTATAATGGCTTTTCTTAGAGGATATTGCCAGAGGTAAAACATGTTTCATAAAATCAATATTAACACAGAGATTTTTCTATCTGAATTAAACTGATAAACTTAATTTCATTCATTGCAGGTTAACATTATTGCATTTGCCTCCAAATAGAATTCCAACACACTGACTGAATAAACAAATGTCATCTGCTGAAGCATTTAAAAGATGAAATGTTGTGAAGAAAAGCAATTCAAAAACTCCTCATATTACGATGATCTCAGATTTTAAACAAAAGTCAATGTTATCAACCCAAACACTTCAATAAGGAAACTTCATACAAATCTGTTCACACCACTTCTCTTACTTTTCTATTTCCACAATCCTTTACTCCTCCGTGATTCACAGAAGAACTGGTGGCAAATGCAGCTGGCCTGATTTAGTGCGGGCAACAGTCATTTTGAGCTGGAGACTGAACTAGAGTTTTGAGGTTTGTTGTTTGTTTTTTTTTTTTTAGAAAGAGCATTTTCATGGTCCTATGATCACAAGCAAAAGTGCTGAAATACAAAGTAGAAAACAGCAAATGTCAATCTTGTGATAAAATGTTTTGGATGATCAGACACCCCAAGACACCAGAGGTCTTACAGGTCTTTCTTACATTTCACATGAAGGTGATTAGAAGACAAAAATCTAGTCACTTCCCAGAAACTCAGCAGTAGCTTTTACTAACAAAACCTTCTCAGTAGCATCACAAAAATTGGTGTTATAAGTTATCTCTGGGACTGCAAATTTAATCACCTAATTAAAAAGCATTTTATCCTCCTCTTGCCTCCTGGTGCAACATAGACAGGTTTGCTGAAGAAATATTCCCATTTTTGCAATATGATATCATCAGTCCTCCAGTGATGTACCACCTACCTCACATAGAGATCAAAAGCTCTCAATTTCCATTAATTTTCAGCTCCTTTTGAGGAAATAATTCAGCTTTGACATGTCAAATAATGGCTGGATGACTGAACAAAGTGTAAATCAGTTTGACAAGTTACCATGAAACAGAAAAACTTTTGAAGAAACAATATTACAAGTGAGAGAACGCTACAGACGGAGTTGCACAACACTAAAAGTACATGAGAGCTACTATACAGTAAGTCAAAGGCTGAGGGTAGCTCCCACATAAGACCTCTGAAATTTGAATGTAAAGGCAAAGCACTATAAAAAGAAACTTCTAATTTCAGAAGGGCCTGGGTTTTGACCTCTTTTTGACATGCCATCAAATAGCCTACACAGTAAGAGCCCACAAGCCTGGAAAATTTAGCCATTCTCCTATATCCACAAAATAGTACCCAAGAATTTCCACACAACTGAAGACACCCAAAAAACTACCCAGAGCTTTTTTTCAGGAACAGAGAATAAATACTGTTTATTGTAACTCTAAATATAAATCTCATCTCTTCAAATGCATCTCTTCATTTGCAGCTAGATTTTAATCGTGTACCTTACAGAGTTTTACAAAAATCAATGATAAAACTATCATCTGAATAATCTTCCTGCTGTGTGTTTAAGCAACTTTAGAAGTACTCTGTGTCCTTGGATTAAATTGACTCAAATACAAGAGTACAAGAAGCAAGATAAGAAGAGAGATCAATAGAGTAATGTACAAGTAAGCAGTCAAGCCAATAGATACTTATCAGTGGCAAAGCAGGTACTTAGATATAAATACAACATAGCCTGAGATCAGTATACTGGTACATTAGGATGGTATCAACTACTAATTCAATGTCAATGAGTATACCTGCAAGAAAGTCACCAAATGGCAAATGCTGCCACATGCAAAGAAGCACTAACTAATTTCACTATCAAAAAAAGTTGGTTTATATCCAAGAAAATTTATTCGATTGCCTTTAAAAAGTCAATTTGAAGATACTGATTCAGAGTAAAATTTGTATAATTTAGTTTACAGAACACAGACAACTAATAGCTGGGGAAAAAAAATGGCAAAAAAATTATAGTTAGGCAGTTGCATGATGGACCCTCCAGGGAGAAACAAAATAAAAACTCCCCAAAATACTGAAATAAAATTACAAGTCATGAACAGCTTTGTATTTTCTTAGACAAAATCCCTCCTTGAGTGCTGTAATTATTTCGGAAGGAAACTAATGGATCTCCAAATCCATACCTTTGGCTGTTGTACCCATCAGCTTAAGGCCTGCATTCTTCAACTAGATAGCACTGCCCTGGTGTTTTGCTCCTAATCCTAACATTCTGCAGTGCAAGAGGAGATATAAAACCAGATCATGCTGAAAGTCAACTCAGCAGCACTTTAAATTGCATCTGCTAGCTCTTGTATCAAAGATAAATTACATAAAGTTTGCCTTCATTGAACTACAGGAAGGTTCTAAAAATACATAGTCACATAGTCATACTAATGAATGGATGTGCCTTATCATTTTGGCATCATAAATGCTCTGCAAGACTCTGAAGTCTGTCTCCTGCTAAGACTTAGAGAACCAGCCTTGTTTAAACAAAACACCATCTTCGGATGACTTTGAGTCCTAGAATTGGTTTGGGTTAGAAGTGACCTTTAAAGATCATCTAACTTACTCTGACCTATACCAAACTTCAGATGGTCATAGTTATGCAGTCAGAAAAATCTTCTATTATGTTCTACTAACTGTAGTTCAGAATACTCCCTATATGTATAGTGTCAAAACATTTTCTAGCAGTTTTAAGACTTGACCACTGTATCAGGATCTGTTGCTTTTGAACTGCCATTACTTAAAGGTTTATTTTATTTTATTCTGCAAATGGGATCTTCTTGAATAGTAGATCTCTTTCAAGCATACACTGGCCTGTGGATTTACAGTGATCAGTCACAGAATTACACAAATGCTTGATCTGACAAGTACCTATAGGCAATATTTACATTTCAAGACTTCTGATGACCAAGAATTGAAATGGTGATTACAAAGAGTTATACAGAATCATATGAGAAAGAATATAATTTTGAAACTTAAGAGCTTCCAAAACAACAGTCAAGATCCTTATAGCAACTGCAATTAAGAATAACAACCAGTTCATATATTCAGTGCCTCAAATCTGCGTAACAAAAGCCAAAGCTCTTTTGGTAATTTATTTCCCTAAACATGTTCTTCTCCAGCAAGATAATTTCACATAATAAAATAATTGTCAAATAAACTGTTTTTCATACTGTTTGACATGCTCTAGCCTGTACATGTAAATCCATCAATTTATCCGCCAGATTAGTGCTTGCAAAAATCATATCACTTTTTAAGGACACCTGCACTGATAAGAATCACATTTGAGCATGTATTTCAAAGCAAAATCAAGGATCATAGAATAAGGGAAGGGAAGGGAAGGGAAGGGAAGGGAAGGGAAGGGAAGGGAAGGGAAGGGAAGGGAAGGGAAGGGAAGGGAAGGGAAGGGAAGGGAAGGGAAGGGAAGGGAAGGGAAGGGAAGGGAAGGGAAGGGAAGGGAAGGGAAGGGAAGGGAAGGGAAGGGAAGGGAAGGGAAGGGAAGGTTGGAAGGGACCTTTGAAGGTCATCTAGTCAAATCCAAGGATGTACAACTTAGTTTTCCATCACTCACATAGCTCTTCTAAAAGAAAAAGCATTTTAAAAAATAAGTACTAAAGTAGTAAAAACCATTTCAAAACTTCATGTAACATTTCAACTCCATTTTAAAAATGGAATTCAAAATACTTCAAAAGAGAAAGAAAACAAGTATGCCTTCTTTGAGGAAGTATGGTTGAAGTTAGTCATGAAATAACATACCAAACTTTCTCCTTATCTTTATGTGTATTAAAAAAAAAGTCTCCTGCCTTTCAAACATACTCCAAAAAAGACAAAATTCAGAAGCTCAAATTCTATTTGAGGAATGGTGAATAGAAATAGATCTGGGACATTAAGACACCACTTTAAAGCTGTAAGATCCAACAGTACTCTGTAGAAAAAAAATCAATTTGTCAGGCTGTGAGATAAAAAGCATTTTCTCTTGCCTTCTCAGTGAAGCACAGACAATCAAAGACTCTGTTCATCTGTACTACAAAGACTGGTGAACACTTCAAGATATGAAAAATCACGGACTGCCATAACCAAAAAAGGCCCTTGTAGATTATTCTTCAAATAAGTCGAGAGTTTTTCTTTGTTAGAATTTCCTTTTCTATTGCCTAAAAGTAACAAACAGAAGTCATTTGTTGCAGTGATTAAGAAGATATTTGGTCCCAAGAGAGCTTTCAGAAAGATCACCTGCAATTTACTGATTTAGAGAGTTGCAGCTTTCACAGCAATATTGCTTGATTAATATGATAAAATATATATTTTTGCACTTTCACAATACAATTGGAATTCTTGGGTTTTTGTAAAAACAGTCAGTGATGATGGACTGTACTTGGAAACACAACAAAATTTATGCACAAATAAACTCTCATGCATATCACAATTCAAGAGCATCCATTTTGTCAGCTGAGATGCTTCAGTTATTCTGGGCATCAACAAGTGCAATTTTCAGGGTCTTTGATACTGTTAATGTCATTAATCCAAAAGGATGTTCAAATTATGTCCAAAATCATTCTGTTTCCACTTTTTATTTAATAAGGTCTTTCACCTGTATTCATTTGACATGACTGAAAAGTTCAAACTGTTGCAAAGTCAGGCATCAGTTATAAGACCTGAGTGGAAGACAGAGGCAATGATCACTTGTTTGCTAAAGGCCATGTTTTTTAATGGGGCCTCTTAGATTACACTCACCAACAGTCTCAGTTTGTACATACAACTATTTTGGATCACAGCCATGGACAGTATTACTGTTTCAGCAGATTTCTCCTGTTATATTGAGCTCTGTTTTACTGGTATGCTGTGGTCCACAGATTGCAGACTATGTAAGATTTATAAGACAAATCTTGTGGCTCTCTCGTTAGTAAGCTTTAAATAGAGTCTTTCATATCTACAACAAGACTAATTCATCTTTTACTGTGAAAACTTTTATAAGGTCATTTTGGTAACATACCAGCAAAATTAACCGTAAGTACTTATCAAAACATGATATCTATATGTATCTGTAAATACACAGATTTTCTACTTGATCATTTGTTTTGTAAAAAATTTTTAAAAATACATAAATAAATAAATTATCCTAATACAAGGTGATGAAAAGGACATTTCTTTTGTTAAAGAAGCTTGAAGGCTGTTGAAGAAAGATAGGGATTTGTAACAGAAGCCCCCAAAAGCTCAAGCAACAGATGATAGCAGAGACTTTTGACACTACTGGCACGGAAAGATACCTGGCCTCCAAGGCTGAAAATACAAATAATATATCATCAAATTCTTGGTAAAGGAGTGCAATCTTGGCAGCTGGGTAAAACACACCATTTATAGTAAAACTCAGATATAAAATGGAACTTGGGGCGAAACAAAGAATGACCAAGCAAGATGGCTGTGTTAGTGAACACAAAATAATAAAAACAAGCAGATCCAAGAGTAACAAGGAAGAAATATGCAGTTATCAGCATCATACTCCTTCCATCAGGATGCAGATATAAACCTTAACCATCCTTCTAGAAGATAACTTAGCACTATTGACCCTAGGACCCTAACAGCACAGAAAGAAACAGAAACTAAACAGTTCACGTATATCCGTTTTAACTATACTAATACTTGGAATTAGTAATAATTGGATAATTAGGGATACACATGTGAGTGTCTATCTGTGTGGAGTATTCTATAATAACCGGATGAATAACAACTCTGATTAGACTGCTAATACCGCAATTAGACTAAGATCTTGGCTCTGCATATAAGGTGCATTTCTTTAGTCCACACAAACTGCATGGGGTGTTTAGTTTGGTTCCTCACTCAGGGAACTTGGCTAACATCTCAATGCTATAAAATTATGCTAATAAAAGGTTTTTATTAAATTTCCATACTGAAGTGAAGCAGTGAAAATCGAACTAAAGATGCAAAAACAAATGTATAATGGCTCAGAAAAAAGTTTTTGTGATTGCAGAAGGAAAAGCTTGGTGAGTCTCAATCAGAGACAGCACAAAACCCAACGTGGCATCAGACTTAAAATTATGCACTGTCTAGGATCATGATTCAACCTCATTAGCAGACAGCCACATTCTAACAAAACAATTTAAAGTGATATTTTTTTCTAGTGTTACAATTCCAGAGTTGCCATTTATAATAAAAAACCTCAGAGCTTCTGAGAGGCAAAGATGGTTTTGTCAAATAAATTTGTTTAGTATAATGGATTTTAGAAGTAACATACTGAGGTGCTTCTAATGTCACTTGATAAAATTTATGAAAAGTAGAAAAGAAACTGGACACTAATCCAAAGTGAGGGAAATACTTTATACCATTAACAAAGATAATCATTCCAGAGCACAAAGTTCTGATAGCAGAAGAGGTAAATGAAGAGACACTTCAAAAAAAAGAATGTCATAGAGTTTCAAGAAGGGGCATACGAGAGTTGCTCATTCAGAAGTAATACTTGTCAAAAGTTAGAACGTATTTGAATCTCTTCAACAAAATATTACATGAAAAAGTGATCTGGCTAGGTAATAAGACTTATTAAATGCCAAAACCTGATGATGTCGTTCGATAGAGAAACTGACCTTTCAATATCATAGTCTTTCCTCTACATGATTCCCTCCCTTTGCTTAAAGGCAAAACATTTCTATGTATGGATGTAAAAATCAATAATAAAACAGAGGACCACACTGATTAAGCTTGGTGAGAAAATTTAGGCAAAGCTAGATTACCAGCTGCAAACATGGGGACACATACACACACAGTTTGGGGAATTACATCCTGCTGGTGATAGCACAGATGCCAATAGTATCAGCCTTTGTGGGGAAAAAAAACAAAACAAAACAAAACACCACCAAAAAACAACCAACCAAGCAAAAAAAACCCACCATGCAACCGGGCAAGCAAAATAAACAAATAAGCCAGTTGTTCTGCAGGTCCACTCACTGTTCATATTAAACTCATGCTATTCATATGAATGCAGATTGAAAGACTGGACTTTCTGCTTCAGCATAGTGAATGTTAGGATATATTGCTGAGAGGTACAATTACAGTATCTGTTACAGAAATTAAAGCCTGGAGAAAATATAGTGTGGATTAATGTCCCTTTAGTTACACTTGCCATAACACTTATTCAGTGTTCTGACTAGTTTTAAATTGCTGGAAAGCAAAATCTCACAAGCATGGCTCCCACGCATGGCTTTGGTTAGAGATACCCTCTGTTCTTCTAGTGGCATGAAAAAAAAACCTGTGTTTGGATTTCATAGAATTACTTATTATTTCAAACACAGCATTTATAGGCATTACAGAAGCGAAATTAGGCTGTGGTGGTTAGAAAACACAAAATGCCATTCTGTCAATAAAGGTCAGCACTTCAATTATTCTTGCTTGCTTCAGCACATGATTTTCCCCTAGACAATTTACAGGAAATGGAAGGGAAAAATAACCAAATCATTGGAAAAACTGTTACAGATGCCATCTGGTCTTCACAGATGGGCCTGTACTGTAGGTCATGTACATCTCCTTTCCCTCCATCATCACTCACAGAAGAATTTGAAGCAGGTAAAGAAACAGAAGCAATGACTCTAGGAAGTATATTACCTGCATGCCATGTGGAGATTTAGCCACTATATCTCCATATAACACTCCACTGGGAGTCAAAGATCTCCAGGCTGATGAAACCTTACTCAAAAAGGACACAGGATCTGTTAGTCAGAAAGTCAAAGGTTAGATTTGTAATGAATCACAGGGGACTTGTCAAAAGGAACTGAAAAAAGGGTGTTTTGGAAAAATATGGCTATATTTGTTATTGCAATACTACCATCACTATACTATACGCTGTCCAAAAAGATAATTAATCTTATCTTCAGTGTCTTTTAATAATCCATCTGAATTATCTCCAAATCACAAATGGGAAACAGAGACATAAAATTACTACCACTTTGTCAAACAGGACAGCAGAACTACAATTCATATCCATGTTCCCACTGCCCTATTTTCTAAATGCAATACTTGATTTTAGATACACTCCTTGCCCTTAAGCAAAGAGTTCTGGTAACATTAAAAGAATTTGTCAGCCATGAGGAATTTACAGTTTTTACAGCACTGCACAAATGAAGACTTTCTGTGGTTCCAATCTTCCTACTCAGAGAAATTGGGAGGGGTTGTTTATTTTTAAGATAAATGCTGTTTCGCCTGTTATGTAAAATAATACCTCTCTCTTACTTCTCTGCATCCTAAGGAGTAAAGCACAAAGTGCTTGTATGCCTTCCATCTTGCTTGATATGGAGTTATTTATTCAAAACTACTCAGCAGCATAACCTAGACTTAACCTTCCTTCTCCCACACTCAGAGTCTCCCTTTGCATGATCACATTCAGTCTTAAAGGGAGGCAATCAGCTGAGATCTGGCAGATTAGAAGAGTAATGTACCAGACCACTCATCACAAATCATCCTAGTATTAGCAAAAGTTATGGCTACAGTTGCATTTCAGTATAACATCCTATCTGCCACTGCTTTTCCACTGTGTTCTAATGCAGATTATATCCTCAAGATACCATCCATTTTTTCCTTCAGGAAAAAGGTGTCACATTGGCTAATGACTATTATCTCATTTATTCTCACTTGTCAGAAGTCATTTACTGCATTAATGGTTAATGTTACAATTGATATGTCAATTATGAAAATTAATTTAACTTGTAGAAGGGCAATTCATTCAAAAGTCATAATGACATTTACTTGTTTTGAAGGGAATATAAACAAAACATAAGTTTTCATCTAATGGATTCTACAGTATAGCCTACATAAAATCACAGAATCATTTAGGTTGGAAAACACGATCGAGTCCAACCATAAACCTAGCACCACCAAGCCCACTACTTCAGTGGAAGAAAGCTGGAATTCACACCTCCAGCACACTACCACCAGGACACAACCACATAAGAACTTCTATAGCATTTCACTGATGCAGGAACCGTGTGGTACTACTTTTCAAGCAATTAACTTTAATAACCTGAATGAGAACAGCAGTTACTCTGTGCTTAGGGCTACATAAATACAGCAAATTTTTACCTCTAATTCTACAAGGTAAATAGGAAAGAACACAAAGAACGCTTAGCTTAGAAAAAGGGGGTGAGAAAATGCATCTACTACATGCTTCAAATGTTCAAGAAAGCACCTGTCCCAAGGGCAGCAAACAATGCATTAACCCAGCACACTGAACATTTCTAGTAACATTCTGAAGTCTAACGGATAAATACGTAAGCATGTCAGTAGTTCCTCTTGTAAGTACTATTCAAGATAGCTTGTAAAAGAATAGGACAAAAATATTAGACTGAAGTCAACAATATGGCTAAAACTTAAATTGATGCTAATATTTTCATGTCAGCCATGTCTATATGGATTATATGAAAAGGTCAAAAAGGTGGAATATGTAAGAAAAGTGAGAACATACAGGAACATATTTCCTTTTGCTAAGGCCTGTCAAGATAACAAAGAACAAAACCACTGACATTTGGATCAAATCATGTGAACAACTGAATCTGTATCAAGCTTCACTTCCATTTTGGTGATCCTCAAATACTATTCTGAAGGTGATGTAAAGACCACTCAGTGCATTGAGGGGAAAACCCGAAATTATCTAGTCTCAGCCTCTTCTGATTAGTCTCCCCAACTCACTTTGCCACTTCTTCTTTTACACTTAAATTCTAAATTTTATGCACAGAAATTATCATTTCAGTTTGCCAACAGAATGCTAAGCCAAACAGCCTTCAGTGTGTAACACGAGTGCAGGCCACAAACAGCAATATTTTGGCTAGCTGATGAACACGTGACAGCAGTAGAGACACCCAGGATACTGCAGAACAAGTATCAATGAACTAAAATCACCATCAAAATACTTGATCAACAATATGAACGGGAAGCAAACATCAACATCTAGCATGGAAGACAGTTTCTGAGACCAGCATTAATTCCTTCCTCAAGAGAATCCCTCTCAGCATCCCTGCGGGAGCTTTGTTCCTTGCCCAGGGGGAAGGGCACCATTTAGGGAACTTATGACACTGTGTCCAGAAGCACCCGCACAGTCCTCGTGGTCCCCTTCACCCTTGGTTATCTGGCCATATTCGCCAGACAGAGAAATTGGTGAGACACCTCTTGTGAAGTCAAACATATTGCAAGTGACAGAATGACTTGATGCTAAATATCTTTCTTTCAGTGCCTCACATGCAATGTTTCCTCCTTGAACCTCCTCCATGTCCTTTAGTATTGCAGAGAGTGACCAAGAATTAGCCCCATAAAATCATATCTACTTAAATAAACTATTTCACAGGCCACAAAGGGTAGAATTCCTGTTGGAAAAGGAAGCAAGCAGCAGAGTTCTTCAATACATTTTAAAGAAAAAAAGGATGGCCACTCGAAGTCCTGTGCTAACAACCTTCCAGACAACATAAACTGACACTTCAACATCTGTGTTTGTCTTCATTTAGATAACAGACACCAGTGAATTAGAAGGAAAGGTAGAACCTTCAGAAGCAATTCACAGTTACACACTGATACTTGTACATGTCCTATTTTCCCTAGTTTGAAGTGAGAGCTCCTAAACACTAGAAAAATGAACTAGAAAGGATTTTCAATTCCAGTGTCCTGGAATCAAAGTTAGCCCTCAATATCTCAACAGAAAAAAAAAAAAAAGAACATAAACCAAAAGAATCACTGAGAGAATAGCATTGGTGATGGCCTGCTTGACCAAATATGTACCAAAGTTGCTGTTGAAATGTTAATGGCATGACAGCCACATATAAAATCCACAGAGATAAATATAAACACAGTTATGTAATAGAACATATGTCCACATACTTTTCTTATGAATGTACCTCAAAATGACACACAAACACTACCTCAATAGAAGAACAGGACAGCATGTTTAGTAAACAGCTGAATATGAAGTTCAGCATCCAAAAGTAATGCTATAGAAGTGGAGTTGATAGTAAAGAGAAAGAAAAATCAGAACTACTTTTACCACTATAAATGAACCTAAGTGCTTCAGATCACAACTGTCTGTGGAACAGAGGAGCTGCTTAAACTTTGAAAATATTTTTCCCATAGAAGAGATCTTGTTGTCCTACTACAGGCTTTTAAGAAATGAGCACAGGTAAAGCACTATATAATTCATCCCTGTTTTAAACAAGCCAAAGGCATTTCTCCTTTCTCTTGGAAACCAAACTGTGTTAGCCCTACTGGGTACTAATATGGCTCTTCTCCTCTGATGGACACTGGTGTTCCCTCCAGACCACAGAAGCCAGAATCTAAATATTTTATTCAGGTACTGTGATGATTTCACAGAGTAACAGGCATGACTTATGAAAAGATACTAAAAAACTTAAGCTCCTAGTGACTTGAATGAGATTTGTCGTTGCTTAGTTACTCTTTAAAAACTGAGATATTTGAAAGCTAGCAATACTGTGAGCAGCTGGTTAGAAATTTTGTAATTTATAGTATTCTAATTGTCTAAAACTGCATTCTTATTACTGTAGTACTTTACCATGCAATGTAGTACTTTGATAAATTTTATGTGCTCTGTACAAAGTAAACAGTTGATCTTCATGGTATTTCACTAAAATTAGTTTAATTATACTGCAGACCACCTATTTTACAGATGATACAGCTAAAATATTCAAGCCATACAGAAATCTTGTTATAGCCTTGTATGATAGCATTATTCATACACTAAGTTTTCCATTTGCCACTAACAAGCCATCCTGTTTAACAATGTTGAACAACTTCTTCAGCTCACACGTCTGCAGCATTAAACATGCCAATATCAGGGATTTTGTGGTAGAGTCACAAAACATTCTATATTTTCTCCTCCATATAGTCAAAAGCGTACAACATAACGAGAAATCTTATTGTAAAATACCTGCCTCGAGTTTGTGCAATTTTGAGGGTTTAGTATTAATCTTTGTCCTTCTTCTAGTTGATATTGATTCTATATCAAATGCAATTGTATGACTTCTGCTGATATCAAGAGATGCTGTAAATCTACATCTGAGGGCAGAATCTAGCTCATGGAAGATTAATACCTCTTAAAGTCTGTAGTTCAGAAAAGTGTAGGTGTTAAGAAGCACTAATATGTCTCTTTTTCAAAAGGCATTCAGTAAACTGCTTATTCATCCTGATATAAAAGTAGATCAGAAAAACTGTGGTTTTCCATCAGAATTTAGGATGCTTTTAAATAACAGCTATTTGAAATACTTCAGTGCAATTCATTTTTACAACGTGGAAGATAAAGTAGAATAGTGCTACATCACATACTATTATATACCCAAATGTGCTCCAGTACAAGCTTTCTGTTCATGTTTATTCACCTATGATCAACTATGAATCAATAATCAGATTACAATAAAAGTGGGCTTGGCTGGCATAATATTCCTTTGAAAATAAGTTCCATGGGGGCTGTTTGTGTATTTTTTATGTGGATTGCCCTTTAATCAACAAAGAAGAAGGTCACAAAGGCATAACAGCCACAAAAGCAGCATGCCAGTAAGATTCCTGACCCCACAGAATCTATCACAAAAACTGACTCACCCCACTGCCACTGCTTGTCCCACGGCAGCAGGATCCTGGACTGCTCGGAGGATATTTATAACTCCCAATCTGTTTGTTAGATTAGACTACTGAAATACTATAAGTGCACATGCATGTACCTACATATACATTCACATTATACAACCATCTACGTCATCCAGAATAACTGGAACAGAAAGGAAAAAAAAAATGTTGCTGTTATAGGGAGCAATTTTCACTTTCAGCTAGATAATCCTCATATGTCTGAACTGCCCTGTGATGAGATCCTCTGTGTTTGCTACCTCTTCCTCTGTGGCACAATCCTTCCTCCCCAGAATTTCACACTATGTTAGTCAAACAGGGTTCGGCCCTGATCAAAGGAAGGAGAAAGGAAACACACAACTCCAGCAGAAGTGATGGAGAAGAGTTAACACAGCTTCAAAATTTCTGTTTTACCTGGTTTAGGTAAAATTGGTAGAAGAATGCCTGAAGAATTATGATTTCACAGTGATGGATAAAATTCTGTCTGGATGGCCCTTGGGGTCTATTTTGTTCTTGCTTAAGGTTTTTCAGAATTAAGCCAGCACATCTTTGATATGAAGACAACATGATACATCCTTAGAGACTTCTCCAAAAGGATTTCTTATTTGAATTACAGTGTGGATCTAATACACTTCAAATTCCATTTAATGGCTATCAAAGATGTCCTCAATTGAGTAGAAATGTCATAATTACAAAAACCTTGAAAAATAGGCATCTTCATTGGAAAAATACAGATAAAATATACATTACAGTGTCATCTCTCTAGTTATATACACACAGGAGCACAAAAGAGGCCTCAAATTTTAGGAGGCCAAATAGTCCAAATGCCAAGCTCTCATCCCTGTCAGTTAAGAAGTCTGTATGTAATCTAGTAAATACTTCCTTGACAGTTACAATGGCTTTAGAAAATGCTCCTATACCTGTTCCTACAGCTCTGGTTTTTGGGCTGCGCTAACTCCAGGCATTTGTCACTTTCCAGATGAAGATACAGTTCTCAAGTCTGCTCCTCAGACAGTTCAGCTCCAAGGGCTAACGCCCCCTGTGGCTTCCAAGACAACTTTATTCCTGCTATATGTATTACAGTTATTCTTATAATCAACACATTAATAACAAGCTCAATCTTTTTTATATACAACTTTTATTTATAGCTGGTGGCAACCAAAACTAAAATAAAAATTATCAACTCATGCCTTCGCCGTGGAAAATTGTACATGTACATTTTCTTCACTGCATCATCATCTCCAAGTTTCAATTGGAGATGTTTTTCTAAAGTGGTCAATCCCCTCCCTCCTGCTAATCCCACCCTCAAAGTTTTCTTCCCTTACTCATTTTTCTATAGTTCATAACACCATTATTAAAATCCAGACTTTTCTTGTCTTGATCAAAGTTGACAAAAGGTATACTTCTGCATTTCCAACTTCTTCTCCCCACTACTGTAATTAATACCTTTCCATAAAAAAAAAAATAAATTAAAAAAAGGAAGCCATGCCAGGCAGTATCTTGCAAGCTAAGCCCTAAGGGTCCCTCTTCTGTAGAAAATAGTTTCCTCTATTTTACCAAAAAAAAAAAAAAAAGGATTTTTAGCTTTACTGCTGCTCTTACCTATTACAGTCATACCCATCTGTAACACAGTGAATAATTAGGTGCATCTCTTTTGTAAGTTTTTTTTAAGAGATATAGTTGAAAAGCAGCTATTGTTCATACTCTTCATTATTGTATATCTGCAGTCTCTACCTTTCTCCAACACTTTGTCAGAAAAGTTCTATAACATATAAAAAATTATTAAACATATTCTGCTGGTGACTTCACTCTGTTCTTTCTAGGCATGATCTGGGATTTAGATTTGTAAATGGACTTCATAAGCCCAAATTCTTCTCTTCTAGCAGCTCTTACAGGCTGATTTTAAGAAGCTGGTGTAGTGCTTCCTATACTGAGAATTACAACTTGCTTCAGTTGGCCTGTGATTCCTGGACTGGGAAAATAGCCACAATTTAACAAGTTGTATTTACATATAAGTATTTTAATATGGCCTCATTACAGTTCATATCAGCTTTGGTGAGAATCTGTCAAACGTTATGTGATAGAGATTACTACTGAAGTTCCTGCAGTCTGCAAAGAATGTTCTAAGACTGAAGCAAAAGACAACAAAACTCAAAACCCTAAAACAAACAATTTCTGACTCCATATTGCACGTCACTATCAATAGCGTCATTGTTTCCATAGCTACAAATGTAGACTGCTTTGAAAGAAAGAAGCAGAGAAACTGAAAATGACATCGCACAATCAAAACAGGCACATACAGTTTTCAGGTGGCACATGTGGGATGGAGAGAGGAAGTAACAAGGTGGCACAGAATTCTGTGGGGCTTTTGTATTTGACAGTAATGCCAGTGATCTGAGTATATCAAGCTCAGAACAGTAAGCAGCAGTAAACCTATCACTGCAGTATCACTTGATATATTTCTACACCTAGTGGAAGGAAGAGGAGAACAGAAGGGATGGAAAACACCAGCAGGAATCACCAAAGCAATGGTGCGCCTCCCACAGCTCTAGCCACCTGCAGACTCAGGTAGACATATTTTTAATCAAGTTTCCTCGGCACTTTCAGTGGTTCTGTATAGTTGCGAAGACAGTCAAATCCTTTATACCACTCATCACAAATGATACCAAAACACACACGCTACAGCTGGTACTAACAATAATCATTCCAGGAGAGGATACAACATCAATATAACTCACTGCACAGGGGGGAGATATAAAACATGTGGGTGAGAGCATACAGGGACACATGCAGTCTCACCACATGAAAGGCACTCCACAGCATCTAGCAACTATTCTGTCCTTCAGTATTAAGTTCCTGTCCTCTAAATATTACCTCTGTAATGGACTTCAGAACTACAACACCACCTTTATAACACTCATACTGGACAGGGAGGCAAATTCTGTTGTTCTTACAGCTGGAATTCCTGAGGTCCACAAATATGGATCTTTCTCCATCAATTCCACAACAATGAGCATTGGAATACAACCAAGACTGGCATTGAAGATCCACACAAACAGCAACAGGACCACTTCTACTTAGAAAAAGAAATTGCACAATGCAGAGGTATACTGTAATTTAATTAGAGAAGAGAAAAAAAAGAAAAACACCACCACTTATCTCTAGCACCATGGAGTACCCTGGCATTTGCAATGTAGTAACAAACTACGGTAGTTTATACTGGGAGCAAGATGCCTCCATAGGTTGTGATAGCATATTCAGAAATGCATAGTATCAGACTAATTTTTCCCTTATCAAAGTAAATGACAGCATTTAGAAAACTCCCACCTACCATGTCATTACTTAGCCTCACAGGCTCTAAGGAATACAGTTATCTGTAATATTGTTTTCTTCCAACAATCTTTTTAAGGGAGCAGTTGATAAAAGCCACATAAGAACACAGTATTATCTGCACACTACACTGAAAGTCATCTCTGGTATAAGCAGAGGAGAGAATGGTTATTAGAAGATGGTGGTCACTATTTCCTCGAATGTTGTCACTGCACAGCTACTGCTTCTTTACAACAGCATTTGCCAAGCATCACGCTTTGGAGAAATAGCTTTTATGAAGAATGTCAGATCACACTAAACTAAGAAGTAGCTTGAGATTACAAATTCAGCCCTTGCTATACATGAGTACTGGCATATATGACCTTCAACAATTGTCACAAGAACAGAACAAACAACTAATTATCTTCATCACAGCATTGAAAGCCCCGACTGTTAGTAATTCTAATCAGCTTTGGCAAAATCTATCTTAACAGTCACGGCAGTGAGGAAGGTAGAGAATCAAAATCTCGGTCACAACAATATTACTATTCAGACAAGGCTAATCTTATTGCTACAAAATAGAACTATGATCTCTCAAATGAAGCTATTTCAGACAGCAATACAATAACCATTAAACTTACAAATTAGAACGCCTAATCCTTGCAGCATATGTTTGACTAAAAAACTAAGTAAAGCACAGACCAGAAAGACAGACAATGGTTTAGAAGGACTAGCAGTAGGTCTAAAATGGAAGTTGCTCAAAGACAACTCTTATTCTTTCGATTATTTGCGCCATGCATGACATTAAAAAAGGCAGATCAGGCCCTGAAACTTTGAAAAGCTGCACTATATGGGCTTTATATTGCATCTCAAGTTTCTTCTTTAAGACCTAGCTTGCGGCAGTAATTTAGTGCTGCTGAAATCCGAGATTCCTGTATGAGAAACTTGTGATGATAAAATTCTATGGATTCTGGTGTCTTGTCTCTTTTAATTGCTGACTGGAATGGACTCTGTTGGAGAGGAAGTGAAAGCAGGGGTTTTACATTTTTCATGTTTGCCTCAGGCTATCAGCAGAAAAATTCAGGACTTTTTCTAAGGCGTGTCAGTGCCAACAATGTGTCACATGTCATTACTTTATAATTAGGCTGATAGCCAAAAAGAATAATGCAGCTGACATTCTATTAAAATAAAAAGTATTCCCCAAGGCATTAAAACACTGACACAAGCATCTTAAAAGGCAATGTAAAAATGATATAAGGAACTATTCATCTGTGCTGTTGGCTTTTCCATCAGAGATTCAAATAAGTAATTCAAAGTTACGTATGCATTGAATATTTAATTATCCTAAGATGACTTAAAAAAAATCATATCTGAAAGCAAAATGCAATGAAACCCTTTTTGTCTATGAATATCAGCTACTATGAGAATAACAGGCTATCTACACTCTGTATTACTCTAGATTAGAATTTGATAAATCATCTTTCTTCTAACCCTTCAATAAAGTAACAAATCACAAACCAAATACATTTTAAAAAACAGAAAAACAGCCTTTTTTGTCAAGATTTTGAAATGTACTTGAAGTGCAATAATGATTCTATAATGATTCAAGGCTAAAATACTGAATTTGTGAACACCAGAACTTCATTCTGTATAGAATTTTCTGTAAAATGCTCCTGATAGAATCAGGATTTGGAAACCTAGGGCTATAACTCCATATAGTTTAGAACATACTTAGTTCAGATTGTGTCTGGAAGTTACACTAACTAGCAGAATTACCAGATTACAAAATTGTGGTTTATACGTAATAGTCTTCACTCATCATGGCCAAATTTTAGTTCTATGTTAACACACGTAGTAAGAGATGCCCCATCTATTCCTTGCAGGTACACATATCACAAAATGTGTGTTATTCCATATCTTGATGTTGTATAAACTACCAGAAGAAAGCATTTCTGCATTTGTGGATTTCAGCAACATTATTCAAAATATAAGACTTCAAATTCAGTTTCCTTCCAAAGCCAGCCAACAGCACGTTTACTTTTTTTTTTCCTAACAACTATTAATACTTTTCCAGTTGGCCAAAAAAAAAGAGTCCTTCATGAAGCTGGCAGATCTAGTTCTTTGTTCACTCTGCACAGTGCTTTCATTTCCAACACAATGACAGACAGAGAAGTATTGTGTTTTCAAATGTATTACAAGGAATCCTGTGATTTAGTTGTTGTTATTAAAGAAATATATTCACAGATTACATATTCTGAAGTTAAATTATTTCCACCTAAATACCTTCCTCTTATGTTCTAGACATAGAATTTATAACACATTTGATTACAGCAATACCATACTGCAGAAAAAAGATAAGTGACTTTTAAAAAATTATCTGTTATTCTGTTCCTATTCCTTGAACAGGACTACTTAGTTTTCTCTCTGTATTCTAACACCAGTGTGCACAATTTTATATGATCTTTTCATTCACCATGTTACAAAAATAAGTTGACATGTACAAAAATAAATATGGCAGGTAATGCTGTAGAAGGTCAGTGTTCTTTGGAAGTTTAATACTCAGTGCATCACTTGCACTTGAGCTACAACAAGAGAAGGACCACTGCCACACAGGAGGACACAAACTGATATCATCCCTTTATTGCTGATTTACAGAGAACTAGAAAGGTGTCTGATGTTTTGATTTGCTGAGTGTACCCCTGAGGTTTCGTCTCCTATCCCTGCTCCCCATTTTCAAATTTCCCCTGCCACACCAGCATTCTTGTCATTTGCCTCAGCAGTTCCCTTTCAATTTTGAGACTGCTCAGCGACAATGTTAAATTTTGGAATGAGGTTACACTAAATAGAATGGGTCACAAGCTTGACAAGTTCCTCAGACAAAGTCACCACATGACAAGAGAAACAGTTTCTCCATATTCCACCTCCATGTACTAAATAAACTGAGGGGAGACTTCTTTCTCAGCGTGTAAGTATGTGACAAATGTGGAAAGATTCTGTTTAGAATGATCAAAAACCTATAAGGAACAATATAAGCTTTGGTATATTGCTTTTAATATATGCAGCATATTTTTCCATATAAATTCATGCATATAATTGGATTTCAAAACATATTTGTAGTGTTAGTGGCACAGTTACCTTGAGTTTTTCTCTGTGCGTTCTTAAACAGATGGATAACCAAGTTCATTAATTCATTCACTTAGGTAAAAAGAGCCTAATCTTTCAAAACAGCAAATATGAATAACCAAAATCAGCAACACATTAAAAAAAAAAAAAAAAATTAAAAGCATTCAAAATTCAACTTGGGTCTATTTATTTAATTTCTGACAAAAGAACACTTACCGCAGTTACTGGTGATACCTCAGTTCACCTTAAAGACTAAACTGAATATATATCGGATGCTTTCTATTACAGTTAACTTACAAAAGGAAAAGTCAATGCCTCTAACAAAGTAAAAATATTGGGGTTTTTTCCACCTAACAAAAACAACCACAAACAAGTTAGAAGGTACTGTGTTCTAGGAATAAACAGGTAGTTGCATAATTATGTATTTCAGCTTGTGAGAGCAAAGTTATTTTCTCCATTATTATAAGAATGTGTCATTCCTCTTTTGATAAATGAAATTAAAGCTTTATTTTAAAAAAAAAGGTATAAATGCATCTCAAAATCCTCAAGTATTTACCATCACTTAAATGAAAACACAGTGGCTAAATAAGTCCCACTATTGGAGTTCAGTGTCTGGAAATTTGTCTATTGATGCCATCAGAATAACTACATTATACATTTTTCCCAGAGATAATATCTGGAGTATATGTGTTTGGTTTTTTGAAGTTGTAGCAATTGCAGATAAGTAATACCTTCAATCAGTTTCTCCCCATATATGAAATAAGTTAATGGTTCTGACTTTCCTGCACTCTGAAATTCTTTGCCCAGAGACAGAAGTACAAAATATTGTATTACACAGTTAATATTTAGCTTTTAAAGATATGAATTCATTTTACAAGTATATTTTGCAAGTGAACATTTGAACTCAAAACCCGTTCCAGTCTCTGGCATATCACAACCATCACATATCACATGTATCAATGCAGAAACTGAATGAAATACATTATTTCAAATTCAAACCCAGCTGTTTCTGAACACGATGCAAAGTTGACATGTGTGGGTATTTGAATATTTAAAACAACAAATCCAGTCATTTCTCAAGACAAGAGCCACTAGTAATTCCTTGGATATAGATCTATTTTGCACATGCCATTTAAGCTGCATTAGGCATCAAAAATGTCAACAGACACAAACTATTCCAAATCAGTGTGAGATGATCTTGCTCTGAAATTAAACTGCTCCATTCAATGTAAAGCTCAGCAGCAGCATCTATTCATGAAGTTGGAGTGAAACAGCAAAAATAATGGCCTCACTTGCTAGGCAGAAGAGTTGAGGACTTCACCATTACCTCAAGTCCCTTCCTCAGCTTTTGTAAACACAAAGGCTTACCTTTCTGTACACCAGCATGTTTGGGGATTCATCAGCCACCCCATTGCTGCTTTGCCCATAATTATTTCCTTGTGCCATGTCCCACAAATTTGATCCGCTTTTGAACGTTGCACTGTAAAAGGTAAAAGTGATTTCAGTAAGACGTCACCTCAGGTCTCCTTCCTTCCCTGATGATTAATGGACCTGACTTTCTACCAACATATTACCAGAGTCAGTGTATGCTCTTACTCCAACACATACTTACATGGAAGCTAAGCTGCTAATTCACCATTTACTGTCATTAATCTCTTTTGCCTGTAAATAATGAATGTGAAATGTTAATCTAATTTAGATGTTAACGAATTACCATTCCAAATAGCTCCCTGGCATAGCATTAACCATCATATCATGAAGACACATCCTCACAGAGCACTTGCTCCCCTACAGAGGCTTCAGGAGGCCACTCCACACCTTCCAGACCACACTTTTGGGAGGACTGACTCGGCTCGTAACTGTTATTCAGCAGTGCCCTCTCCTCACAGCTCAGGCCATAGCAACTTTCACAACCCTCAAACACACAAAAAGCAAAACAGACGCTTTATACTTCTCTTTAATTCAGAGACAAGTATGTGCTTTTACACATATGCCAGGCAAGGGAAGCAGGTGACGGGGGGAAGGAAGAAACAAGCCAGAAAACCTTTTAGGTGGCTTTCACCCACTTTGATCGTACTTCACTGCAAAACACCGGCTCCATCGCCAGCCCCGTCTCCTCCCCGCCCTCCCCCCCGGTCACACGGGAGCTGCACTAAGCAAGAGCTCAGATCATGCCGTAGCTCCGGCTTTGCACGCAGGTGTAAGAATGTGCTCCATCTACAGACCACACGGCCGGGTGCGGAGAGCCCGGAGGGCTGAGCTCTACTCCGAACACTTCCCTCCAAAGCCCTCCCCTGCCCCCCAGACCTCTCGCCTGCGGGCTTCACTGCACCTCTTCCACCGCACTGGCTCGCCCTGCCCTGGCCCCGCAGTGCCCGTCCGTGCCGGCACCAAACGGCCGGGAGAACCGGCTCGCCCGGCAGAGAGCCCGGCGCGGAGCCCGCGGTTTCAGCACCGCGGACAGCGGCGGCGGCGGCACCGCCCGGGGCGGCTGACTGCGGCGCCCCGGCCTCCCCTTAGGGCTGCCCGGGGCGGGGGCGCGGAACGGCACGGAGCGCGGCTGCCGCCCGGCTCGTTTACCTCCTGGGCCAAGGTCACTGCGCTGTGGCCGCGGCTCTTCGCCTCCTCTTGCTGCTCCTGGCGCGCCCCGCGCGGTCGGTGTCAGCCGGCAGCGGGCGGAGGGACGCGGTGATCGCTCATCACACACACACGCACACGCACTGCGGGCGGAGGCGCTGCTGCTGCTGCCGCCGCCGCCGCCGCCGCCGCTGCGGCTCTCCCTGCTCTGCCGGAGCGGTGGCAGCTCAGCTCAGCTCAGCTCCCTCCCCGCAATGGAGCGGCCGTCACGTGGGGGACGGGCACGTCAAAGGTGCTGCTGTTGCCGCTCCGCCACACAGCAGCCCCCCCTCCTCTTCCTCCTCCTCGGCGCTCTCGGCTCGCTCACCGAAAACAACAGCCAAGAAACTGCAGCTGCCAGCAGATCTGGCGGCGGCCGCTGTAAATGAGATTAGGCAGGACTAGAGGGCTGGGCAGGACGAGAATGTGGGCTAACGGGATAGGGGAAGAACGGGGGAAGTTGGTGCCGAAAGACACGGGTGGGGAAAGTGTATCACCTTCTACCTCTTACTCCCTTACCGACAACAACAGGGAATCTGCCTGTTCCTCTGCCTTATGCTGGACGCTTAATGTAATTTTTTCAGTGAGAAGTAGGGAGGGCTTGTGCCTTGTTGGCACTGCAGACCTCTCTGAGAAGTGGAACGGAGAAAGCGCAATGAGTCTGTTCCAGCTGGATAGGAAGGAGCCCTGAGGACACCTCAGGACGCCCTTAGGCTGTTTTACTAAGTCGCAGGCAACTGTTTAATTCGAGAAACCTAGAGCTGACCACGATAAAAGAAAAAAAAAACAAATCTGTAAGTGGTATTTCCTCATCACATTCGGACAACAATGCTTTGATTTTTCAACCCCAAAAGGTTTGAAAAGCCCAGGACTCAACATCCACAAGACACTTAACTGGTTAAGCTTTGGGATATTCCCATTTGGAAGTGTATTTTCTGGAAACAATAACTCTCATTACAAGGATGATCTTGCAAAAGAAGTCTTCATCTACTGTGCAAAGTCACACAATTCAAGCACAGAGGTTTCCATACATACTGTGCATTCTCTACTCTCACGTTTTCTACTTTTCTCACATCTTGAGGAGACTCAAATCAACTCTATCCTGCCAGAAGTTTGCCATTATCAGCTACTGCAACTACTTTTAACTACTCTTCCAAAGTCTGCAGAGGCCTTCAGATCTTTTAACAGAGAAAGTGATAAATTAGCTAAGGCAACAATGGCTACAAAAAATAAAACAAATAAAAATAAAATAAAATAAAATAAAATAAAATAAAATAAATAAAATAAAATAAAATAAAATAAAATAAAATAAAATAAAATAAAATAAAATAAAATAAAATAAAATAAAATAAAATAAAGTAAAATAGAAGGACAGGGCTAATCTGAACTTCTGGGAGAGGTGAGGAAAGGAAGACACAGGTTTGCTAATGGTCCTACAATGAACACCAGAGTAAAGAAAGATGATTTCCAACATTAATAGGAATAGGTGAAAAGACACAACATAGAAAAAGAATCAATAACTCAGTTCAATGAGATATATTAGCAGCAAAGGCAAGGAGCTCTGTAGCAGACAGACATTATGTGTTGACTTCTACGGAGGAGAGTAATTTAGTATGTCACGAGGAAAAGGCAATGTGGAAACCAATGGTGTGGACAAGAGAGCATTCTGGACTTTCGAGATGGAAAAGAGATAACACAAGTGAACGAATTCAGCAACACAAGAGGAAAGTGAAGAAGCATCAACAGTGAAAATAGTGAGCAGAGAAAATTATTAAACTAAAGAATACAGGGAGAACTGAGAAAATACTTGTTTCCCATTAAAATCCACGCGGCTTACAATAGCATATTGATGAGGCTAAGCAATGAAATCTGAATCAAAATATTAATCTTCCAACAGACCTTGTGATTTGGTCCAGTTCACTGTTGAGAAACGGCTACCAGCAACAAAGATCTCAGGCTATAATTCCCCTAGCTTTCACACAGCTGTCCTAAATGAGCCGCACTGTGGTTTCCACATCTCTCAGGCTTGACTATGTGAGACTGCTAGGTGCACTGCAAGTCAAGGGAAATGACTCCCAAGATCTGTTAAGAACACAAGTTATACCTTCGTGGTTATGTAGCATCAAAAGTTCAATCTTATTTACCAGACTGGTGTTTAAATTTCTTTTTGAGAGTAAAAATGGGAACTACACAAAGTAGGCTTTAAGTGCAATTTTACCCCAAAAGACGGATAGGAGGAAAATCATTAAAAATATTGATAGCATACATATTCTTTTCATTTGTTCTGCCCCCCAACTCTTAGCATAGTAATTGTGTTAAAGAGAATAAAAATTGAACATAAGCAAGTTTCCAATAAAGTCATAAATTCATTTTCTCACTCCACCTCATCTTGTTATTGATCCCAGTGAAAAACAAAAAAAAAAAAAAAAAAAACAAACAAAAAATGAAAACAAAAAAATAAACACCACACACCACAACCACAAAACAGAGAAAATGGAGTCACACACAAAGTTGTCTATGAGATTACTCCAATCTACTCATTTACTATAAGTTATTCGGCAAATAGATTTTAGCAGGGGTTATGCGTCTTTGAAAAACTCTCCAACAAAATTGACTAATTTAGACAGCAACGTTTCCAAGCTTTTATTTTCTGAGAATCCCTTCAAAGTTAAAGGCAGAGGTATCACCAGCTGAGTTTGATTTTGGCTGTACTGCCTCCAATCTTGCCTTTGCTTTAATTCTGCTTTAACCATTTGGACTAATTTCACAAATAAAGTAAAACAGAAAATGCTATACTAGTTAGGTGAGGTTTATTTATTTTTCTTTGAAAATAACCACATTTCATTATCATAAATGAAATCTTAAAGCAAGTATGTAGACACAACATCGAACTACTGAAGTCAATAGGTGTTGGTTCAGTAATGTTAAAAGGAATTATATTTCACACCCAGCCTTTAATTTTGTCCTCAGAACCGGAAGAATAACTCAGACATCCCAGTGATTGTCGTGAGACGACGTGGAGAATGCAAAATTGCCGGCAGGACCTCTTTGAGCACGACGGGCGGGCCGGCGAGAGTAATGAATCTAATTCAATATGAATTTACCATCAACACCCTTTAATGAGCTCTTAACAACACTGAATATCAATGTCCCCGAGACCACGTTTTTCCCAACCTTATATACTCCATACCCAAAAGGCCATGCGGCAAGCACGGGCTACAATTGGTTACACTTGCAGTCACTCTTCCCTCACCATGATGGTGATTGGCTGCAGGGCACTGTCCACATGCGCAGCGACGACGACAGCACTCTCCTGCAGCCTGGGTCGAGGGCAGACCAGCTTCTGTTTACTTCCGCATGGTCCTAGTGCACCCCAGCCACCTCAAGCCCTGGCTTGTTCACAGCATATGGCCCAAAACTCTCCACAAATGTGTCTCATAATTACAGACTTCCTATGCTGAAGCACAACAAAATTTTTCCACTTCATGAAAATGTCCATTATCCAAATGAAACCTAAGCTCTAAACCTGAATGGGTTAAATAGAAAACCAGAAACAACCCAACAGAATTTCCTTTTTGTCACCATTTTGTGGCAAAATAGACCCTGAGCTGGACTACTTCCATAAATACAAGTAAAAAGAAAAGAATTTCTTTTAAAAACACGTAACTAGATAATCTAATTCTAATGCAGTTGCATGTGTTTGTTCAATAGCCTATGAAAGGCTTTAATTCATAAATTACTTACACATCTTTCCCATGTTGAGAGTCATCACTTATCTCACACACAACCAGCATTAGCTTCCCCAGAAAGCACGTTCTGCCAGAAGAGGAATGGCCTGTTTCAAAATGCAAGGCAAAGCCACTCATTAATAAAACAATGATGATGGAAAAGGCTGCCAAGGGCATCTTTATCTAATAAGGCAATAAAGTACACATGATTTATGCACATGGTACACATAACATAGGCATTTTTAAGTCAAAATATTATGCCAAGATGTATATAACGATCTATCTGGATGTGAAAGAGATGAGGAATTTTGTTGTCTGTCCTGCTGACCAATGCTGTAGCTTTATGTCAGGACGCTGCCTATATCCATCAATTTCTCTTGTCTTATGCCTAGACTGAATGTTCCTTGGAGTAAAGACATGCTGTGCAAGCTCTTAGAACAGTAGGATCTTGTTCCATGAGTAAGTCTTTAAAACATTATAACATTATAAACAATCACATTCATATTCCCTAAAATAACATAAACATTCTAGCTAACATGGCTCTAAACACTGACATGAGCTAATACTGTGCTACCCTAAAGTATAAAACCCAGACGTTTTTCCACCATGCTGGTTAAGCACAGGAACAATCTGCCTATTTTAGTAGAATTGATGTATTTGTGACCCTATGAAACCACAAGTATTTCAGTGCCAGGCTCTGAATTGGTAACTAGTGATTCCAGACTCAATCCTTGGCCTTTCTGATGAGCTTTGAACACCTGCTCCTTCAGGAGTGAATTGCAATCAATCCATTTAATGCAGGTCTTCAAATGTCATTCAGATGATTACAGGTTACAGTATACATTTGCTAGAACTGAACCCAGGACTGACTGACAAACTTCACTGCTTCCTTCATGGCACTTTTTTTAAGGTCTGGGCATTTCGTTTGTCACCTACCTGCCAACCCTGCTGAAACTTTAATTACGTATATCAATTTATGATGCTGAAGATCAAAGCTATTTTTACTCAGTATAGGTCAAGAGTTAGAAAACAGAAAAAAAAAAAAAAGACTTTTAAAACAGAAAAGAAGGTAACGAAAAAGCAATCTAGATTTAACAAAAAAAAGAAAACACTCAACTAATAGAACAACAAAAGCTAATCATGGACAGACATAACTTCACAGGAATGGAAAATTATTAGAAATAAGGAAAGCCCACATTTACATAATCTTTTTTAAAAGTATGATATATATATGTATATATATATACACACCATAGGGATCACACAGTACAACTTGCATATATTTATAACTTTAATGCAACTAATTTCATACCCTACTGAAAATGTCGATTATTACTTTCATAGAAAATCCACAGCTACCTAGAATTTGGTATCAATATGGTGCCCCACCACAGCTATCTGAGCAAATTCAACAGCTTCTACAGACAAAACAGAGCCCCAAGTACTTACTTGTACTGCAGTCTTGACAATTAAGCCAGTTCTAATTATATCCAAAAGAGGGCAGTCTTTCTTAGTCAAAGAGAAAACTATCTGATACATGGATCATCATTAATTTTCTTTCCACAGAAAGAACTACCACAACAGCTATACACCCTCATTTGCTCCAAAAGCGAGAGTATTTACAGAAATTAGTAGTATTACACTGCATTGCTTAAAAACTGTCTGGAAGGCCCAAGATTAACTATTCCTGATATTATGTCTAAGTTACCAACTAGAGGAAATCAAGCATGCATGTAGGAATAGAATTAATCTCCAGAAAAAAAAAAAGGATGGGGTTTTGAGTCCAATTTGGACATCATCACACCAACATCCTTAACACAAGCAAGGTTCTGAATTCTTGTCTCTCAGCTGCCAAAACAGCTCTTGGGGAGGCTTTTCCGTTTTGTGTAAAAAGATTATTGAAAGAGAACAAGCCCAGAATTTGGGGAGTGGGACACTTGGTCTCTGCTTCAGATAAAATATTTAAAATAAAGGTGTATTGCTCTCAGAATCTCTTATTACTTGGTATTTATGACATTCTCTTGAAAGGCAAAGATGAGTGATTGATAGGTTAATATCTACATCTTCAGACGATGTGTACCTCACATAGGAGTGCCCAACTGCTGAGCAACTTTACATGAAGTAGTGAAAGAAAACATAGTGACTGTGGTTTTGTAAATTTAGCTATAGCTTTGTTAACCCAAGCTATTAGATTAATTTGACCTGACAGGAGTTTCTGATTTAAAAAAAAAAAAAAAAAAAAAAAAAAAGTTTGTTTGTTTTTGTGGCTAAAACAACAAAAAACTCTAACAAACCAAGTAACTGTCCCTTCCCCTTTATTCCCCAAGAAAATGTCTTGGGCCTGATTCATAAGACTGCATTTGTGCAGATCAAAATAGAATAAGCCACTTATTAAGGATTAATTAGGAATAAGTCACTGATTTAGAATCCTTTGGCATGAAAGGACTAGAGGAAGGAGGACTCAGAAGCCCTATAAAAGGAGGGGAAAAAGTGCACCATGTAGGAGACTGCCATGGTTACAGACCAGAACAGATTAATTGTTGAAAGACATCATAACAGAATTAACGAGAGACACCAAGGACTAGCTGGAGGAATAATTTGTGTGGCAAAGAATTGAGCTGATAAATAAAAATAATGCAGCAAAAGAAAACAAGAAAAAAAACAACACCACAAACAAGGAAATAAGACACTCAGAAGAGATGGCAGAAAGCAGTAGAAAGCATAGAATGATACATAGGATCTGGTCATGGTTAGCAGGGGGTGGTTCTTGCAACCTGTTGAAATGGATTTTGGGGAAGTGGCAGATGCATTTAAGAAGTTCATAAGGAGAGGTTAGGGAGGAACTGGGAAATTTTGAAGAGTAAAAATTATCCCTTAGTGTGTCTGATCTCCTCCCATTTAGACAAAGACAGACATTCTGGAAGCTTCTGACCAAAAGGTAAATGCCACCAATACAGAGTACGTACTGATTTTTGTAGGTATTTGTCAGTTGTCAGAGGATTTTTCTCTTATTAAAGCAGAATTTTTCTGCAACATACCTTTTTAACTGCAAGCTTACACATACCGCAAAAATAATAAAAACTCTAGCAGCTATCAAGTAGGAAACAGCTTCAAACTGTGCCATCATAGGTAGCCTGCAAGTACCAAACTCAGCTATGCGAGCTACTGCTGAAATGCTCCGCTTTGCTCAGACCTTCCAGCAATCAGGGTTGATGTGACTTAATCTCATTAATTTACTGAGCTGCATGCATTGCAGAAAAAAAGACCTCAGCAGTTTAAGAGGCTTTGTTCATCATTTTTCTTTCCTTTCCCCATCTTTCATTTTGAAGTTCCCTCTATCGTTCACAAATTCCCTGCCTGATGTCCATAGATAATCTAATCAAACAGCTTCTTTTTTTCCCCCAAGGTCGCTTTGTTTTTCTAAAGGTTTAAATTAGCCAGAATCAATTCACTGATTGTGCATCACAAACTGAACCAATCCTATATCCATTTATATCCAAGCACACACAATAAATATAATTATTCCCTCACAGAAATAGTTTCATTCTTTTAAAACCCTACATAGCATTCAGACTGAAAGGAGTTTTGTTTTGGTTTTTTGAATTAAATTCTCCAGAAACTTAAGGGACTTAAAAATTACAAAAAGCAAATAAGCAGATGTCTATGTTGGCTAAAGATTCCCGTTAAATAAAACAAAAACAAAACCAAAACCACGCATACACAAACAAACACAACAACAAACAAAGAACACCAAAACCAACAAAAAAAACCCAAACAAACCTATGAACGAGGGGTGTGGTGTTTGGTTTTTTTTTCAAAACCATATTATAAACTCAAGTCCTTTCTAGAACTCATCCCTTATCACACAGATTTTTTCCCTTCAGACTACACAATTAATAGCAGACACTCAACTTTTATACAGCTTCTCAAATATAGAAGGAAACTTCCTTAAACCTCAGAAGTGCAGATGTATGGTTCAAAACAACTGGCTGAGAAAGCAAATAATATTTATGAAAAAGAAAGGTGGGCTGTATTCTCTCTTAAATCATAACAGGGGTTAGGAAGAAGAGTTCAGACAACAATAAATCTAGATGTTCAAAGTAGTCAGTCAAAACAGTTTAGATAGTCAAGAAAAGTCTTATAAAAGCTTTGATATCATAAAACTTGCCTCAGCTTCCAATATTTGGGAGTCACTAAGTAAAACACACATCTTTACTTAAACATAACTACAATATCAAGCCATTTTGCAAGCAAGGAAAACTAAGTAACCCTGACCTAGAGCTCACAGCCCAAAATATAACACCCAGGCAGTGAGGTAAAACAAGAAGGAAAATAAAAGATGTACAACATGTATGAAAAGAAATCTAATTTTGTGTACTCTCTTTCCAAAACATCTGCTCTTTGTTACTGGGCACAGTTTCGTTCTCTAGTTAATGTAAAGAACTGCTAAACAGAAGAATACAAGTGATTGGCTTTGTCATTAGCTTCTACTCCAGTACAAGAAGCACACAGTGAAGCCTGATAAGGTATCCAACAGGTAAAATGCTTAGCATGAAAAAAATGCTTTCCTCCTAATACAGCAATGGTTTAAACCTTATTTGTTGCAAGAGAATAAAGGCAGAAAGGAGCAGTAAAATAAACTGGTGCAGAGCTTTGCTGTGCCTAGATAGGGAACCAAAATTTTATGTAAGGGAATCATGCATCCAGCATGAGATTTGCAGAATACTTTTCTTGTATGGGAGGAGAGAAAGATATTTAGTCACAGGCCTTCAGATAACAGAAGAGAAAGAGGTGGAGACAAGTTAATAAAGAGGTCATGACAGTCAAGGCAGGAAGTTAGCATGAATACATCCAGACTGAAAAATGTTCCACAGTGGGAGAGGACAGTACTACTTATTTAATAAGGAAGCAGATTGAAATCAGATTCCACAATCTCAATGACTCTGCATGCCAAATGAAACTTGTGCAGCTGCCAATGGTGAAGGAAGAGGATGGACTAGGACGAGAGAGAGGGAGCAAGGAAGATAATTCAAAATGCAAGGATTGTTCCCATTTTCTCTGCAAATTGGTTAGATTATCAGGATAAAATGAACAAAAGGAAAACTAAATCCAAGGATATACAATAAAAAAAAAAATCCGAGCACTATAGAAAAGAAGAATTCATTTGTCTTTTCAGTGCAACGAAAGAAAAAGGGAATGAAGGTAAGGTTCAGGGAGTCATAGGGAACCAAAATACTTAGAGACTGGACAAAGAAAAAAATAAAAAGGGCATTACAGGTACAGAGCAAAAAGAGTTCTTACTGGTGAAGGACAACCAGTCTTTAAAATTAATTGATATCACCTACTTTCTGACTACAAACAATGAGGGAACAAGTTCTGAGCAAGTTTCAGACAGGGAGAGCATGGCTTTGTATCTAGGGTTAAGTGTATCTAGTAAGCAACAAGACTAGTTGCAAAATATTATAAAATAATATATTAGTCTAAGCTATGATATTTTTCAGAGATTTCTCTAAAGGCACAAAAAGCCACAATACGGTTTGCAAAAACCTAAGTAAATGGCTTTCATGTGAGAACTTTCAGAGGGAACTGAAATTTCCAGTCATGAACTCATAGTGATGTTCATAGTTTCTTTCACACTGTCCCTCTCTCCCATGCAGCATTTGCCCATCTGATAGTGCTACAGGACGCTAATGCAAAGGTTATCTAACTTGTGTGTTTGGCCTCATGGTACTACTTGTTCTACATTCGTGACTGTGGCTATGAAATATATGCAATAGATAAATTTATGTCATTATAATGCAGTTAAATCTAGCACACGTTCACCAGAGAAAGTTGTTGGCTCAGATAGTTTCAAACAATTTTATAGTGGAAGAATAAACAAGTGAAAGCTGGCTTTAGCACCTTAGACCAAAAGCTCACCTAGTGAGAAGCAGCAATCCAGACACTTCCTTTGGCACGCAGCACATGTTTAGAAGTGACCAGTAGTTAGGCCCATAGAGTCAGCCACAGCTCTTCTCAGTTGACTTCATGTTTCATTTCTGAGTTGTTTGAAGATGATTTCTATGCTCATATTACCACTTCAGTTCTCATAAGTGGAAGTATTTTTCATTCTCCTAAAACATCAAACTTTGCAAATACGTTGAGGAAGGACCTTGAAATAAGGAATCAACCTTGCAAGAATATCTTGCAAAGTAACAATCACTTTCACAGCAAGATTAAGCAGGCATGAGACTTACATCCAGGAAGCAAATTGCAGACACAGATTGTAGGTACACATCCCTGCCTAACTACTTTTTTAGCCAACTAAATGTGACTTTAGTTTGGTGAAGCATGTTCCAGTATATTGTTGCAAATGTTACAAATGCCTACATTGCTTCGCCAATCACAATACAGCTTCCAATTGTCCTTTCCAACCTTATCCCTGAGGGCACACACAATATCCCAATAATTTGTAAGCAGGCACCTGTGACAATGGAAGGCCAGCATTCATTAATTAGAGCAGGAAGAGGATAAAGTCATGAGCTTGAACTGATGACAGGCAATTTAACAGCAACATGAAAATGTTTCAACTTGACATGTTACCAGGTAATAACGCTGTCATTGCAGGACACTAGTGCTGCATCCACAACAGTCCTCTTCACCTTGGCCTTTCTCCATTCCGCTATCCAGCACTCAAGCAATGCTACTTGGAATAACCCCCTCGTGCCAGCAATTCAGAGGGAAATGAACTGGACAGAAGTCACCTTTCCTCTTCTTTGTACCCCATGATGATTCCTGCTTCCTGCAGTCTGCAGAAAAGCAAAGAATTGCCACTTAGTAGTGTAGTCTGTGGGTGCAGATAGGAGACTGCTTTGAGGCAATGCTTCCACACGTCAAAGCAGCCAAACCTACACTGCGGTATTCATTCTGGGACAAAAATCCTCTAAAAGTCCGACAACTCCAGAGAAATGTGATACAGTCGGCAGCAAAAGCTTAGTAAAGGAACAGAGAAGCATAGCTCACAGGCCCTTCCTTCCTCCTCAAACCACCGCTATCCTACATCCTACAAGTGAGAATGCTGTCACAGTATTTACTGATATCAAATATTCATAGCTTCATCCATCAGCTTGAGGAAGTGAGGAGTTTTCCTATTTCAGCATAGTATCTTTTCTGCTGTATTCTGAGATACTTTCTTTGCCCATCTCTCTTGCCAAAAAAAAAAAAAAAAAAAGATATTATTAATTTATTTTCATAGAGGAAGCCAAATAGCTCTAAAACATCTCTAAAACAGCCTTACAGAAACCATCTCCAGAAAAAAAATAGCACCATAATTAAGAGGCAAGAAATCAGGTATGATCTTCAAAGGTTCCAATAGGCCATTTAAAAGATGGTATCTCTTCCCTTTAAAAATAAATAACTAATCACTTAAAGAAATGCAACACTGATGGCTGAGCCCAATAAAGCGCACCTACCAACAAGGGAATCTGAGCACATGGTAAGGTCTGACTGGCTTCACTTAACGTTGATAAAATATTTTTGCAGATTGTCTTGGAACAGTATCTAAAACATTACAATTACACATGTGAAGCAGCAAAAAAGGGAATGAAAAAATGAGCTTTCCAGGGCATCACAGGTGAAACATAATGCATGTTTAATATTTTTTCAGATCTTTAACTTTTAAAAATTGTGTTTAATTAAAAGAAACATTTTTACATTACTCTCATGCAGGTTAATGTTGCTCTAGTCACCAAATGCTTTGTGATTTATAATTATTATCAATTTTAACTGTACTGTTTTAGTATTTCACCTTTATAAATTAGATTAGATAACCTGGGTGGGGGGGAAGCCATTTACTTGTTAAGCAAACACAATTTACGGCATCCACCTTTAGGCACCAATTTTATATGGTTCTTATTATCTATACCAGTGCGACGTAATGCAAGGGTTTGTAAACTATAGTATCTTCCTGATTTATTTCTCAAAGAGATGTGCAAAGTATTGAAAGTAGTCATGGTTATCAGAGAAACACTTCCATTACAGAGCCTTGGAGGGCTCTAACCCCTAGTTATGACGCTGGCAGCATGAGTCAGTTCTGGGTTGCTGAGAAACTACCCTCTTCCTTTCCTGTGTTGTTTTCCCTTATTAGGAATACAGTGGCTTCAGAAAGTGAGATGCCAACTGACCTGGAAAACTCATTTCTTGTGTGGTGAATTCAAAATCCAGCCTGCTCACCGGGGCCTGAATTTCACCCTTCAGCTACAGAATTCCAGCACTGAGACAGCAACAATCCTTTCCTTCCTCTGTCTAGTTTTCTTTCTCTCAGTCTTCCACTTTTTTTTAAAATTACTTTAGATACAGGCATGCTGATGCTCTAGGCCACCCAGCCAGCCAGGAGCTCAGGAGTACTCAGGACATCAGGACAGGGCTCCAAGCAAGGCATGCCTTCCCAAAGAGCAGAAAAATCCAGAAGCCTCTCTCAGGCCACCCAGAGCTTCCTGACTTGTACAGCAGGATGGCTGAGAAACGAGGACAGGCCTGGTAATTCCAGAGCTTTCAAAATCCCATCTTCATTGCAAAACCTAGGAAACCACAGCTCCCCAAGGTACACTTGGGACTCTGATCTCATGGCTGTGAGGAATCCCACCTGACAAGGCTTCTTTGAAACCTCATCCCAGCAGCATCCTAAGAACCCAAGGAGCTTGTTTCTGACACATAACGCAACAGAGACGTTTAATACAAATACAGGAGACAGATAACTATGGGAGAGAAAAGTGTAATAACCAATGGGAGCAAAGACAGGTTTGGTATTTTACTTGTTGAATAGCAACAAGACAGATGCTCTGGCATAGGAAGCAAAATAAAACTGAGAAACTTGCAGGTATGAAGCAAGCAGATGAAGGATTAGAGACAAAATCAGGACCATGAATTTAAAGGAGACAGCAGTAAAAAGCTTTTCTGACCTATGGTAAGTCAAGTATAGTTAGATCAAAAACAGAATAAAAGGATTTTATTGTCAAAGAGGGAGGTGGCAATACAGTAAGAGAAAACAGCTTTAGCATGCAGAAAGGTGTTTCTCTCTGGAGGCATTCATCTTTCAAAAAGGCTAGGTGTGGTATTCTTAGGAGCACAGAAGTATGTTTTTTTCCATGAGGGAAAGAAACTAGAAAGAAGAGCTTGTAAAAGACCCAAAAACAGGAGAACAAAAACAATTTCAAACAGAAGATGTATTATTTCTGAAGATGAAAATTGCATTTGCTTTGTATTTTCAGATGTAGCAGGTAAGGCAAGGGTTTTCACATATCCACAAATTATGCAGACCTGAATTTTCCATAGGCTGTCAGGAAAATGCTACAGGAAAATAGCATTAGCTTTTCAAAAATCAGTGTTCAATACAAACCCTATTATAGGATTAGTGGGCACTGTTCCAGTAAGAGGAGAATGTTTAGGAAAAGGATGCTTGATATTTTAATCAAACAATTATCTTCATTATTTAATTTTAGACTTAAAGTAAGATTGAAAAGCAGATCCTGACACTCTGACTAAAATCAAGTGCAGAAAATTAGTGTACTTCGTGGGGAAAAAAAGAACTCTGAAGAGTAAGTTATTTTCTGGTACTTCCAAAAACTAATCAGCACTTGAATATCAGTGCTAGGTGAAGGTGGTTTTACATATACAGCTGCCTTTCAAGTTGTTTCAGCAGCTTCAGGCAAAATTTCCACTGACTTCCCTGATCTTTATGAGTTCAAAAGCTACACACAACACTCAACACTGCATTCTCTATTTGCAGATGAATTAGCTTAAAGAAGTACATAAATAAATGACAGACTGTTTCATGATCGTTATTATTCTGGGAGAACTCAAACTTTAATTACATTTGTTTCCTACAGCATTTGGATACTGCTACAGAATCAAGATACCAGCTATCTTCTCCAAGATGCTTCTGCTGAGACTTCGATTGCTGAAAACAATTCCAATTTTCGTCACACTTGCATCCTTTAAGAACTCAGTCCCATCATCAAACAACAGTTTGCATCCAGGTGGCTAACCTGTCCTCCTTCAAAGAAAAGGGGCTTCTTTCCTACTGCCTATTGGATATAGTTGCTAGCCCATGCTATCCATCACAAGGCATTGTCAGAAAAAGCAATGATTGCCTCAGGTGCAAATCCCACCAGGAATCTCACTGAATATGGAATCACTGGACAGTGCTGAAGCACAACCCCTCACCCTGCTAAGTTTCCTAACATAGACATAGTCTTAAGGCCTAAACTGGCAATTGCTCCCTCCCCCACCCCTATTCCAGTTAGCACACAGGGAGAAACACAATCACATCACATGGGCTGTCTGAGCAACTAACTTGTGGTCCTGTAAGCAAGGTCTTTTGAAAAAGACTGTGCTCTCAACTTTTTCTGAGCTCTCCCTCAGGGTGATATCATATCTTGTGATGTAGCAGTACAAAATTAACAGGGCTTAAGATAACAGCTTCCTTATTCATTACAGTTACTGTGAGTATTCTACATAGAATTATTTTCAGACTAACATATTAAAGATGTGCGACTCCTTCCCACTCCTTTAAAAAAGAGATGTGTGGAGAAATAAGCTGAACTAGAACATTTTGTAAAACAAATACATCTACTACTGAAAAGCCACAAAGGCAAGAACTACACACTTAAACTCTTTTAGTTAGTACAGAAACTCTCTCTCATTTCGAAATTTAAGCAGGTATCCCTTCTACTGATTATATGGCAAGCACTGTCATGTTGAGAAGTCCTTGGCTCTCTAGAAATGTATGTGCTCAGTGTCTTGTAAAAATAGTTCTTGGCTCTTCTTGCTGCAAGAATTATTTGTTTCAGACTGTAACAACTTCTTTCCATGAACCCAGACCCAGTTCTATTTCAGTTTAATTCTAATGTGTTAGCAAACCTCCTGACTTCTACAGCATAGTGTAATTGTACTGACAAGATTCACTAAAATCTGCAATGGTAAGAGAATGAATAAGCAAGCGTACAAAAGGCTTGTAATATCATGTATTAAAGCTGTCTAACACTTACTGCAGAAGTGTTGACGTTGCTTAGAACTCTATCAAAAATTTTTGGGATAAATTTATTCCCACAAAATTTATTGGTCCTAAGCTGAATTTTTCTGAAGTCTTCACCAAGATGGTGAAGGCTGCCGTGACCAGGCATTTCCCTGCATTTGCTGGTTTGGACTGTCATTAGCCAAGCTGGAGGCCAGAGATCCTACATTTTGAGCCATTATCTTTTTGGGAGAAGGGAATTGTGTATTTCATATGAAGGTTCCATAAGAGATAGAGAGGAACAGATTTGGATGAAAAGCAAATAAACACTTTCCTTCTGGAAAGTCCAACTCAAAACGTGAGGGAGTTTTAAGAGGAAAGCAATACTAGAACTCTCTGGTCCTAACAAAAGGACATGAACTGAGAATCCAAGGCAGTAGACACTGGAACAAGGAAAGAAGCTAGAGGAAAGCGAGAGCTGGTGTGTAGGCAGGGAGACAGATTGTACATGGATCTGAAGGAGGACAGACACTGTTTTACGCTGCTGAGTAATCCTGGAGTCACTTGTCCACAGAGGTACCTTTCTCAGTTGTACAAGTGATTTAGGCATATGGATAAAATATGACAAGTCTAAGAACAAGGAAGACAGAAGGGTGACTTTCTACATGCTCACACTGTCTGAGCTAAGAAGCAAAGTCTTCAACTTGTTGCAGACTCCTACAAACCCTTCTAGGGTACTTTGGTGGAGGATAGTATCTCACACTTCCAAGAGAGCTCCCAGCTGACAAGTTGAAGAATATGGGGAAAAAAAAAAAAAAAAAGTAATTTAAGAAAATAAACAGAAGTACTTATCAGAAGAAGGAATACTTTCTTCCTGGAAACAAAAGGCTAAATCTAAAGGCTGTCTTCCCTCTCTAAATAGGAAAAGCTGCTTTATTATATACTACATATCACTGAAGTAAAAATTAAAGAGCCACAAAGTCTTATTTATATGGATAATTAAAACATACCAGATAGACTTTGCCATTCAAAAGTTTTGACTGGGATCGAATACCAAATGATTTACTGGTAAGGAATTCTTGTACCTCTTCTACATATATTCAGAACCAGCAACATTAACAAAGAAAAAATAAAAGTGTATTGGGACTATAGGGGAGAAAGTATTACTTTCAGCTAAGATCACAGATAGCAGCTATGATCTAATTCACAAAGTAGCATTCCTGAGATCCATGAGATTTGTTACTAAAAAATATCCACAATAGGTCATACTTAAGAACTCCAGTTTAATAAATATTATTTGAATAAAGTCTTACATCTGCCTAAGAACAGAAGAACCACATTACTGACTAGAATTCTAGAAATACTTGAAAATATCATGGACCCCCGTAGGAAATCCTTACTTTCAGCAAGTTATTTGATTGCAGGTATTTCTACTCTGTTCTGATATAACAGTATCTATAAAAGTGTTTTAAATCAAGTAGGAAAGATAGGTGACAGGCACTATCATCCTAAACTTTGTGAGACACAATTATCAGTGCCATGCCTTGCAAAACCTAAGGAAGGAATTTTTTACACCTAATGATTCTCTGTAAGAATAAATGAAAGACACAAAGACACAACATGTTTCTCTCATCTACCTTTTCCTGGCTGTCACATTTTGGTGGACTTAAATGCTCCAGCTCTCTGGAGGTACCTACTTCTTTCCACTAATTACAGAGGAAAGCTAGAGTGTTAGCTTAAACTAGACATCTCATTTCTAGACAGCAAATATTCTATAAGGTAAACCCAGACCACTTTCATCCAACTCTATATCGTGTAAGTATTTCTAAGCCCATCTTAAAGCAAAAACATGCCAAAAGCAGCTCAGTTCTCAAATCTTCCTAAAGTCAGCTGGTACGCTTCGGCACTATTGACTTACACTACAGACTGTCTACACACTCAAAACCTTGGTATCCTGCATTATCTTGTTCTAAGAAGAAAACAGAAACGTTATCGTGCTGAATCATGTTTTGTGCTGATGAGACACTCATTTTAGTGTTTCTTCACCTATACAGATTTTAAACATTTAAAGGTACTCTGCAAAGGTTGAAAGAATGAAGGCTTGAATTTACATGGGAACAGAGTTAAGTAGTTGATGAAATTTGATACTTCATAAAATTCTTTGTTACAAATTAACCTCTAAAAGCTAGTAAGTCATATCTGTAAGACATTAGAGTTAACCTTTCCTCCACACCCTCCCCTGCCATATTTCGCTCTATATTGCTATTAATCTTTAACTCAGTATCACCTTCAAATAGATTCATCTAGGCCTTTTGGGAACAGAGGTTGGAGGCAATCTTCAATGACATTTAAAGCAAACAGACTCTCACATAGAACTCTTAATGCTGACCCAAAGTTTTCATGCTAACTTGAAAAAAAACAAACAACAACAAAAAAACCCACAAACTTTCAACATTACTGGCTACTATTTTTTTAATCTATTCTCCAATTGTTTTCTTTGATCCAATTTAAACTAGCAACTGTCTTCCAGTTTAATTGGATTTCCTCTAATTTTATATGCCTCTGCATTTAAGCAAAAAGCACTATGGAAAAACTGAGTAACTAATGTTGCAATTGCTCATTGGACTTTCAGAGAATTACAGTAGCAACATCACCACATTTGCTGATAGGTAATCAAAGATGTAGTATGACGTACATAGAGTAGTTCTAAACACAAAAAAAAAACCACAAAAAAACAAACAAAAAAACAAACAAAAAATCACCACAATCAGAAATCATTGGGATGCTTGATAATCAAGATTTTGCCTCACATTGTTGCTCACATTTGTCTCTCAGATATTAATCCTTTTTTACCCTTCCTCCATATGCAACAAAATATTTACGTTTAGAAAATAAAGAACCCTTCATAGCACGTTTATTGAGTGTGCTTTTGGTGCACAATAGAGGAGCATGCTCCACTGTATAAGTAAATATCTCAAAGTAAACACCTCACACAAATGTACTGACTGTATTTCACTTCTGCTTTATGATTTGTTCCAAACATGGAGGCTCATTTGCTGCCTCCTCTAGAAGGATTACACTGTAATCAAGGCCAGGCTTAGCACTTACCACTCCCAACCTGCCACTAGCCTTCCTCATTTCTCATATCCAAATAAATCAAAAGTTGACAAGAAAGCTACAGTAAGCAAATCTATCACATGCATAACCCACTTTACATTAACATAACTGGTTTAATTTATATTAAAACAACTTCATATTTAAAAAAACAAACAAACAAAACAGAAAATATTTCAGTTCTGAATTTGACTTCCCATTTTATAGGAAATCGCTTATTCTGACACCTTCTCGATTGCTTTTTGGTAACCCCCAAAGCAGCATCCTGAAGATCCAGTGAGAACACACACACTAACTAGTTCCTGAGGTTATCAGAGATCTTACCGCAAACATGTTCCCAATTCCATACCTAATGTGATGGCTTTTCCTAGACAACCTGAGAAATCCATACAGTGTCTGATCCTCTCAGTACCACTGTCACTAGCATGAAACGTACCACTGTCACTAGCATGAAACATACAGCTGAAAAATACGTGACTTCAACACCACCACCACCTGCAGGGAGCTCTTTTCAGCAGCCCTCTTTCCTGCTCATCTCTCTCATCAGAATAGTGGTATATACAGCAAGGACAGACGTCTCAGGCCTACAAAAGGCAGGAAGGGAATGAACTTGGATCATTACAGTTGGACCCAATGATCTTAAAGGTCTTTTCCAACCCAAATGATTCGATGACTCTACCTCACCACTACAGTGTTGATTATGAGTGTTCTGAGCAAGGCAGAAGAACAGTGCTAAAAACACTCCAGGTTCCTGCTTGCCCACGTGTATCACACCTTCCAGTCTGATGGCAGCACCTGCTATTTCTCAAATATCTCCACAGAAGCCAAAACCTTGGTGACAAAGTATTGTTCAGCCCACAAAGAACATTGCAAGAATTACAGCATTAATAGACTATTTCTGTTTCGAATAAAATCTAAGAAAAATTGTTTTGCTTTCCCTCCTCTCCAGAGAAAGCAAAACAAAAGTTCATTTATTTTAAATAGACCTCCAAAATTGGACAGTCACAGCCAGAAATTCTAATGGTTCACAAATAAAACTGCCAGTTTTGATTGGTAATAAAAATTGTGTATAGCATTTTTTTCAGTGATCATTTGTAAGTTGTTACAGTTGGAGAAACAGTACACAGAATGTGTTAATAGTTGCCTAGAAATTAAAACCAATGTGAAAACTTGTTTAGTTTTCTTTTTTAAAAACTATTCATAGAGAAATGCACAATTCCCCTGTGATTATTAGGTCACAAGAAAAGCCACAACCATGGCAAGTCTGTGAGGTACAAGGAGAAACAGATGAAATATTTTAGCCTTAGGCTTAAAGATTACATACTATCATGCATTTTTAAGTTCTTAAGAATTCTCCAAGGAGTCAGGTAGGTAGGCTGATTTATTTCAATCAGAAAATACACACGAAGTTTTGCCTTCACAGGACATCAAAGGATATGTGGAACTCAAATCTCAATGTGGTATCTCTTTCCACTTGAGATACTCTTATTTTATTGAAGATTGAACTCTCAAATTTAGAAGATCATCAAAAAGGACACCAAATAAATGAATCTTTCTGGTCTTGATGGTGCTAAGGGAGAAGCGTAGCAACATCCCCTGGGCAAGTTCTGCTCAGTTTTTTTCCTACACAATTCTACAGATAGACTGGCTCTCAGAAAGGAAAATTGTCTTTATACATCAATTGCAAAGCAGCCAGCAGCTCAACAAATGCAACAGAAAACCAAAAAAAAAGTTATTGATTTTTCTAGCTATTTGATATAAAGAACTGTTGCATCTTTTAAAGATACAAATGATTTTAACAAGAATTAAAACCTGAGAGAGAAGTGCTCCTGAAGAAGCCCACAAGTTCACTGATGCAGAAGTTTCACTTTTCAAATGCCTCTGGCTTATGCTAGCTAAAAATTACTACAGCAGAATTTTTCTTCTAATTCTCAGGAAATACACAATTATCTCAGAAAGTACTTAAATACTAAGCTTCATTGTGAGTAATTTATGCATTTTGCAGAAGCATGACACATAGTTCAACACAATGCTAATTTTGCACAGTTCCAGTCTGGGTTGTTCAAGGAACTCTGAAGTTTTCTATCATCTTTAAATAGCATGGCTCCTTGGTAAGTATCAAGTGCTGACTGACTTGTTATTTCTACAGAAATATTGACTTTACAGTTTGTACAAATACAAAGCAGTCTAAATATGGAAAACTACTGTTACTTGTCATTGCATCAATATTTCAACCTAACATACACCTTACTCAGGGGATATTTTCATGCCATGTTTTTTGGCATAGTCAACTCTTTGAAAGATCCATCAAATAAATATCAGATATAGCTATCTCTCAAAAGGCAGCCTTTCCTAATCTTCTATTATTCATAAACAAAGCAGGATCTACTCTGATGCAGGATAATCATTGGTTGAATCTCAGCTGACACATATGCAAAGTTTATGTCAGCAGACTTAAATTCTGGCAACAGCCTGTCAAACTCAGCAATGTGGCAGCCAGCAAGGACAAATATTGAAATTCAATAGTAACCAGATTGAGGAAAGCCAAACAATACTGAAACAAGTGACACGCCTGTTGCCAGTTACGCTGCAGATACAGAACACTACATAAGAATTGCCCCAAGTCTACAAACATGGCTTGCCTGAATTCTCTACCATGGGTTTATTTTCCTATGATAGGCATTTTTCCATTGAAACACTGAGCACTCATGCCAATGGGGTCCGCCTTTAACATCTGATCCAGGTGCAGCAGACCTGCAGAGCATGAGGGGCCAGACCTGCAGAGCATGAGGGGCCAGACAGCATGCTTGAGTGTATGCAGGAAGGAGAGCAAGCTCCAGCACACCAAATGGGGGAAAACTGACAAACAGATTGATGGCACAGCTGTCACTTTCAATCAACGATGAATGAATAAACTCCAAAGGCTGAGTTAAGAGACAAATATACATAAGATTGGGGGAGAGTATCATCCCTTATACCAAGCAGTTGACAGAAGTAGGGACAAAACTGTAACTGCTAAAGAGAGCACCAAAACCAGTGTGAACTTTGCTACCCTGCAGAAGCACTACCACCTGAGGCAGTTAACACAGCAAGAGGCAGAGCTCCAACAGAAAGCGTGCAAAAGCAACTAATCCAACCGAGCAACTGTCAAAATTTGAAGAAGAGCAGCTAAATACATACTTAGGTGATAGAAAACACTACTTACTGAAAAAAAAAGTGAATTGCCACAGACAGCTATTGAAGGATACACCCTCTCCTCTACGGCTAGGTCTCTAAGACAATCTCTCTTCAGCCTACAGTTCTGTAGTGCCAAGTACAACAGCATCCTAGCCACTATGCACAATACAATAGAACACTGCAAAAGGAATAATAAGGTAGAATTATTACTCAGGGACACTTTTCAAGGGACCTCCCTGATGGTGTAGTTGAAGAGGTCCACGCTCATTGCAGGGGGCTGGACTTTAAATAGCTTATAGAATCATAGACTAGTTTGGACTGGACCTTCAAAAAAAAAAAAAAAAAAAAAAAGACAGTAGCAATGAAATACATGCTTATTTTTCTTTCCCCTAAAAAAATATTTAGAAGACTACGACATCCCTAGAAAACATTCCTGTGCCCTCCATTAAAGTGTTTTATTTACTATGTGTTGGTGTAACGTTAGTTCTTATTATAGCCCTCTTAACCAGGAGCTCAAGAGAGGAGGGCACAGCATGGAAAGACACTCAAGTGGCTGGAAATGGAGCTGTGGCAGGTTACAGCCCTCTGCTAGACATCAAGGGACTCATTAATAAGAGCTGTTGCCTTGTACTTTTGGGCCACAGTAAGTCTATAAAACCTGGGTTTGCCTCCCCACCTGTAGCACAATATTGAGCAATATTCAGAGATTAAATTCCCAACAACTTTACAAAAACAGGCATAAAGATGAAACAGAATTTCCCTACTACAGGAGCAGCAGCAGCACAAACAGTATCTTAACTAGAAAGTTATGTCCAGGGAAGGGGATGGAAAGACTTAAGAGAAGCTATGGCTGCTTCTTCCTCAGGAAAATGTTTGGTGAAAACTCTTACATTCTTGGATCCCATGGAACCCAACCATCATTTGGGCTGGAAGAAGGCACTTTTCCAAGTTTCCATAGTTTAGCTATGCATGGAAGTGGTTTGT
This sequence comes from Streptopelia decaocto, assembly GCF_964273445.1. NCBI lineage: Eukaryota > Metazoa > Chordata > Aves > Columbiformes > Columbidae > Streptopelia > Streptopelia decaocto. Next base: position 40,029,667 of record NC_138656.1, on the reverse strand, counting down.
GTCCCAGTACCAGCTTGTGTTGTTTCAAGGGATGATGATCAACTACTGGCCTCAACCACAGCTCCTGTCACTTATGAGTTACAGCCCAGAATTCTGCACTGAAAGAACTTAATTATTACTTCAGCCACTGAACAATTAAAATCTATTTCTAAACAATTTTTTTATGATTACCTCTTGTGCCTTTTCCTGTCTATATCCCATCTGTTCTGAAAGTAGTGTTAGGAAATAAACAAGCTTAGCTGAAAGGTTGATATGATTTTCTTTCTGTACTTGCTGTCTACTTGTCAATCTGGAAAAAAAGACCAGAGGTCCAAAGTACAGTTTTATGTCTCATCCATCTATCTCAATACAATCTCAAGAATTGCATATTAGTGGAGGTCTGAGTGATGTAGAAGGTAATGGTCTAACTCAGGGTGAGAAGATAGATTTCCTTACCTCCTCACTCCCCTGACTACAGGCTGCCCTTTAATAAAAGAAGATTGATGTGAGAAAACTGAAACAAATATATTCCAAGTGTTGTCTCTTTTCATCATCCAAAGAACTGGAAAACAATTAATAAACTAAAAATACACAAAATGTTTCCCTTAAGCACTTAAAAATCAAGTGTTGTGACTGAATGCTGTTTATGACACAGTTGACTACACTGATTGATAACAGCTCTTGAGCCAAAGGCATCTCAGATGCTGACATGCAAAATCTAACCTCTTCACTTATATAAAGGGTCACAGATGTTATTGCTTGAACATAGGATGGATCCCATACACCTCATGTTCTCAAGTTGTTCTATCCCATGTTCCAGACAGAGAAGTTTTTGAAGACATTAAAAAACATGGGCATTCAGAAAGACACAGCTATTACTCCTTAAGTATGCTTATCATACATATATGCAACACATTTTTAAATATAGTAAATGCATTTCGATATATAATTTTAGTATATAAATATGTATTTACCTGGCTATAACAATCGTCTAATATAATCTTCACCAGTTCTCAATACCCACTGCTTCACTTACACCTTCAAAAATTGGCAGAAAATCATGCCTAACACAATTAGATCCAGCCTTTTACAGGTGCTAGAAACTCATACTTTCTGGGTGTGTCATTGGGCTCTGCACAATGGTCAAAATCAGCAGTTCTGTGCCACGAACCCTCCAACAATTTCCTAAATCCATAATCTGCCATTTCACGTCAGTTTCTCTCCTGCTTGGGCTCTTATCAGTTCTCTCTATGCAATCTTTCATTAGCAGAGATAAACTGGAAAGAAAAAAAAAAAAAGAAAAAAGAAAAAGAAACCACAGACGAAATTCAACTCCTTTCTTTGTTGTACACTCCAGGTTCTGGAATCTAATCCGCTAGGCTGCCTGTCCCATTAGCTAGTGCTACAGCAGTAATGCAGAAAGGGGTAAAGCACTTTTGTTCGGCATTTCAGGTCAGGCAGTGAGAGAGCTGGGCATTGCCCAACTTTGACGCAGGTAACTCCTTTTTACCGTATTACATTTCAGACACACCACTGCCTTAAATCACAACAGGCCATATTTTTGGGAATCTCTCCCTAGGCCAGCATCACACTTCAGCAGACTCACTCTTGCTGAGTAACCTGCCACACATGTTTTCTCAGCCATAATCTTTTTTTCCTGAACTACTAATGTTTATCCCTGGAGGGTTAGCATTTTACCTAGTACACTGACATACAATCAGCATAACCACTGCGAGCACATCTCTGCAATCACCACTTAGAGCATATTGTGCAAAACCATGTCATAAAAAAAAAAAAAATCCTTTACAAGTCAGATCACATTCTCTGAAGAGCCATATTTTTAGAATAATGTGTGAATAATGGTATAGATTTATCAAGCAGTGTTAAGTAAACACATTAACACAAAAAGCTTAAGGGAATAGTGGTGGCCTTATATCTATAACAGTGATTTTCTTCAGTGAAGAGTACTAATGTGGTTTTCATCTTATTTTTTAAAAACCTCCTGTATTATTCATTCTAGTATTAAAGCAGAAATGAACACTTCATTACATAACCTTAACCATACTTCCCTTTTGCCAATAATACCTAAAGTTTAACACAACACAAATATGTGAAAAGCATCAATTATATTTACAAAACAAATTTATTTTATCAAGCCAAAAATATCTAACAAGTGTTAGTCACTTTTTCTATCAAATTTCTTGTGCTTCAAGAAACAGATTGTACTGATCACCTTATCAAAAATTCACTGACAGTTTATACATATATTAAGCTGTAAACATTCTGAGTTTAAAACCAAATAAAATTAAAAGGGAACTCTAATAAATTTACAGCATAAGTATCCCTTTTCAGAAGTCTGAAGACCATACACCAGCTACTGTCCAAGATCTTCCTTTCTCCATATTGTAATTACTTAGCTTTCCTTCCATCTTTTATCTGTATAGACTTATGTCACGGCATACATACAATAAGACAATTTATTTAAAAAATATATCAGTCATTATGATCCAATATTATCTCATAATTTAACAAAAAAACCCTCAAAATATAGCTAAATATTAACAATTAGGTAACCTCACACCCTGAGATACCAGTAGAATGAGCTAAAATCCAGCATAAGAAAGGATCATCTGACTGCCTTCCTCCTGTGAAGCCCCTTAGTGCTTTCTTCCCTAACTTTTCAAATATTTAAGCTTATTTATCCTCCTAGGCCACCTCAATCTTAGTAAGGCTCTCACCACTTCAACCCAACACTTGTTCTCTCCTTGCAATGCTACCAACCACCATATCTCCCTTATGTTCCTACTTCAAAGTCCTGTGACCAGAATTATCTTCTAATTCCTTGTCAGTTTCTTCACACCCCTTCACTAGCCTCTTTATTCTCCTTCAACTTCTCAAATATAATCTGTAAGTCACTCCAATATTTAGCCAGACTGTACCCATCAGATCTAGTTTTTAACCATCTTCATCAAAGAAAGCAGCCTCAGCTCATCCCTCCTCAAAGCTAACCTTCTACCATACTGTGGATAGCAAACCCCTGAAAGGCAAGTGAGTGACCAACTGTGATGTCTGCTCCTGACTGACCAGCAACCAGCTTGTCACTCTCCCTGACCCACCAGTAGTCACCCTCCAGTTGTACCTTGGCTTTCAGATGGTAAAAACTTCCATTAGGCATTTTGCATAAAAAGGCCTCAGTTTCTTTGTCCTTGCACTGCTACTACTGCTGTGTAATTCTTAAGTAGTGACAAGGAGTGTAAGGTAGTTTCTGTAATGTATGTCCCAGTGCTGCTGAAGTAGTCTCTATTACAGAAGGTGAAGATGTGAGAAGTTAATATTTGAGATCAGGCTTATCATCGCCCTTCATGAGTATGCAGCAGAAACACACACAGATGTAACCTCCATTTATAAAATCTCTGATGGTACCATCTTTGAGACTGTGTAAACCAAATCCATGGTAGATGATGGAAAAAAAACTCTTTATACGCATGTGCATAAATATACGTATACATGCACATATATATATACACGCACACACACATATATACGTATGTATGTGTGCGCGTGTATATATATGTATGTATGTGTGTGTGCATGTATATATATGTATGTATATACGTGTGTTTGTATATATATGTGTCTGTATATAAATGTATATATGCACTCCTATTTAGTTAATATTTTATGCATGGTTATGGCTGACTCCACGTTTTTCTACACACTTGTTTGTATCTTAATGTGCACCGGAATCATGCAGCTTCAGTCCCAGCAGTTCTATTATTTTTTATCTCCTACCATTTTCTAAAAGTGGCTCCTGGTGGCTTCTATAAATAAAAGCAGCATTTTACAAGAACAACAGATTTATAACTTTAATAAGATTGCCCTCCTTCCTGCATTAAAGTCTACAGTACATGACAAATCAGGTTAAGCAAGCTGGTATCAAATCTGTAGCCAAATACATTTTTGAGCCAAACTTTAATTCTCTGAAGAGCTTCAAGCTTATTTTTCAATATGTTAAGTTATTGATAAGGAAAATCAATTATTTTTCCAGCTCAGGCAATGTTGTACAGTCACTGTACATGCAACAATAGCTAAGCTAGCTTTTCTGTTTTATTAACTTCATGACCCATCAGAATTAAATTACCTACCTTTCCTCTTTAGAATCCAGATAAACAGTCACTATTTGTCACAAGATTTGTCTGAAAACAGACTGTCAGAAACAACAACAAAACTACATTTGAGAGACCTGCAAATTCCTAAGTTTATTTATTAAACTAGTATTATTTAACCAATATAATTGAACTTAGACACTTCAGTAAATAAACTGCAATGCGTTCTGTTCTGAAAACGAACAGTTTCCTCAAAGGATCTGAAATAATAAGATATATTCCATCAAAAAAGGAAACAGAAGAATCCCAAGAAAGCCTGGGAGAAAGCAGGCAGATGGCAGAAAAGTTCTTTGTGAGCAACAACCTTCCTGAAACAAAAAATTTAGGAGTACCTGCATGCATACTTTTGATTAGATTTCTAGTTCCGTAGAATATAAAACTATTTCATTCACAGTGATTTTATTAAGTTTCTATGTCCTAGCATTTCCAGAGGATATCTTGGGCACAAAAAAGGATAAGGTGATGTAACTTTCAATAAAAGTATCCCAGCTATTAAGAGTACAAGATATATAAAAGGAGATAAAATGTTACCAATATTTTCTGTTTGAAAGTAGAACAGTACTAGTGAGCAATTATCTATGAAAGAGCAACAACCACACTCATGCCCCATCCCCAAAATACCCCAGCCATCAGGTTTGGGGCTAAATGATGTTATGTAGCAAGTTAATGAAGAAGACTCTTGGGCTTTGATGTTGAAGATGTCCAGTTTCGTATATAACATGTAAATATCTGCTGACTTCTACAGACAGAGGAAAAACTGATTCTCCAGGTTAGTTACTATGCCGCTCCCACTGGACACCTCAGCCTATGCGCCATCGTACTATTATGCAAAGTAAAACAGTCTTAACAGGTAAAAATGAATAGCTGAGTGCACACGAACAGAAATACAGCTTGTCCCCTGAGCAGCCTACCAGTTAGGACACCCTCCAGAGACTTCTGTGCCAAAAGCAAAAAATCTGCTTCCAGTTCTCTGATGAGTGTTCCCAGAACAGAGACAAAGCAGATTCTTTTCTGGAAGCAGTGTGAGCCAGCAACTCCCAAAATGCTCCTGAATGAAACCATTCAGCAAAACGAACGCAGTTGTAATTAACTATTAAAGAAGCAACTGCACATTTTTTGATTAATAAAGTGTCTCTGGAAAAAAATCCTACCCAGCTCTAATAAGAAACCTGTAATACTGGTAAGTAATAAATACCTGGTTTTCAGTCAGCCACAATTCAAATGTGAGATGCAATCTATAGCAAACATCCAGACAGGAAAATAATTTAAAAGAAAAAATACAAAAAACTCCAAATACAGTGGAATTTATGTCTTTATTGTAAATAAGTGTAAGCTCTATTTTTCTTGGTGCTGTTTCTGATCTAAGTAAATGAGGAATTTACTCTGGAAGAAAGCTTACCTAAGTGCTTTAGAGGGAGCTCATACAGCTAGGCAAAACACAGCCATTTGCAGAAGGTAAATAACAGACGTTATTTTTCCTTCTTCTTACTTTACTATTGCACATGCTGCGTCTCTGCCCACCGAGGCGCACAGATTTGCGCTGCACCCTCGAGGGGGTGAAGGCGCAGAGCAGCCGCGGGGGTAGTGAGGCCCCGCAGCTCTTCCTGCACCCCATGGCAACGGTGTCCGCCGCCCAGCCCGGCTCTCAGCCAGCGCTGCAGGCCCGCGCTCGCTGCAGCGCGGCGCCGCAACCCGCCGGCACCAACGCGAACCACAGCACCGCCCCGGCTCAGACGCGGCAAGGGCGGCAGCGCCACACGCCTCCCCCTTCCCGCGGGTGCGTTACCCCGCCCGACCCCCGGCGCGCAAGGGCCGCAGCGCCCGTGGCGCTGCCCTGCCCACGTCTCGCGGCCTTAGGGGACAAGGGACACGGCGGCTCGAAGCCCTGACCGCCGGGAAGGGAACCCCGGCCGCCGGGAAGGGAACCCCGGCCGCCGAAAGGACGCGGCCCCGACCCGCCCACCAGGGGGGCGACTCGCCCCACCCCGGCCAGGGCAACGGCTTCAGCCCTCACACCACGCACGCACGCACGCGCCGCCGCCCAACAGCCGCCGCGGCCGCGCGCACGCGCGATACCTCCTTTTTCCCCCTTCCCCCCTGCGCAGAGAGGCGGAAGTTGGGACCGAGTCTACCCGCGCGCCCATTCCGCCGCGCGGGACACGCGGGAGCTGCGCGCGGGTTACCGCGGCCCGCGGGGATGGCGCCGGGGCTGCGCGCGGCGCTGTGCGCGGCGCTGTGCGCGGGGCTGCTGGCGAGGCTGGGCCTGGTGCTGTGCGGGCTGCTCCAGGACCGCGCCATGCGCGTGCGGTACACCGACGTCGACTACCGGGTCTTCACCGACGCGGCGCGGCTGGTGACCGAGGGCCGGTCGCCCTACCGGCGGGCCACCTACCGCTACACGCCGCTCCTGGCCTGGCTTCTGACGCCCAATGTCCACCTCGCCGAGGTCTTCGGGAAGCTGCTCTTCGTGGTGGGGGACCTGGCGGCTGCTGTCGTCGCCTACCGGGCCCTGCGGCGCCGAGGGGCCGCCGCCGGGCAGGCCTGCGGGTGCTGCGTTGCCGCCTGGCTCCTTAACCCGCTGCCCATGGCCGTCTCCAGCCGGGGCAACGCGGAGGCCCTGGTCGCAGTGCTGGTGCTCGCCACCCTGTACTTCGTGGAAGCGGGGAGCGTAGGGAAGGCCGCCGTCTGCTATGGGCTGTCAGTGCACATGAAAATATACCCGCTGACCTACGCGCTGCCCATAGCGCTCCACCTGCAGAGCCTGCAGCGCGGTGGAGAAGGGGTGGTGGGTACGGGGCACGGCAAAAAAGCAAAGTTGACGTTTGTAGGGTACATCTGGCAGCTTTTTGTAAAGATGCTGAACCGTGACGTGCTGCTTTTTGGAGCAGTTGCTGGATCTGTGGTAACTGCTTTAACCATGGCATTTTATCACCTCTACGGCTGGGAGTTTCTGGAGCATGCCTACCTCTACCACCTGACCAGGAGAGATATCCGTCATAACTTCTCTCCCTATTTCTACACGTTGTACCTAACTGCAGAGAGCAAATGGAGTTTTGCCCTTGGGCTCGCAGCTTTCCTGCCCCAGCTGCTTTTGCTTCTAGTTGTGTCCATAGCATTTTACAGAGACCTTGCATTCTGTTGTTTCCTACACACTGCTATTTTTGTGAGTTTTAACAAAGTATGCACATCCCAGTACTTTGTCTGGTATCTCTGCCTTTTGCCCCTTATAATGCCTAGTGTTAAGATGTCTTGGCACCGTGGTGTACTGCTGCTCGTTCTGTGGTTTGTTGGACAAGGCCTGTGGCTTGCTCCCGCGTACTTTCTGGAATTTAGAGGATATAATACTTTTTTACTTATATGGTTAGCAGGCTTGCTTTTCCTTTTTATTAATAGCTTCATACTCATTCAGATTATTTCACATTATCAAAATGAAGCACAAGTTGCAAAAAAACTCAAACAACGATAATAAACAGGCCACAATCCAGAAACAACACTACTGTCTTTGATAAGGCTTTTCATACCACCAGCACTTTGCTTAATACAAATGTGTGTACATTGTACTGAAGTATGTTGTATGTAAGTGGTACTTTGTCAGGGCCTGTGAGGTCACAGATTGGCCTTAATTGCCCTGAGCAGCCCCAGTGCCTGCAGGTGTACTGTCACCCATGTGGACCTTGGAGCTGCATTGGAACCTTCTCTCCAGCCCTGTCTCCTGCTGCGACTCCCTGGAAGGACTCTGGACCAGTTCATCACTTGCCATGTCTGGGGCTTTGGTTGAATCTGTCACCAGCACCCACCTCCACCTGCCATCAGCAGACACAGTGTGACTGTGCCCTGCTGAGGGAGGTGATGGCCTGTGCCGGAGTCACTCTCAGCTGCTGTCCATACCCCCATGTGGAACAGCCCCAGCTTTCGTACCCCTGGCACCCTTTTTCTCCTTGTTCCTTGTTGAAGATAGTGACCTCTGGGAAAGCACAGGAGGTTATAAAGCGATGGTGGAGTTTCAGAGTCTTGTACATTCCAGTAAGCAGGTGGGGTTTTTTGCAAGGATTAAGCTAATGAATAAATATAAGGCAATCAGTGTGTACACTGGGTTTTATTTTTGTTTTCACAGTAACATTTTAGCTGTACAGTATTTGTGGCCTGTACCTGGTCTTCAGTGAAGCAAGAAAAAAGTGGTATTTTCATATAAGTCATTAACTTTTTTGAAGTTGTCATTTATTTTAGAATTCAGATATGCCAACTCATTCAAATACTTATTTTCACCTTTTTGGTGCTGTTTGAATTTTTGAAGGGATTTATTCCCCTTGCCATGGAGGAAGATTTTTCCAAATACCTGTCTTGCATCACAGAGATGTATAGAGCAGAAGTATTTGTATTCCTTGCTGCCATGATCTAAAAAAGATGCCACTGCTTTAAACTGCAGTTAATTACCAGCTAATGTAGATGTTAACAGGAGCAAATGCAAAGAGTCAAAGTACAGCTAGAATGGCATCTGTGTCCCAAAAGCATGAGTTTATACCAAAAGGTAATAGGAAATGTAGTTTCTCGGTAGTTCAGTATCTCTACTGTTAAAAATAAAGTGAATGCCATTGAGGGAATGGAGCAATTGCCAGAAGAAAACTTTTAAAATAGGAAGCTTTGCAGCCTGTCAAAATGAGGTATTTATTCCCAGATGAGACACAAGAAGATGTGCAATTGAGTGTCAGGTGGCAGTGAGAGGAGTTGACGGCCATTTTGGAGTCAACACTCTCCTCAAGAATACCCTATGAGACGTCTGGTCTACACAGCCCTTGACATGGGTGGAAACTGATGTATTTTTTAATAAAATCTCGAGTTTAAATGGGCTATGCTAAATGTAAGAATTTTCATGTTTGCCTCAGCCTCCAGTTACGTTCTATGGGAAAGTGAAACCCTTGGTGTGTAACGTGGAGCAGAGCTTCAGGGCAAAATAACTTCAGCCACTCAGTGGGATTCCCAGTGATGTTAGCGGGGAAGGATATGGCCAACAGGTTAGCCTTCCAGGTTGGTGCTTGCTGTGGTGCCTGTCTGAAGCCGGCAGTTTCTGGAGGCAGCCCTGGCTTTGTTACACGCAGGGTTCTCTTTCCTGGTTGTATTTGTAACTCCTGAGGCTGAACTGCAGCATTCTGATCCGTGAATTTTTCCCATTGCTTCTCCATCCCAGTCCGTTGAGGTGGTTACGTGAAAGGAGAGGAAGCCCCTGAGCCCCAACAGCCCGTAACCAAAGAGCGTATTATCAGGAGGTATGACGATATCCTTGCACCACTCTGGCCCAATTCAGCCACTCAGATGTTAAGAGGATGGATGATTTCCCCACAGACAGGCTGGTTCTGCTCCCCAGCTGGGAATACATTTTGGTTTCACCCGCCGGTCTGCACTCCCATTCACTGTCGCATTGTAAAGATCCTGCTGGCCTCTTTGCAAATCCAGAAATGGGGTGAGGTGATGCTCTTTTGACAAACTGTCTTGTTTTTTGTGGCAGGTCTTACAGATGTGGCACTGATTTCCTTCCCCCAGCCTTGACTGGGATGAAGGAAGAAAGACTTCTGGCACCTACTTGTCTACATCTTCCAGGAAAGGTTTATCAGTCAAAAGACTGGTGAGACAAGCCGCAATTCCATGCAGCTTACTTCTGTATTAATCACCAAAACATTTTTTGTGTGCTGTGAGTGTGTGAAGAGAAAGTGTCCTATGTGGTTTTATTTTCCAAGGTAGAATTTGGCATGCCCAGTTAGTGTTTCACCGGAAGACTGAAAAGGCTCTTCTGTGCTGATACCTCTGTTCACCCCATTCCAACATGCAGGCGATAGCTTGTTTTGCTTTGCACCAATCTTCTGTTATCTGTGATACATTCTTCTGTTGCAAAGGGCATGTTTTCTTCCTCTAAAGAAATGTTTCATATCTCTTTAATAGACCTGATTGTGCTGTTTCCAGACCTTTCCACTCCCCTATTTTTTTCCCCTGATGGCAAAGGACATGAATGAAAGCCAAAAGGCAAAACCCCCTTTTTAAAAAAAAAAAAAAAATAGAGGCATTTTGCATTACTGCATTCACAACAGAACTGTTATGTTGGGTTTTAAGTAAGAAGTGATTTCCTTATGACAAATTCTTGATTCATTAATAGCTAAATCATTTTGAAGCCTTCAGAAGACAAGTTCTGTGGCAGCAGGGACTGACGAGTACCTTCCCATCGCAGGTTGATACCACCCCTTCAGTGATGATTTGAGAAAGTCATGCATAAATAAGTTACAAAAAGGCTTTTATGCAAATTTAGATTTACAGTCATCAATTTAATAATCCAGTATGATTCCCTCTTTTTACAGTTGTTGTTTTGTAAGTAAGCTAGTCACCCAAATGTGTTTGGGATTTAGAAATAATTCAGTGACTCATAAAAAGCTGGATGGGAGAAATGAACTGAAAAGAGATGAGCAGGAGAGATATTTGAGAGTTTAGATCTTGCAAAACACTTTAGATAGTTAAATGGAATTGAATAACTTTATTCACTGATAAAAAGCGTTAAATCAAAATAATTGTAGCCAAGTACAGAACAAGTTATAATTCATGAACAAGTCATGGTGATTAATTATAATGCCTTTAAAATTTACCAAATTCATTTCCTATGGAACATTTACTGCTTTTGATGGTGTTCAGATTCTTTTGCTTAATAATTTTATGTCCATTTATCTTCTGATAATTAGGAACTGAAGTGTCTGAATGCTAGCTTTCACGCCCTGCCATGGGTTGCAAAATGGTAATGCTGTCTGTTTTTTGAAAAAAAAAGGTTGAAGTGCCAAATGAAATATGACTCATTTGCACAAATTGTATAGATTGCACTGAAACCAGCCCTGAAGTGCAAAGTGCAAGATGTGAAAGATGAAGTGAAAAGAAGAAAAGAAATATCAAGACAAGTAACACTTTTGACTTGCTTTTATACCATAGCCTATAGTCCAGAAGCTCATGACAGGTGACTTTAGTCAAGGCTTCAGCATTTAACAATGATTTGCTGTAACATTTATGAATGGAATTACTCAAGAAGGTGAACAAAAATAATAAATGGTTCATTAAGTTTTACTATGATCATGCTAAATTGCCACCTCTGACACAATAATCATGTATTTGGTCCTTATTAGGTAACTGCCCTGTCATGTTATTAGTATTGTATTGACTCCTGTAATGGTAAAGGCAGCAATTATGTGCTCTAAATGGAGCTCATGAGTTTTCTTTTTCGAAGAAACCTTGAATCGTTTATATTTAACAGCAAGGGGAGACTCCAACATTTTTTCCAAAGGTTTTATAGAGAAAACAAATATTAAAGACAGTAAATCGCAAGGAAATTGTTCCCTTTTTTTTAAGCTGAGACAAATGAATCATCTATTTTAAAAGGGCTGCAAAAATACGTAGTGAACATATGGAACTCCAAAAGTACATTCTTCATATATTTCCCAAAGACAGCTGCAGAATGCATAGCCTAATGATAGCAGCATTATGGAATATATTTATCCCGAACTTAGGACAAACCCTTTACTCAGACTGAAACCCAACCACTGATGCAAATTTCTTGCTCAAGGGCATATTTATCTGCACCATATGCACAAATCTAAACATTTACCTGCACATGCACAGGCAAAAAGTCCCAGTCAAGACACCTTTGAATAACATGTTTTTACAGAGCTGCCCTCTGCAAAACAAGTTTATTAAATGTTTCTCATATTCACCTGAAATCTTTAGTGACTCTAAAACTTGAATCACATAAAGTTTGATGCACATGGAAAGTAAAATGTGCAGCAGGGATCTTGAGGTGTAACAGACACGTTCAAGAGCCAATTAGTTCTGACTGCATTTGAAGGTGCCCATTTCCCCAGTATCCTGATGTTCTTCGTTACAACAACCTGCATTGTATCATTTGTGTGGGAGCATTGCCTCAGTCTTTATGCATGATGAATGAGGTCAGAAACCTACATTTTGTATTAGTAAAAGTATCGCAAAGTTAAAAATGTCTCTCGATGATGCAGTTCCATTGCTTTTGGGGTTTTTTTTTAATTACATTTAATTTTCTGTAAGGACCACAATAGATCCATGCAATAAAACCATGCAATCCATGCATTTGTTAGCACCTTTTAAGTCTCTTCCTCATTGGACACTGTCCAGTATATACAAAGAAGACAAAAATCTTGTGCTTTTTTAACTGTGTAAGTCAATAGTAACTTACTTCAGCAGAGTTCCTCATGACTCTCTTCTTTACCACATGCTGAAGCAGACATGGCTTCTGCAGAAACAAGAGGTTGCTTATTGGAGGCAATCGTACTTAATGTGTAGATAAAGCTTTAGCTTCAACCTTTTCTTATTCTTAGAACTCAACTCTGAATCTTTAACATTATCTTAAGATAAAACATTTCATAGCTTGCACGTAAAGAAATGACATATAAGATATCCTCGCTATTTCCTGTGGAAAATAGTGAGGAAGCAAGCTAGCTGTATCTGATTACATATGAAGACAGAACTTCACTCTTGGAAATCAGCTGAAATGCAGGCAAACTGAGCAGTAAGCTTATACTGTGAAACCTACGTTATTTATATGAGGGATATTCTGTCAAGTGTGCTTTCCCTTTTTACAAGAGGAAAATGGGATCTTGATAGCAATTGTCAGGCTGGGTGAACATCACTTTGCTTCCTTTGTGTTATCATAAGGGGTTTTATAGGATGTTGCATCCTACAGTAGCACTTGTGGAGTTGTAAAGATGTGACTTGGAAGAAGCTGTTAATAGGCAATATTGTTGGTGTAGCAAGAGAGAGTATGAGTGAGCAGTCACTCTGGAACTGCTTTTTGAAGGTTAACTCAAGTAAAATCTGTTTTCTGCTTCACAAGTCCGCAGCTGTGTTAATAGAGATGGTAGTGTTTTGACAGTAATTTTCCAAGGAGAGCTGCACTCTGTGCCCCATATGCTTCCATTCTGTGCAAAAGAACATTAATTTAAATCCCCTGGTGATCTGACAGTCAACATTTTTTAGTCTATCCCATGTCCCTCGCACTGATCCAATAGATTGAATTAGCCAGGAAGCAGGCTTAGAAAATGAAGTGGAAAACAAAGTATGATTATCTTTCCTTTATTCTCCACACTGTGTAGCATGAATATGTTGAATTAAAAAGATTACCTTTTGAAACACATTCCCATTTGAGCTAGGTGTTTGAGTACTTTGTTAATATAAGGTATTTTACCCAATGCACCTGAGGGAAAATCAGCTGTATGGGCTACGTGGACTTTTGTCAAATGATAGTAAAGCTACTGATAGTTTACTATTTTTCATATCTTTCTGTTATAATAACAATATAACAACTATAAAGCTTACAAAAAATAGCAATACTTGTAAATTCTAGTTGCAAGCTTCCCTTACCCAGAAGAGTTTGGAGGACACACATAGCCATAAACTCACTGAAAGAACAAATGCTATATCACACAGCATTAAAAATTCATTAATTATTATTTCTTTCCCACAGCTAACATCTTCCTGAAGAAAGTATCACTTTTTTTTTACATATTTGGTCTGAAAATTCACATGAGTAACAAGTACTTCTCCACCTTAAAACTGTCAGATGTATTTGAAAATAGATTTTAATTACCATTAGCACTTCCAAGTTTAGTGCTGGCAACAGCCAGCTTGTTAATTCCAGCAGTACAGGAACCGAAGTCATGACCAATTTTCCTTCATGCTCTAATAAACTGCTTGATTAAGCATAAGAAAGTTTGTTGCTGGAAGTGAACCAAATGTTGTTTGTTCACTGGAAACAAATACTGCATGGCTGGGGCCAAAATTTACATGTGCAGGATGGAGAAAAGTGATCAAGAAACAAGGGCAAATGTGAGGCCCTGGAGACCTTGACTATTGTCTTGCCTCTGCCACTAATTCATCATTAACAAATGATTTCATCTTGCTGTGCTGTTTGCCTCTACTGCTTTTGATTGCTTGGTCCATTTAAATGACAATTTATTCAAGCCGTGGTGTGTCTCCTAATCCATTCCTGTAACACGCTGCCATGAAGTGATTGCAGTCTTGTTTGAAACAGTTGTGAGCCTGATTGTTACTAAACTGTAAACACCTGACTAAGGACATTTTGATTCAAAAAATATTTAAAAAAAATTTTTTTTCAAAAATTTAAACCTCTCCTGAGGGATATGTTAGGTTCTCAGGTGCATTCCAGCATTGCATTTGTGTGGGAGGGTGGACTAGTGCTGAAGCTAAATGAAGATCTGGAAGCAGATTAACAGCACTCATGGTAAAAATCTAGACAATTAAGAAAAATAATTAGAAAAATTATAGTGTACTTGAAACTGCAAGTAAATAAGATTTTATTATAGTGGTCCGCTTAGATTGTATTAGAAGTTTGTACTGAAAATGTATTAGGGAACTGAAACCACAAATGGCTCTGCAGCGGGTACAAATAGTTAAGTGTTGCCTCAGATGTGAGCGATAACAGTTGAGAAGCTATTTCTGCATATTCATAAACCAACTATACACTATGCTGTTATCTAAGAAAAAGTTACTAGTTATGTGGCACTGTGATAGCAAATTATAATTCTGTGTTCAGGTACAGGTGAAACAATTAATTATTTCACTTTGGTCTTTCTCCAAAGCTTTTGGTAGAAGATGCACAGACTACTAAAATGAAATCCAGACCAGATGTGCTGTGCCAGAAGCAGTTACAGGGAGCTCTAAATTTGTGTCAGCCTTCTAAGCTCCTCGAACAAGCTCAGTGCAGGAGGCTGTAGGTAGTGGGAATGCACAGATGCAAACTTCTGCAGCGCATTCCCAGAATAGATTTTTCCATGGTTCTTAAGACAAACAGATGTTGCCTTAATCTATACTATAATAGCTATATATGTCTTCTCATTTATCTATATGTATTTTTAAGATACATGTATATACTATATAACTATATATATCCTCACCTATAACAGTACAGCAGCAAATACAGGGACTTCTCGCCCACACCAACTGGATAAGCATCTGTTAAAGAGGCAGGAAGAGGCCCCTTCTGAGTTACAAGACCATTACCAGTACACATCCGTAGCCTGAGAGTGGAGGGGTAGATTTTTCTCTTAGTAAGATGGATAATGACGGCCACCAATATGTTACTTTATAAAGTGGAATTCCAAAATTAAACCACAAAATTAAACCACAGCTTTCTTATGGGACTTCACATATTCTCAATGAGATGAGGGAAAAAAGACTAGAGGAAAAGAGATAAATTGGCACAATTGTAGTCCCCTGTACTGATAATGACTTGTGTCATTGCAAAATAAAGTAAAGATCCAGTCCTTAACTAAAAATGTCCTTACTAAAGTTTTCTGGTTTGATAAGAGTGTATTATTTTAATATAAACCCTGGAAATAGAAATTTAAATATAAACTTTAGCTCTGGAATGATATGTACTGCTCTTTAGAATGATTAACTTAGTCTCTAGGTAAGAAAAATAGCGATGGCTGCAGAAAACGAGTGTGATCTTTGATCAAAAAATAAACCTTTTCTACAGACTACTGCAGTTCACAACGCACAAGGTTAAAGGTTTTGGCAGATTTTGTGTCTAAAACACTATTTAAGTAAAGAGGAATGGGCAACATTCCAGCCATAGCTGGTGAGGAGCAACCTCGACTGACCCATGCTGAGAAATTAATCTCAGAAATTCAAGCCAGCCTGAAGACAGCTGCTGTGTTGGAGAGGCTGGAGGTCTTGTTATACCTGGGCTTGTGGCAGCTGTCTTTGGTAGGTCCAGGCAACTCAAAGAGGCATCTCCTCGAGGCATCATCCACCTGCCTCATCGCGCTCGTTCCCTCTGTCTCTCCCTGGCACGGCACCTGCCATCTCTGAGGGAAAGCAGCCATCAAATTTTGGCCTGCTTCTCTTTCTTGCTTCTCTGTCCAAGCAGCTGAGCATGGCATTGAAATGTGACTTCGGATGAAATGAATGCCAGTGCATTTCCAGTTTTTAAATGTAAGGGTTAAAAGAGAGCTCACTACACATGGTATAGGTGGGAACTGCTCATATATTATAGGCCTCTTTTGTGACTGCAACCACTAAGGCAATTCTTTACCAGTGATACAATTCCTATATAAGTCTTGTGCAGGTAGACACATATACACTTATTGGATCTGATGGATTTGTGTAGTTCTGGTCCTGAGGTCTTTGAATCTGCAGCAAATGTTAATCCAGTATAAAAGACTGTCCTGTATTTCTCTGTCTTTTGTTGGTACCGATTTTGTGATGGTCCCCTGAGAAGGCAAAGGTCATTGAAAGCTTCCTTGCAGTCTGGAATAAATTAGTGTTGGGAAAGTTTCTGGTTTTGTCTAAATCAGATTCGTCCGTTTAATTATTCTCATACTAGCAGGTTTTCTAGCATTTCCTTGCAGGCAGGCAAACTCTGACAGCATATGGGTGCCACGCTCGACTCTTTCATCACAATGGGAGCAGAGTTTGTTCTGCACTTCTGAGACCTGCCTCTTCACAGGTTCTGCATGAGCAGGTCAGACACCCAGCAAGAGACATCAAAGGTAAACACTGTGGCTCACAAGATGTTTGAAAATGCCTTCTTTAAAGCAACCAGTCATCGGTGACATTTGCCGCACTTCGTCTCTTCACTTCACACTCGCATACTTTTGGCTTTGATTTTGCCGCTGCAGAAATATAAGTGAACTTTCGTTACAGAAAGACAATATACAATACTGTACAAAAATATTTTTTGTCAATATTAACACCATATTAATTTAGCAGCCTGGAAAAATCACAAGTAACTTGATCCTTACTTGTAATTTGATTACAAGTGTTGATTAGTAGCTGACATTCTGTCTAAAATTAATCCTCAGGATGATACAGGAGGTCTCAGCTGGGGACTTAGCTGCTTGAAATCTGGGCATTATTTGGATGTAAATTAAAGTGTATTTGCAAAAGTTGAGAAACTAATGCAATTACATCTTCTTGTCAAGTGAACGTGTTAGAAGTAATTCAGGTGCTTTGACTGCAGGCCAAAACGAAACATTGTTTACAAAGGCATCTGCTGCATTAGTCACTGAACATGCATAGTATTCAGCAACCTAAAGGTCAAATATATTCATGAGAACATGTAATCTTATGTATGTTTAGTGAATTAATATGAAAAAAGAATTGGTTAGAGAAGAAGACGATCAGAATATTGCAAAAAAACTCGGGACTCACATTTAGATGGCCAGTGCGCATGTTATTCCAAAGCCAGATTACTGCAAAGCAGCTTCAAGAACACTCGTGAAAGCTAAAGGATAAACTTCAGCCTTGAGAATTTAAATAGGTACTATGCTGCCATATGGCAGAGCTGCTTTCAAAGTAAACGCAGGGGTTTTTCTCTAGAAGCTGTCACACCTAGACCATCAGTAGCAGTCAGTTGTACAGGTCAGAAAGTAATTTTAATCTGATGGGTTTTCAATAGTTAATATACAACACAAATAATGTGTGCATTTATTTTCCAAAGAAACTGAAATATATATAGGAAAGTCCTTGTGATAAATTATACTTCTTGTGCAGTATTGACCTAGAAGTTAAAATTTGATGCACCAGAAAAGTGAATTATCCCTTTTCACAAGAAGTGATCTATCCATCTTCAGGGATGTATCAGTAACATATGTGTATCCGGCAAACCTTCCTGAGAGGTAGGAAAACCCAGACTATAGCATTGTTGACCAAACACCTACCAAAAGCGTTATAGCTACTTAAAATGAATACATTCTGTGTTGCTAGTGCAGGTGAAGAAGCCCTGAAAGGTTATCTACCCAAACAAGATGATAAATGCTGTATTTGTGATTTGTCCTCTAATAAAGGCTCCAGAACAAGTTCCCACATAAATTCCATGACCAGACATCAGTCAAGCATGTCTACCTTTGTTCAGAGCAGCAGTGAAGTGGGTTCCCCGAGCTGTCCCCACTTACTGTGTGTTGGTTGGCATCACAGTCAGTATACAGAATCTGAATTTATTTTGGATGAAGAGCCACTCCAGACACCTACCTAATGAGCACCAAAACCTCAGGGGAATAGGAAGCTTTAAACCAGTGGGTAAATGCATTGCCATGAAATTTTACGACAAGTGTGGAACAGGCATGCAGCAGTACAGGGCTCTACAACCAACTTGAGCCATCTTGTGATAACCCTGAATCCTCCTTTTGCTATGTAAAGCCATATGCACCCTCACACTTGCTGTCACCTACAAGACCTCAACGCTTTAAGAACGGTTCTTGTTTGTTCCACTGAGGCATTCCCTCATCAGTATCTCTTCCCATCTTTCTGCTCCATTCATATCCTTGTGCTGATGAATTCTTTGGAAGGGCTTGTCTCATCCTCTTTCACAGTCCTGCTCTCTCCAGCTGCCACCTTTCCTATTGGTGATGGCAGTCTCTTCAGCTTCCCTTTGGACACCTTCTACCACACACAAACTGTAGTTTTTTTCATGGAAAGGGTTGTCGGGCATCGGAACAAGCTGCCCAGGGAAGTGGTTGAGTCACCATCCCTGGAGGTGTTTAAAAGAAGCAGAGATGATGTTCTTAGGAACGTGGTCAAGAGGTGGACTTGACAGTGTTAGGTTAACAGTGTGACTCGATGGTCTTAAAGGTCTTTTCCAACCAAAATCATTCTATGATTCTATAGTGCAGCACAGGAGGGCAAAATGAAATCTACTGTGCAGGAACCTCCTGCGATGTGTTTGGGGCCACAGCTCCAACTGCTGCAGCAGGTCCTTAGAACGTGTGAATCTAATTCAGAGGCCGGCTATGGGCTCCCTTCTTTTATTTCAGAGAAGAAAATGGCCATGTTTGTAGTGCTGTTTAAACCAGCAGGTTTTTACTTTCTCACCATGTCCCCCATATGATTCTCAAGACATTACTTACAGGATATAAATATGAAACCTTCATCTTAAAGGTTTCATCATATGAAACCTTCACCTTAAACTCCCCAGACGGTGCTTCATCTTCAAATTTCAGTACTACCTAATTTCTGCCTTTTTAAAAAGTAAAACAGTAACTACAAAAATAAAGCTATTGGAAACACTAGTTTCTGTACTAGTTTCAAGCCCGTTCATACTCTGGTCTAGTTTTTGGACTAAGCCTGAAATATGAAATTGCATGATGCTGACCACAGTGACTCACGCAGCTCCAGAGGTTTCTCACCTGCAGCCTAGGAGCCTGGGAAGACTCCAAAACTCCTGAACATTTGTACCAACATGAGGGGCCACTTCTATGCTAAATATGGAGAAAAAAAAAAAAAAAACAAAATTGTTTTTCCCTAATTTTTGACCTTTGTTCCTCAAATATTGACTTTTTCAAGGTGAATATGAAATACTGTCTCTTTCTTCAGGAGAAATAACAGAGGTAAGACTGATGAGTGACTGTCTTTCTTGGCTTTGTCCAATTAAAATCTCATTTGCAGCACTGTTTTTACTATTTTTTTCCATTTTGTATATTTTTGGGGGGTATCAGGGTGTTCAAGTAAAATATTAAAAGGTAATTCTGAAGTATTTCCTTATCATTAAACAGCATAGTTGCATTATTCATTTAAATTCATCAAATTAGAGAGTAAGATGATAATCTTTTACAGAAATTAAATACATGGTCAAGAATGTCTGTAAATTAGCAGCCATTCATCCTTATTTAACAGTACACTCTGCAATCTTCTGCATAAAATTAGAAGACTTCTCTTTCAGAGAGATCAAATCATTTGATTAACTTTATAAAATGGTTTAAAGGAGACATAATTTACAATGCTTTACCATAATTTTTTATTCAATCAAGGGAAAAAACATTATTTTTGGAGTATATAATATCTATTTCGTGTATATATATTGCTCTGGTTGGATCTGGCAAGAAAAGAACTCTATAAATCGACAATAAAAGAGTGACATTTAGAAACTGCAAATCTGAAAGAGAAATATCTTGCTGTTCTATTAAGGAGCTATATGAGCTGCCAACTCCTGCAAAAACTGGAAGGTTGCCACTCCACACACTTATGTCATACAAGCGTTGAAACAACTTATATTGCTGTTAGAAAGATCATTGAAAGTGTCTCTTCTGCCTTTATTTAACTGTACACAAGACCACCAAGACCTTAAGCAACATTGAGACCACACTAATCCCTTGAGACCCTTTAGAAATACAAAATAGATATAAAAGGTAAAAACTGAAAGCAATGAACAAATCTTATAGGTGAAGCTCACCCAAATAAATTAGGGAGTCCAGTGCTGAACCAACTGGCAAAATTTCCTTTAAAAAGAGGAAGACTGAGTCTTTACATGCCCCTGCTTTCATCTAGCATGGGCACAATTCTCCTTTTCAGTTAGCTGTGCATCCAAACTATAAGAGATACTCATGGCTTTGTCATGAGGTAGTAGCCTTCTCAATATGAGCGGTCTCCTTTGAGCATTTGGTAAATATCTGATTTGTCTTCAGCATATTGGTTATCTCCTTTATGTGATGGATGTGGAAAAACTCCACTCCACAATTAAATAGATGGCTATGGATAGCAAAATTAAATGGACAGCAGGGTAATCTATAACTCTCTCTCATTGCTCTCCCCATCCTGTTTTCTGTTCCTCATGGTGCTTGAGAAAATGACTCAAAGCCAAATATTTTATTGGGCTTTGCTGCTGATCAGACTGTTCCTTTCCAAGGAATCCAAACTTGACAGCTGCTTTTGCTGCCATCCTTTCATTTGCTCTCTTGGCAATCTGCTCTGCCTTGCAATATCCTGTGGAAGAAAGAAGGAAGGAAACGAGGGATTACTCATGACTGTGGGCTAGAAAAGCAATAGCAATCGCAAAGTGCTTTTGCATGATCGATCTATTAGACACTTCTGCTAGCAGATTTCACTTGACGGAGAGTCTGCTTGGGTCAGGTCTTCTCCCAGCCAGTCTTGTGAAACTTTTCTGAAGACAAAAAAGGTGCAGATATGTGATTCTGGTCAGAGAGGAACTCTCTTCTTTCTTGACTGTGAGTGGCTTTTACTGCCTCCCTCAGTCCTTATACTACTGAAGTGTGCTTTGAAAAATAATTTTACATTGAAGTTACACAGATCTCTTGTTCACCAATTTTCATTCTCACTAGCATTGGCCAGAGCGTGGTAATTCCATTTCATCACAAATGCAGTGATTTTGATCCTAACATGAAACCAAAAGAAAATATATGCCTGGAGATTTTTAGAGTACTGCAGATGAGTGGGAAGAAAGGTGAGATAGTGAGATTGACCATTAGTGCTATCTGAGGATATTCATTGACTTAGAAACCAGAGAAATCTAGTGGATGTCAGATTCAGAATTCAGAAAAAGTTTTTGTTGCATGTCAAAAGAAAGAAGAGGACTTGGACTTGTCTGCTTTCACCATGA
The DNA here is from genome assembly GCF_964273445.1 of Streptopelia decaocto. Classification (NCBI taxonomy): domain Eukaryota; kingdom Metazoa; phylum Chordata; class Aves; order Columbiformes; family Columbidae; genus Streptopelia; species Streptopelia decaocto. The sequence continues at coordinate 40,008,115 of NC_138656.1, read as the reverse complement.
GACATTAGTTTCATACTGTCTCCTCCTCATCCTAGCCTCACACTAAGAGACCCATCAGTCTCCTGCTCTCCCCAGTGAAATCTCCTCAGAAGATTTTTTTGAAAATCTCCTTAAAATTTCTATTTGTTACTGATGTAATTTCTTCCATGCTATATCCTGATCTGGTTCTGGCATGGATGTCTCAAAGTCATTTCTTTGTCATCAGAGGAACACAGTCTTATAAACTCTCAGGACAGCAACCTCATATTGGCTATTTTTAGCTCTGCTATATAAGAAAAGCACAGAGGAGTTAGTGCTGTCACTTCTGTGAGATTCACGCATGGTCACCCGTTTAACAACTTTATTTTTACCTACCCAGGGAATCACATGAAATCATGATGAAATCATTTTTCCTCCCTCTCTTTCTGTTATTTAGAGGCAAGAGTTCTGTGCTGCAACACATGTACGAGCAGGAGAGGGAAGAGGGAAATAGAGGATAGGTGTGGGCTGCAAGACGCAGCCTCCTGGCCACTGCTCTGTACAGTGCTGCTGCTCCTCATCCTCAGCCCTTCCCCGTCCCAACGCCGGATCTGGATCCACCCAAATGAAGTTCATTCTTAGAAGAATCACACCCGATTTCCATTTTCATGGAGGCTGCCATGGCTCTGTTTGGTACTCTAGCAATATAAAGGGCCCTGGAAGTGTGTATGAATGTAAATTACATCCTTTAAAGCCCTTTTACACTGTGTAAAAGGGCTGATATGTAAATTGATATCAGGCAGAACTGTTTTCAAACAGATACAGTACAACCTGCAGTAATGGAAAGTGAAAAGTCCTTCCGCTGATTTTTATTGCCTAGTTCCAGAGTAGTGGAAAAATGAATGACGGAAGTGAGAGGTTAATGTTTTCTTTTATGCTTAATAATTTTCAGAAATATGTGCTTAGTGCAATTCAAGGAAGCTTCTTGCTGATAATACTTCAGGCTATCTACCTTTGTATCCTCCAGACCATCGTTTTATTAATCTGAGGTCAACACCTCAAAACTCTTTGTTGTAGGCACAAATTCTGCTCAAAATGAAAGTGCTTCCCTTCCAGGATGAGAAGATCAGCCAGACAATGCTGCAGAGGAGCCATCCGATCCCTGACTCATGTAGCCTCTGCCACATGAACTCTGGCAAACATTTGGAAGCAGTGTGGTAATTGAGGAGATTTAAAATCCTACTTTCCAAATAAAACCAAGTCCCAGCAGTTCCTAAGTTGCTTTTCAGAACTGCCTTGAAGTCTCCCAGGCCATCTCTTGGGCATCTCCACTGGACCCCAATGTGCATCACTGTCTAGAGATCCCAAGCTGTTTCAGACACTGTGAGGGAAAAAAATCTTACACGCTGTGGTCTTCTATCTTGGCTGACGCAGGAGGCCAGATGCAGGTAAGGCCCTCATACATATACACTGCTGTGTAGAAACATGGCTGTTTGGACTCTGCTGAAGAGCTTATTCTTGGTCTTCCTCTTGAGAAGACGCTATGGGCTCTGGTTATGGCACACTGATTAAACTGGGGGCCTTGTGCCAGCCCCGTGTCCCGCTTCCCTCTCACTCTCAGCTGTTTAGCCTCCTTGCCAAGAAAATCTGTAGCTCCATCTTACAAGGGAAAAGCAGAGGGGTTCAGTAGCCTCAGATTGGCTGTGTAATCATCTGTGACAGTGTTCTTTCTGTATCAAACACCACATTTATCTCAATGAGTAGAATTTTGAAAGTAAACAGCCTTTCTGGGCCAAAAGAACTAGAGATGTCTGTCCGTAGGAAAAGCAGCACTCCTTTCCTCTTCCAGACCTTCATAATTTCACTGGTCATATTACCAAAGTCTATGCAACTTCTTTATTCCTTCATTTTAATTGTTGAAATACATACTCACTTCAAAAGGAGATTCATGAGACTATTGCCTTTGTATTTATCTCGTAGAATGGATCCCCAAAGTATTTTGTTACGTAGAGAAATAAGACTTTCTGTGTGGCAAAATCCCACTTTCCAACTGTGACATCTTGAGGGGTGTCCTTTTTTAATCAAGGATGACAGGCATCCAGCAGAATTATCTAATTAATTTAAGATTTTCTTTGAACAAGTAATTTTTATTGACTATTCACCATTGGTACCCACCGGCATCTGGTGAAACTTAGGTGGTTGCTACTTTTTTATTATGCTTGCCATGAAAACCTTTTCATTTGGCTGCTTTCCCAGTCACAGAAAGGAAGTTGTATATGGGAAGGTACAGGTGAATTTTCTAGCTTGTCCTGGCAGAAAACTAGATCTTCCTCCTACCACCAGCCTGTTTTTTAAATTCTATTCTGTTTTCCACATAAATGACTGCAGTGAGTTCATGGCAGTACACCTAATCCAAAACCAAACATTATTTTGTCTACTAATACATTTACTCACATGTTTCCTCACAGAATAAGGTTAGCTTGCTCCTGCTGATCCTACTTATTTTATTTTGCTGATCCTTCCACCTATTAGCTGCTGTATATTCTGCCTGGCATTTTGATTCCCTGACATTGAATCAGGAAAGAAAGGGAAAGGCACAATTAAGGGAGGAGGGGACAGATTTTCAGCTGCACTGATGTTCTTGAAGAGAGCAGTAAGTAACCCTCTTGACTCAGGTGCCAGATGTCTTTCATGCCCACTGGTTCAGGGGATCCAGAACAGATGAATTTAGAGAGAAATCTGAGGGTGTTTCTGAATGACCTTTGCTTTGTATATGGTCCTGCCCTTCTATCAGCCCAGGAGTGGGGAAAGCAGCAGTTCTGTGCCAGAGCTGCAAGGCATCCTAAATTAGACACTAAAAGAGGGAGAAGGTAGCTGGGCTGGAGGAGTCACTGTCTGGAAGAGACCAGTCTCTGCACAAGTGACATCCTGGAGGGTTACACTGGGAACCTGGTGCCATATTAGCTCTTGGACACAGGGAAGCTCTTTCTTCTTGAAGGCTAATCCAAAATTTCCTTCCTCTGGAGCTAGAATTTAAAGTAAACTCATGCATACGTAAATTGATCAATCTGCTGACAAAGACATGAGAATGGAAAATCAACGGCAGTGTGTGCGTCAGCCCTCTTCTTGAGCTTTTCCATCTTCCTTGTTCCAAGGTGCTTCTCTGGTCCACTGGCTGTGGCCAGAGAGGTTGGTGGCAGCTGGCCAAAAAGGCAAGCAGTGGGTGTGCACTGATGGTACAGCTTACTATAACCATGGAATTTTAAATACTTACTGATGGACACAAATCTTAGTCTGAGAGTATTTATTCAATTACATTCTCTTCTTGCCTCCATGAAACAATACAATGCAATTGGTCATGTAGCCTGAAAGAAAGAAACTGAAGCCATGCTCTAAGAAGAGAAATACAGGAAAACTGCACAATTCACTTTTAAAGATTATACAAAACAAAGGGCATTGTTGCTGTCAGATCTAGCCCCCGTGCCATGTTTGATGTGTTTGCTAGTGATGAAGTGATATTTTACACACTACACATAAAGGAACAGTTGGCAGGCAGGAAGTATAGGGTGCAAGCAAAACATGAACTACCTCAGCATTTTAAAAATGCATGTTACAGTATGTCAGCTGACTATTTTTATCCCTGCCTCATCAGGAAGGAAGTCCTCTTCTTCCTCTGGGTAGTATGTCTAGGAGCACTCTGTGAAATACTTCACTTCATTGTCAGGTGAAGGACATTGCTGAAGGAAACCGGCAGACCCTGAACAATGCTCACTGCGTAGCTTCTTATTTGGAAATGCTTTTGCATCTTTGCCATTTGCCTGCATTTCTTCTCTGAACAAAAATAAATGTCACTAGACAGGAGGAGATGGTCAGCATTCAACCACATGTTTATGCAAGCAAGGTGACTGAAAAAGGTTCCCCTGAGGAATTATTGTTCATAAATCGAAACTATGAGTTACAGCAGAGTGTTAGATAAAATACAACCTTGGCAAAGAGCAGCCTAGCTGCTAGGTTGTATGAGAGAACAAGCAGATATGCAACAAGACAGTAAAACTGTGATCTGTATGATTTTGATATGCAATGTTATTCATTACTCTGACAGTGACAGTTTAATATACCTGTGCTTTCATTCCTTTAGCCTAACCAGTGAGTACGTGGCTCACACACCCAAAAGGCTGAGCCCACAGATCTCTTCAATCTCCTAACCATATTGATGGCATTCTTCACCCTCTAGTTTGAACAGAGCAGGATTTGTTTTTATGTACTGTAAGTTTGCACTTGAGATCTTCAACATGGATCAAAAGTAGGGAAGCAGTTAGCCTGTTAATTAAAATTAGAGAAGCAAAAAAAGTCACCACTCCCTTTGTGATCTATCTATTTTTAATATGGTGAAACCAACTGCTGGTCAAGTACTGACATGAATCCTCTATCCAATTAAATACAACATATAGGGGAGTGGAGAGAAGAAGGAGAAAGGAAGCAAGGAGACAAGGTTTGTAACAAAGGCCAGTTTTGAAGCAATTTATGATTTAGCTCACTCATGGTATGCCTTGTTTTTGAAGTAGATGCTTTCTACACATTTAGACTAACAAGCACCTGCCTCGGGCTTCTGCCTATGTGGTCGTTCAGCTCTGTCACCTCCATCAAAAGGCTTTCTCATTAGTTTGTCAATAGCCTGTTGGCTCAGGGTTTGAACACACAGCTGTCAGTGAGGGAGATGCAGGCATCTCCTAAGAGCTTTTAGGACTTTAATGTGGTTTTGATCTAGAGAACATGTGTATGTTATCAGAAGCAGTGATTAGCACTTTCTTATACAAAATATCTAATACAGTACAGTAACTCAACTGATAAAACTCCTGAACTAAGGTCCACGTTCTACACCGGTAGTTTTCCTTTGCATAGTCTGTGTACCTGTGTTTTTCCCTTTGTTCTGCACATAAATACACATGCAGATGCACATATTAACTGCTACTTATCATCTAATTTGAAACTGAGCCCTATCAAAGCCTAAGGAACTGTTTAATAGTATGGCTATCCAGATCAGTGCGCATTAGAGCATTTTGTGGACTGTTCTGAGCTCTCAGCATAGAAACACTCCTTTGGTGAGCTACTAGTCTCACCTTTGTTAAGCAAAATAAGGAGTTTACAAATGATATACAGGTAACATATGCCACTAGAAGGTATTTAATATTATATGGCTTCACGATTAATAAACTCCTACTACAATGTGGCTACAATATGCAGCTGATCACAACAAAGCAAAAATCAAAGACTTCTCCAAAACTGGACATTTTCATCTCCTGTTGGGAATAGGATTATGCCTTTTCAATATGCTAATCTGATTCACACAAAGTTAATCTTGCCAAAGGCTTTTAACAAGCTTCTTTAGTCATTTAGAAATACGCCTTGATAGTTCTGCTGAGGTTATGCAAAAACAACAACACGGGTTCATTAAAGCTTTTATTTGAAAGGCATTTGTTGCAGGTTTTTTTAAACAATTTGCTAAAACTGAAACAGTATTGGAAGTATTATCTTCTGTCTGAATAAAAGTTTGGGCCAAAATCTTGCTTAACTTTATGCATGTTCATGTCTCTATCTGCCTTTTTCTATCCTAAATCTGTTCATCTGCATCAGAATTTTCCTTCTAAAATCACATCGCTTTCACTTTTTTTTTTTTTTCTGATGTCCTCTATTGTGTGAATGCTATCCTGACATTGCATATTCTGTTCTATCATTTTCTCTTTTCCTGCCTTTCTGTAGCCAGTTCTCCCTTTCCCCATTTCCATTTAATGTTATGGATATATATATTCCCTATACAACACCAGAATTAGTTATGAGGTGGGAAAAGCAGGGTTTCCTATGAAAGGGAAGTGGGAAAGCAGAGAGATCTGTTTTTACTGTCTCTTTCTGCTTCTCTTCCAATTTGTACCAAAAAAAATCGTGCCAGAAAAATCCCAATAGCAGATTAGTCTATTGAAAAAGAGGTTTGGCAGTCAGTCTGCACAATCATTTGTTAGTTGTCAAGATGGAAAATGCATCTTTGGAGGATCTGAGTGAAGTCTTCCAGAAATGACCCAGCACTGAAGGAAGTCTGATCCTTCTCCTCCTTTGAAATCCACAAGTGAGATCACATTTAAGTGTTTGCCCTAATTTTTGAATTTATTTTTCTCCCATCCTCTGGTTCTCTAGCTATCACACTTGCCTTTTTCTCTGACCTCTGCTGCTCTCCTTTGATCATTACACTCAAACCAATCTTTTTTAAAGATTGTTTCATTCCTCAGCGCCTATTGAAGCAAATTCCCTTCCCCTTACTGCCTGCTGAAAGTCACCTTCACACTTTCCCACTTAGTTTGGGCTATGCCAGGGGACAGTATTGTAGATATAAACCCCAGTGCATGTCTTTATTGGAGAGACAAGAGCCGCATGCTGAGAAACAGATTTTTTAATGGCTCCACTGTGTGACTGCCCTCTCTGCAGTAAGTCTTATGCCGGTCCTGTGTCTACAATGTACAAACAACACCCAAGCCTTTTGTAAACCCAGTAAGGAACTGTGGGATCAGATGCTTGGATTTTAAAAGGGAACCTTTTGATATTTTATTCAAAAAGCATGCATCCCACTGTGGAAAGCATGCAGCATGCCCAGTTGTGGCAGCAAGCAGAACTCCTGGTATTGCTAGATTTTGAAGGCTACATTTGAAGCTGCATATTGCTTTCTCTTATTTCCTGTGAATTCCAGTTGTATGAGCATTACTGCAGAGATTACATCTACAGGGCAACCTCCATGAAAACAAGCAGAACCACCAGCTTGTATATATGCCACTATCTTACCTGTCATTACAAGGACAAGCGTTTTTAATTTTACCGTGGTTATTTAGCACAGTAGGGATTATAAAATGTTTTCTGAATCAAAGTGCTTCTATGCAACAAGCTTTCTGTTTCTGGATTTCTAGTCAACTTCTGTTGATATAATTACAAAGAGAAACTGAGGTTGAAAATAAAGCACACAGTGCCTAGTAGATGTAACATTTTAATATAACAGTGGACATTTCTTTTGGCTTGCAGGACTGTACATCATTTTGTGGTGCTATCATTGATATACGCTTTGGGGTATGTTAATCTTAATTAAAAACATTCCAAATAATGGTTTGGCTCAATGTCACTTCCCAGTAACCGTCCCATTGTACCAAACAGATATGGCCTTAGAGAGCCCTTATCTTGAACACAAGAAGGGATCAGTTACACTCTGCAGATTGCAACCAGTTGTACCTCATAAATATGGGTATACTACATACCACATCTTTTCTCTAAAATGCAGAATGAGCACTCCAGCCCTCTTTGCTTGTGCACTAGTGCTCAGCAAAGCTTTTGAAAACAGACTTAAGCCTAAGGAGACATGCAGGAGCTGACTGTCTCATGGGTATCAGCCCTCAAACAGCTCCCACTGTGGGTGCAAAGGCAAGGAGGTACCTCCAGGGCTGCCTTATGACATGCTTGCCTGTGGCACACACCAGAGTGAGCCCTCGGCTGCTGGTCAGGACCTCTCATCTCTCTCCACATGCGGGAGTCCCTCCAACCACTAAAAAGCAGCAGCACATGTTTTAGGGCAACATGCACCAGTGACTGAAGTGACTGTGCCTGCATGGCCCAGGAGTGCACTTTGGGAGCTGTGGAGGCAACTGGTGCAGGGTCAGGAAAGTGCTGAGCATGGGGTTGAAAACTGTGTTTTCCAGCACTAGATTTGATGCAGATTTTTCTCTACGGCTTCAGGCAAGCGAGCTGATTTCACTGACTCAGTATCCGTACTGCCCTCTTTCCCAGGCGATAATGAGAATTAGCTATTTGTAAAGCACTTGAGAGACATAAAGTGCCCGATAAGCATTATGGCCTGAATTCCTAGTTACATCCAGGCCCTTTTTCAATGCCTCAAGGCCCCTTTATGCAGCCAATAATGTAAAGGTCCTTTATCTAAGTAACAGTTGGTCCCCACATATCTGGGACACTGTTGTATCCGTGACACCTGTTATTGGAAACTATCATCATTGGGGATTTGGCTTTCTTCTAACACAAGCATCCCTCAGCTTCTCTGTGTTGATGTGTCCCAATTACAGAACATGGTCTCTTCCCACTGACATCTTTTCTGCAAGAAATACAGTAGCACAATCCATCTTCAAAGGCAAAGCCTGTTAAATGAAAACATCTCAAGCTCCCAATCACGGGCTTGAAAACGTTTAGTTCAGAGTGTCCATTTCCACCTCCTACTGTAAAAGTAGCATCATTTTTTCCCCAGTGACTAGATTTGCTACCATGGTTACAGCTTCACACAGAGTAGGGTCACCTTCCCTTTCAAGAAAAATCAATGAAAGATTTCATTTTCACTAGCTCTGTTATTCCCCATACCAGTCACTCTTTAGACCACTTTTTATTGCTTTAATGTTCCATTCTCAGAAATAAAGAAGTAAACATGATGTCAACAAACAGTGGGATGGAGATGAAGAAAGCACCTGTCAGGTTGCTAAGTAAATGTAAGCACTGATTTATTAAAGAACCTCAGCACATTAATGAAATCTTCAAGCAACATTTCATACTCTCCCCTTCCTTTCCCTGGCACTCGTAAGCTTGCAGCTATCATGGAGTTTTGTATTTCTAAGAGGAGGAGATTTTTTGATAATTAAACTGGAAGTATTTACACTAAGAAAAACCTTTCAAAATCTGTCACTGAAATCTACCTCTCATGTCCCTGACAGCTCTGCGCCTCCCACCACACTTAATTACAGAGGATAAACATGCAAGTCCAAAACCTCTCTATCTGTTTTCTAGCTCTTTTTACTGAAACATGTTTTCCTAACATACTAAGATTGCCCACAAAAGTGAACATAAAACCATTTTTGTATAACTTCCCTCTGATTCAGAGGAAAGAAGAAGGCAGCATGTGGAGGTGACTGAGAAGCCACTGTTAAAAGCGTGTTTGCAAACGCTGTTAATCCGAGGATGGCATTAGGGACTTCCAAATCCCTCAAGACTATACTAGCTTTCTTTCACCTAAGAATTCATTAAAGTGTGATCCTTTCACCACAGATCTTGGATGCATTTATGTTTTCTCAGCCACACAAAATGACAAAGTGAGTTATGACAAAATTGCAGTAAGCTTAGTGACTCTATTCCCAAGGCAACATTTCTGAGTAAACCTTTGTATCATCAAGGCAGTCATCAACTGATGCACAAACGCTGCAGAGGAGGTTGCTACCCTGGGACAGACTGCAAGGTATCAGATATTTTGGAAAACCTCTGTACTTTTAACCATGTATCACATGAAAAATGTCACACAGGCACTAACAGGCTCTTTACACAGCAGAGCAGACTGAGTGGGTCCCCCACATCAGCAGCACCATTTTGGGTCGAGGCAAAAGGGGATGTGGAGAATGGCCGAACTGCTTGTAGGCACAGAAATGCCTGTGGACCCAGTACCTATTTTGCCTTTCAGAAGTCCTGGAAAGCCACCAAGGGCACCTGCCACTTGCTGCCAAAGGGTAATGTAGGGTAGGAGGTACTGAAGAGATCAGGGCGAGGACAGGGAAAAGAGTGTGTGGAGAAGGGGAAAGAAAGAGAAACCAAGACTCACAAGTTGCTCTTTACTCACCTCCTGATAACCCAGCAGTGCCAGGAGATGCAAAATTGTCTCCCCACATCCTTCCCCCAGCTCTAGATCCTATCTCTGTCCCTTCTGCCAACTTCGCTTCCCATAACAGGAGCAATCAGATCTCAGCTTATAATGCTTCATGCTTAGGATTTCAAAATATGGTTTTAGCCATGCTGCCAAGCAGCACTGAGTAAGTTCAGTGAGGAAAACTCACTCTGCAGGCCATTTCAATTCATGACACCTCTGATGCGGCTGACAGCAAAATGCCACTTGTGAAGGCTTTATAACATTTCTCCACTAGACAGCTGCCAGCCCATTTGCCTTGATTTAGCTGCCACATCTACTTGACAAAAAAGAGTTGAGGGAATACCACTCTACCACATATTTAAGATGTTAAAAAGTGGAAAAAAAACCATTTCTGAATACTGTAACTCTCAGTCAGGCAACACTTTCTCCCCATAGGATACTTTCACAGTTCAGAGTAAAGAAACAAGTTAAATTTTCAGCTGTTCTGTCACTGAAACTGAAGGGTGCGTTCCCTGAACTAAATGCTGGCACCTTCATTAGTCTTTGTAGCTGAAGATGGCCCCATAAAGCACAATGAAGACTGACTACAGGTTGCCACTGAGATGAAAAAGAACACACCATTCTCTCAGACTTGAAGAATCAAATATTTTGATTGATTTTCCGGCAGACATTTTTTAAACACTGGGTTCAGCACTAGTGTGTCTTTAAATAATGATTTCAAGTATTACCCTGCCTCAAGTTTTACCTCTGTAAAATCTGTATTCCTCTGGAAGAATATCTTCTCATATATAACCAGCTGAACTCCCAGCATGAACCTAGAAGGCAAATCTGTCTTTAAAGACAAGATGTTCCATTACGGCTTTTGCAGGTAGCATGAGGCAATCAAGATTGCAAAAAGTTATTTATGTTTCCTAACTGAAGACACTCCTCACTTCTTATATTTCTTTTCACCTTAGATCTTCCATGTTTTGTCTCTGCCCAAGGTAACTATGGTTTGAGAATAAAGTCTTTCCTCACATTTTGCAGTTTGGTAAAGAAATCCAGGAGTAGCATGTCCTACTGCTAGTGCCAAAGACAGGAATGGAGGTACCAAAATGAGCTGGGAATATTGCACCCAAAAGCTACGAAACAAACATGCATATTACCTTGTGTGTTACAAACAGTATCAGCCAGGAAAGCATTGTCATTGCTTGTCACAGGCCACAGACTTTATAGTGAGTTTGCAGGACCTCACGACTAAGGACTGTGAGGCTTGCTCTGTCTCAACTGGTCTTGACCTGCCTGCAGCTTTCTTTTCACTTGGTTCTCTTGGATGTTTCCAGTTACCAGGTCACTGTGTAATTTGGTTAACTACTTATTTTCTTTGCATAGCATAACAAAAGTTTTTATATTGATAAACATTACAAGTAAAAAAGAATATTTTACATACAGCAAGATATTTATGATCCTAACATAATGACATAGCATAGAGAAACACAGGTCCAATATGACAGGAGAGGATTTGAGCAGTGGCAACACCAGATGCAGTGTAGAGGAGTGTAGGCATGGGATGAGAAGAAACAGGACACAGGCTGGCATTGGAAACCCTGCAGCTATAAGCAACACAACAGTAGTCACTTAAAGAAATGCATACTTGGAATTGGACAAAGTTGGTTTTAGGGGTGACAAAGACATTCACATCTCAGATCCTGCAGACTCAATCATGCAAATGTCTTACTTTGTTCACAAACAATCCCACAGGCCCAAGATGCCTGTTCACAAAACTGCTCATTTCTTGGTAGGAAACAAACAAACAAACAAAAACAAACACAAACAAACAAACTGCCAGGTTCATTACTGCCTAGGGAGTATGACCATGAAAGCAAAGGCCCGTGTGCAGAGCCAGAAGCTAACATGGAGCATTGTTAGTTTAGTTTTTCCTTGTAGGTGAATTACACACACTAAAGATGCTGAGAGAGTCAGACAGATGGACACCTGTTGACACTTGCAGTTTTTCATCTGTCTCCTGCATCATCATAGTCAGGCACTAATTCAGCATTTCCAAGTGAGATCATTGCATCAGCATCAGGCCCAGGGTTGCCCTGTGACCAGATGTGCTTAGAACTAGAGGGTACAGAAAAGGGGAGCCCAACTTCTCCTTATTGTTAATGCAAAATGACACCAGTATGGGTCTGAACTTGCTGTTATAGATGGCTTCAAGGAGCTTAATCTTAGTTTCATTTGTTGTACTGAGAGGGTTGTAGTATTTCATATAGCTGTTGCTTATTGGATATTGTTACTGTATTTAAAGCCTCAAAGTACATTTGTTCCTTTGTCAGTGCTGTAGTTTTCCTGCCCTTCAATTCCAGTGCTCCTTTGTGATATCTGAGCATCCTTAAGCATTAATATGAAACTCATACTAACTGCTCCTCAGTGCTCATGCAAACCAAAGAGAGTAGGAGAAGTGAAGCTCTGATTCAGCGGCTTGATGTATCATAAGGCCCTGATTTACCTCCCAATTGCCGCTAACAGAAAATGACAGTTGCTGGGAATGAAAAGCCCATAGACCTTGACAGCATATGCACAATGCTGTTTATAGACAACAGCTACGTAACAGCTGACCTTGAGGAACTCCGCTGGGTCTACAGCGTAGCTTCTCTCCTAATGCTTCCTGTAAACAGCAGCAGCTGTCAAAACCAATGCAAAGAGAGGGAGGAAGAATGGTCTAACTTCATTGAAAAAAAAAAGAAATCCACAGATAGTCAAAGCAATTTAATCTGTTAAACAATTATGTTTAACTCTGAATAGCACTGCCTACACCCATCTCCCACTGACTTTAACCTATTCTGTGGTGAGCAAGCATGCTGATATCAACCAACTGACCTGTGAGATGTCTTGTACTCTGACTCAGCAAACTCAGCTGTGACAACTAATTGTCATTCAGCCCATGTTAAATGGAGTTTCATATTTATTTTTGGTACAGATTTCAGGGTTTTCTGACTGACATCTCTGGCAAATCAGCAGCTAAAACACAGCTTCTTTATATCATCAACAAAGGAGATGATCTATCAGCAGATATCCTATTTTCAGGACAGTCTGAGGGAGAAGACAGCTGTTTCTATGAGTATCAGATTCCTGCCAGATTGTTCAAGCTTCCTCTGTTCTCAGCTCATGTCCATCTCTCTGCCATAGACCTGGCTCCCTAATTCCTAGGTAGCACCTTTGTTGCTGTGTCCCTTCTGCCCTGCCATATCTATGGCTCTAAGGCTTCGTATTTCGCTGCTAACTAGTGGCCTTCCCCAGGCCAAAACCTTTTTCACAGTTACAAACAGATTTTGCTCTCTCATCCTATTTTCTCTGAATGTTGCTTCATCCAAGTGCTTGCAACACAGTATTTCAAGCTACACTTATTTTCCTGCTTAACTACACACTTGCTTATCCACCCTGTATGAGCTGAAACACTACTGCTCCTAGCATTGCTAACAAGGCATTCCATGACGGATTCACGTCCATAAACATGAAATGGCATTTTATTACCCAAGGTCAGTCTCAGGCCATCTGAACAGTCTCTACAGGCATCTGTCTTGTTCATTTTGAGCTGTGACTTCATGTGCCAAAATTTCTTCCAGCTAGATTTCTTGCATAATGAATTAGAGTGTTCATACAGTTCCATTCATATGACACATCATGGTTTGTAATGTAAGCTATCAAATATTTAGTGTCAATATTAACCAGGACAGGCACCATATGAAAACAACACAAAAAGTTAATCCCCAAAGAACTAACACTCATTCTTTTGCTAATAGTTTTATAAATCTTACTGTTGTTAAGGGTGCAGTGTAATACAGGGAGCCAAGCGTGAGAGTGACTGCAGGGAAAGCTGACAGATGACAAAATGTGACTAAGACAACAAGCTAGGAAGGCACTCAACCCCTGTGCTCTGCTTTCACAAAATTAAGGGAATGTCTGTCTCCAAGACAGACAAAGCTAACTTTTATCTGTTCAGCATTATTTATTTTAAAATAGTGATTTATTTTGTGCTGCACTTTGGAAAAAGATAGCGATGTCTACCGGTGTCCCCTGAAACTAAGTCATTAGCTGACAAAAAGAGATGTCTAGCATTGCTATTACTGCTAAAAACTGTATTTCAAAGGTATTCTCATATCAGTTCATTGGTTGATCAAGCCATGGAAAAATGTCTGCTAAATCATTATACCTTGTGATCTTCATGTTTGCCAGGACAGTAGGAGTAAAAACATATTTTAGGATATTTAAGCCACACAATAGTCATAATATTTTTATTCATTCTAGCAACAGCTCCTGAAAGGCAGACCTGGCACATTTATAGTTAGCATTTTGTGACCTTTATTTCAACAGCCTTTAAAAATAAAGATTAAAAAAATAATTAGACACTGGAATTAAATGTAACTTTCAAATGTTCTTGAATCCCAAAATAGCTGCTAAGGACAGCAGTGTTGAAGTTTGGGATTGCAAGTTATTTAATGAAAGACAATTACTTTCACCATCAGAAAAATCACCCCCCTGTGGCTCTCTGTGCAGGAACTGCTTTCTTCTCCTTTCTTTTTAGCAGCAGTATATCTGTCTTCTTGCCTGGCAAGAAAAGCGTTCGAATCTCTGTTGTAGGGGTTGCCTTTTCAAGAGTAGGAGAGTTCACAGAACACTAAAATACAGGAAAACTTTCCTTCTGCTGCCACAGACTTTCCTATGGGGCTGGTCTTCAGCTTGGTTACTTGTGTGAGATATAGTACTGTCCCACTGAAGAAAAATGTGAGGATAATTTGGGGTGATCAGGCAGTACAGTGAAGAAGGATCCATATGGAGATACCCACTGTTTCAGGACACAAAGCAGGTTCTACTGGAGAAGCTTTATTTTGGGGTTCCTTTTGCCTTGTATCTCATGCAGCTAGTTTCCTCAGAATGCTAAATGCATGCAAATCCCTGCAATCTTGATTTGGCAGCATTTTGCATCTCCTTTCCACTGTTAACCAACAAACTGATAAAAACAAGTGGAAAACTATTTTAGATTCAGATCACTGCTGCAAGTTTGAAAGAACAAAGAACAAACAGCACTGGACTTAAACGATTCTCTGGAACAGTAAATTTGTCAATTGATGGTGCCTTACTCTTTGTGGAAAAGTCCAAATTGCCTTTTGTGGGCTAATGATCTCTTCCTAAGGAAAGCTTTTTCGTTTAGAGCATGGATTTCAGTGATAGTATTCACCACAGTCTCCCTCCATCTCTTCTGCTACGTTTTTAGTAGCATTAACTCTCTTTGGTTCAAGTCCATAATATTTCAGCAGCTGCTCACTTTGAAATAGCAAATAATACCCTACAAACTTGGGATGGCATAAATATGTTTAAAGGCTTTTTATATAGAGAAAATACTAAAATACTTTTGTCTCATTCTTCCCAAGTGGTGCTATAACCAAAAGTATTTCAATGCAACATTTTTCAGTCGAAAACATGATTCCAAGGAAATTATTCCCTTTGTGGACTTGCGTTCCTTAGTGTCAAACTGATACGGGAAATTAGCAGTGATCATAATACACACAGAGTAGAGTCCATACAATGGCTTGCCTCAAACTGCTGCCACCTGACAGAATCATAAAGAACTGGGCCAGATCATGCATCCAGGTAAAGCATTATTACATCTGACAGCCTGAACACTAGGTGATCAGAACTAAGCTGTCCAGGTGAAGTTCATAGTATTCTGCTCAAGATGGAAAGAAAGAGACAAGAAACAGAGGGGAAGGAAATGAGAGTTCTCAACAAAACTATTTATAATTGAAGTGACAGAGTAATTGCATTAATGAGCCAGGAGGAAGAAGATTCAAGCCCACATTCAGACATCCATATTTGGGCTTATAAAATTTAGATGCTTCATTATGAACTAAATGTATAGACTTCCATTGTAGTCAGTGGAGATCTAGTCTCAATACTTTTGCACCTGTGTAGGTGCCTATTGCAACCTGAGATGCCCTAGTGTATTCAAGACATCCAGAGGTGGTTCATAAATTTGATATAGGACCAGTAGGAGACTTGCTCCCTTGTGAAGCAGCAACTCAAGGCCATTCAGTTGTGATGAGCAGGTAACACTGTCAATAACATTTTCAGCCAATATGGGCAGTAGAATCTACAGAACTTGGCATTTGATCAAACACATGTATCTGTTTCAAGACAGGCTGAATAACTCTCTAGACCCCAAAACCCATGAAGCACCCTCTTTAAGTTAGGGTAGGTCCATGCACACACATAGCTATACACTCACAGATGGCCAAGAAAGTCTCAGTTGTTGTTTTAAGAAGCATTTCTCTTTCAGAAATTTGCAAATCTCTTCGCTACTCATGAAGAACAAGTTGTCCCCTTGGCTCCTCAGCCCCACTCAGCTTCAGAAGCCCAGGTCCTAGAGACTTTTCTTTGCAACTTGCACCAAAGTTGCCATTTCTAGCCTGATTCTCCTTTGCCAAAGACCCTGAGTCTCTTCCATGCCTGCTGCATCTTCCCCATGCTGTTCTGCAGTGATTCTGGAGCTCTGGTTTGGTTGGACATCACCTAACCAGCAGGCTGGGTTCTTCCAGTCATTTCCGCAGTTTTTACTTTGTACTGAAATGTGGACAGAGTGAAGCAATGTTAAGATCACAACTTTAACTTTCTAAGTCAGAAAAGAGGGCACCTCTGGTATAATGAGAAGAAACCTAACTAAAGTACTAGCAGAGAGTTTTATAGGGGTGTGAAAGTGCTGTGAAAGATGTCCATACAGATGTTCACACAGCAAATTGAAATACAGTCCAAAGAGTATGTGCTGTATGGAATCCATTAGGGATGTGGAAAAAAGTTTACCCCACCTTTATTAAATATTAATTCTGAACTGGGACAGAAAGTGACCCGGTGGAGAAGGGGAAGCAGGAGAAGCATGTGCTTCACCAGGTGGGAAGGGAATAGGGAGAACAGTTTGCCGCAGTGATCCCTTCCTGACCTCCCCATGCCACTGATAATTTCTCCTCCCACAGCATATTTTTCAGACCTTCAATGGATGTTCTTCAGCTTGAGAAAATAGTAACCATCCTTGTCCTTAATTTTAAGTAAGTTAGATTTGGGAAAGATGTTCAAATTAGTAAAATTCTCATTATGATTTGACCAAAGTTTAGCTGCATTTGAGAACTTCAAACTACAAATACAACCTGCTCAGGAAAAATTAGCAGGTTTTAAAATGAAAGCATGTTCCTCTCTCCTTTTGAAGGGAAAAATGCAGTGAGCAGTTATCTCTCCAATCTAATCTAAACTGGAATGTAGAAGAGCTGGAGAAGACCTACTTCAAAAAGGACAGAGACACAACTTTAGGAGAACAGGAAAAGAACAAGGACAAGCCAGCAAATATAGGAAAACTATTTCTAGGTAACACAAATTTACAGTTGACTAAAGCAACTAATGTTTAGACCTGTGAAAGAACAGCAGCTCTCCTTGGACTCACACCGACACTAGGAAAGATACTGTGAGCCTCTGTCATAACACAGGATGTCCTGCAGATCACAGAAACACCGTTGCTCACAGATTCTGAATGGCTCCCAAATCAAGGGGAAAGTATCACAGACACTAGGAAATGGATTGACATGGTTTGGTGAAAACTACTTGTTATATTCTTCAGACTTGCACTGGTCTGAAATGAGTGGAGTTCCTAAGTTGATGGCATATATACTGATGAAGAAAGCAAAATAACTACCTTAATTGAACAGGGAATATCTGACAGCAAGAGGTAGGATGTTCACTTACAAGTAGTATGATGCTGTAGTGTAAGAGATCTCTTGAAGCTCTATTTGCAGATAAAAATCTCTTAGAATAGGTCTATGTCTTCCAGTTGAGTCCACATACAAATGGAACAGCTTTATCTTCCCAAAAGGAATACTCACTCTGACGTATTCACAATACAGTATGTGTCTACTGCAAACATCTGAGGCAATGCCAGACACAGTCACCTCTGTAGACTGGCAAAGAAGAACCAGAACAGTTTTCCGGTTTTGGGAAGTCTGGCAATGGTGGGCTACAAGATAATTAAAATTAAAAGCAGCAACAAATAAAATTCTGTTAAGTAAAGACTGTCCCTTCTCTTTGCATGTTACAGTAGACTGTCCCTGGTGCGAAGTCTTTTTTTCCCATCAAAATAACTCAATTCCTTCCTCTGTCACAGCAGAATGCTGCTCCCATCTGCACAGAGCACTCTATACCCAGATATGACGCTTGGACAGTTTGTACCCTTGTGAGATCTGCTGCATTTTATACAAATTAAGCATTGTCCTTGGTACTCTGGAACAGCATGGACCTCTTTTCCTATCTTGTTTCATTTGTAGAGAAAGCGCTAAGCATGTAATTGCCACCTCTAGGAAGGACAAACATTTTAAGAGATGAGCTTCTGCAAATGTAGCAAAGCCTGAAGAAAACTAAAGCTGGTGAGCATTCATGCAAACTCACTGTAAAAGAAAAAACAAACAACAAAACACACAACAAACCAAGAACACAAAGAAAGTCAAACTCCAGCAAGAAAAACACAAGTTATATTTGGCTTGATAACCCAACAGCTCCCTCTGCAGGGTGACAACTTATTTTGATAAAAAATGGTCTTGCTATGTAATTGATGGACATCGAACTATTTCCAAAGCTGACACATTCTTAGGACCAGTGAATCCCTTATTTTCAGATATAACCTTGTATTATATGCAAAATAGACATGTGGGTATAATAGATTTAAAGCACATGCTAATACTGTCTCACATTCTCTTAAAAATTTCTGTAGATATCAGTTAAGTCCCTTCATCCACTGACAGATTGATGCTATGTTCACAGACCTCCATGCAATAAAGTAGAGATCTCAGTTATATTGTGCTTCCCTCATTACTCACCAGAATCCATATATGCGAGCCTTTCTCTTAGAACACAACAATCTTGATAAAAGAATGTTATAACTGGTTGAAAAACAAAAATTAGGAACATGGAAGGGACTCTGCTTAGAAAAAGCAATGCTTTATTAGTCTAATAATTTAACTTCGAAGAGGAATAATTGCCTGGATAAAGAAAGGAAGATATGGTTACCAAGTTTTCCTATATTTGACATTTTAGACATAATTTGTCATTGTTCATTATGTCTGAGAAAGACAGGATCATTTACATGCCTCTTTGTAGTGTTTCAAGGACCAGTTATTAAATGATGTTCAAAAGGTAAGGCTTGGGACATACTGTTCCTGGGAAAGGTTCTGTCTGCTTCATGCAGTAACATGTCTGTTTCTAATCACTGATTTATCATTTCACTTTGGAAATTGGCGGCGTATGAACTCCTAAATTTCTTTTAAAAGCTAAGTGTCTTTTACAACAATACCCTGATCTGGATGTATAAAATGGAGTTATAGAAGACACAAAGTAAATATTATTATTATTCTATCACACATTATAGCAGCAAGAGGTACCAATAAGTTATTTCAATACATTTATCAAAGCAAATGCTCCCCACTGTCAGTACATCTCATAGCAATTCTCCGGAAACCAGGCATGCTATTAACTTTAATAGAAGTAGCTTCAGGGCAAGAGACAGCCAGCTATATCTAAGCTTTTACTTAAAATTTTAAACACATCTAATATTCATGAGTTGGACTATTTCATGCAGCCATAAATAGCTATGTTACTTGAACTATTTATTTACTGAGCATCTCTAGCTGCTGTTATACACTCTTAAACATCCTAAGTGTGCACTAGTCATATGGCTGCCATCATCTCCTCACACTAGAAGAAACATCAGGTGTTGTTTTAGTATATTTGAAAAGAAAGTCTTCCTATACCTATACCTTCCATCTCCCCCCACCTCCTGTCCTACTATCTCCTCATTTAGCAGCTTTCAGGCAACCGAAAAACTGAAAGCCACACATTGTTCCGTGATTTGTAGAGATTCATTGTTTTCTGATGGGCTCAAAGAAAACATTTATTTTACAACTATCTCTACAATGCCACGAGTCATGATTAATAGAAGCCATTACATGAAATGGAGTTGCAGACTGGTATTGTGTGATGTACATAGATGCTGTACTAACACTATCTACCCAAAAGATCTTTTAATCTTATGGCTGAAAGAGAGTTTACAAGCAGACCAAAAAATCCTCTTCTGTATTTTCCCTCTAGGAGGATAATTAGAATTCATGTTCAACAGTCCATCAAGCATACTTTAAACTTTCCTTAGATGCAACTGGCAGGCATGTTACTGAAGGGTGCTAAAATAAATGAATATTTGGCATAAGGAAATAAATTATTGCCTGATTGTGTAAGTGCCTCTTTCTGAAGGCTTCAGCATTCCTTAGAAAAGAGTAATTGCAGATGGAATTTGCACAGACACTGTTCAAGATATCAAACATGGCCCACCCCATGTACTCAATACACACCTCACACCAGCACAGCAAACTAAATGAAAGGCAGAGCATATCGAGGGCATGTTGATGCAAATCAGTCAGATAAATTATGAACACAATGGGATACGTGAAGATGAAGAGTATTTTCTTATTTCTGTCTCAGGTGCATCCATCATAGAAACAAAATCTCATTTTAGCTACACCTGGAAAATCATTAATGCAATAGAAATTCAGCTAATATAAATAAAGAGGGTAGCAGCAGGCCTATTAAGTAAGGTTTAATAATTCTACACTATATCCTGGCCTCACTCTCATCTGCCTATAGACTGGTGAAAACTAGCATGGCTAACTCGTATGCATATACTTTATTCTCCCTCACAGCAGACCTCAGGCTGCTTTGAGAAGTAATAGATGGAATTTCACCTTCACATGGAGAAATTTTCTGCAAGGCAAAAAAAATGGATTTAGAAACACTTTAATATGCTGCTCTAGCACTATGCCTACACCATCAATGTAACCAGCCTCCTATCTGGCCGCATTCTCCAGAACGTGCAAAGACATAAGTTCCTCAAATTATCACTGTGACAGGCCAGATTTCCCATTATTTACAGATATCTATTTCCCATAACTTTTCAAAGACAGAAGTATATGCAATATAAACAAAATACAATACGCATGAAACAGTAAATCTTCCCGTATGCAGGGGAAATGTGTAATGAAAACAGGTTTTTAGGAGGTCAGGCTCATTCTTCTATTGGCAGGCAGCGGGCTGAGCAAACCACAAGAGGGAGCGCAAACACCACTGAACATGCAAAGAAACGAGAGGCAGGAGAGTCCGGTCCAGGCAGCGTTTGGTGCCGAGTCTGTTGCCAATGACCTGGATTCTAATGTGTACTGAAAATCAATTTTATTAACGGTGCCTTACAAGTAATTCTTCAATACTAATCTGGTAAGAGGAGAGAGAAAAGCATT